>NW_022196900.1:40516373-40607449 GCF_008632895.1 Mastomys coucha | reverse complement strand
CTCTTCTATCTCTTGTATTCTGTTAGTGATAGTTGCATCTATGTTTCCTGATTTCTTTCCTAAGATTTATAATTCCAGAGTTGTCTCTTTTTGTGCTTTCTTTATTGTTTTGACTTCCAATTTTAGGTCCTGGATGGTTTTACTCAATTCCTTTACCTGCTTTTTTGTGTTTTTCTGCAATTCTTTAAGGGATTTTTGAGTTTCCTCTTTAAGGGCTTCTACTTGTTTACTTATGATCTCCTGTAATTCCTTATGGAATTTTTTTGTTTCTTCTTTAAGGGCTTGTATCTCTTTACTTGTATTCTCCTTTATTTCTTTAAGGGAGTTATTCATGTCCTTCTCAAGTTCCTCTATCAGCATTGTGAGATATGATTTTAGATCTAATTCTTGCTTTTCCGGTGTTTTGGAATATCCAGGACTTGCTGCAGTGGGAGTACTAGGTTCTGATGAAGCCAAGTAGTCTTGGTTTCCCTTGGTAGGATTCTTGCGTTTGCCTTTCACCATCTCTTGATTTTTGGTGTTAGATGTTCTTAGTGACTCTAACCAGAGCTTGTCCTGTCCCTGACGCCCTGCAAGACCCCTGAGAATAGTGGGGCCTGTGCCTCCCAGCTGGCTGCTCCCGGCTTAGAAACTCACAGGAGAGAAGATGGCAGCTCTCACTGAAGACTCCGGGTCAAGTAGGTCCCTGGAGGCAGGCCCTCCACTTGCAGGGAAGGGGCAGCTAAGGTCGGTGATCCACCTCTGTTACTTGGAAGCTGAGAGCATCCTGTCCCTGCCGCCCTGAGTCTCCCCTGTGACTCGTGGGGCCACTGCCTCCTGGGAAGCTGCTCCTGGCTTAGAAACTCACCGGAGAGAAGATGGCGGCTCTCACTGGACACTCCGAGTCAAGTAGGTCCATGGAGGCAGGCCCTCCACAGAGAGAAGATGGTGGCTCTCACTGGAGACTCAGGGTCAAGGTGTTCCCTGGAGGCAGGCCCTCCACGGAGAGAAGAAGGCGGCTCTCACTGAGACTCTGGGTCAGGCGGTCCCTGGAGGCAGGCCCTCCACTGGAGAGAAGATGGCAGCTCTCACTGGAGTCTCCAGGTCAAGGTGGTCCTCATTTCTTCTAATTACTAATGTATTTTAATATTCATTTTACTTTCATTTTAGGTATTTAGCATCTTTCAGTTAGTTCACCATAGGGCTAGGCATTAGTTTAACCTTTATCTTTCTTAAAGATGAATGTGAGGTTTTGGTGTGATATTCAAATATTTTTATAAATTCTAAAATTGTTTATATTATGCTTCTAAATATTTCATTTTCATCTCTGTTTTTGTTTCTGCAAGGGCATTTTGAAATTCTGTATTGTTCCCTTTATTTAGAAACTTAAAACATAGCTTGTTTTGAACAGACTTTTTGCTTCTTGGTGGATCCATGCTGTCTTTCTTTCTTATTTTTTTAAAAGAAATTGTATTTTTTAATTGGTTATTTTATTTATTGACATTTCAAATGTTATCCCCCTTCCTGGTTGCCCCTCTTCTATCCCCCTCTCCCTGCTTCTATGAGGAAGCTCCCCCATCCATACACCCACTCTTGCCTCACTGCCCTAGCATCCACCTACTTGGGGCATAGAGTCTCCACAGGACCAATGGCCTCCCCTCCCATTGATGTCCATGCTGTCTTTCTAGGTGAAGCATAAGCTCATCAGTTGGATCTCAGCATCCCTAGCCACAGTGTAGGATTTATTTACTTTTTAAGTTTGATGTCTAGAAATTTCAGCTTTGTTATTTTATCATATTTTAAACATCTTCTTTGACAGACAGTTTTCATGCTTTTTATCAGAGCAACTGATAATTTTGCCATTATGCCTCCTAAGTTCCTGTGTTCTATCTCTTGGTTATGCTAATATTTTGCAACACTGTTGATAAAGTTGTACTCATTTTATTTTTAATAATTTTATTTTTGAGATTATAATATTATATCATTTCTCCATTCCTTTTTCTCTCCCCAAAATCATTCTGTTATCATCTTTATTCTCTTTCTAATTCATGGCCTCTTTTTTTTAATAGTTGTTGGTGGTGATAATGATGATGATGATGTGTGTATGTATGTCTGTATTTGTAAATAAATTAATACATTGTGTTTCTATAAAGTTACTTGTATGTATGTGATTTCAGGGATCACCATTTGGTATTTGAATAATAAATTAGTGTATTTGTCCGTGGAGAAGACTGTTTCTCTTGTTCACAACATTCTTTACTTGCCTATAGTTTTTTTGCTTAGGATTGAGGCCCCATGAGCTTTTTTAAATTTACCTTAGCATGTCTGCTGGTGTTGTTCTTGTTCATGTCATGTTTATGTGGCTATGTTTCTGATATTCTATGAGTGAAGTTTCTCAGATTTGTTGAAGACAGTCTTGCAACAACCTTTCTATTCTGCTGACTCCTAATCTTTCTCCCCTATTTGGCACAATGATCCCTGAGCTTTAGGTAAAGGAGTTTTGCTGTAGCTTTCTATCTTCTCAAGAGTTTTATTCACTTATATTTACTCAGAATAATTCTGGAGGCTGTCACACCTGTTGCAGAGCCCAGAAGTTTCATTTTATTGCTTAGTAGTATTCCCCTGTAAGGATCTGCCCTGATTCGCTTGTGTTCCCAAGCTGACGGGCATTGACATTAAGGCTATGGTAAACTAAAGTTAAAAAGAAAATTTGTCTAAAGAGCATGAAATAAACATGTGACTTAATTTCTTTTGAGGAAATGCACTTAAAATTGGATAGCTTAACAATTTAGTAAATATTTACCCAATTATGTCAGAAACTGTCAAACTCTTTTCCCAAAGGACTATGGACCTTTAGTTCTTCCCAGAAATGTCTCCAGAATCTTGTCATTCCCCCATACTCATGAGGTGGAATTTTAATCACTTTCGCAGATGTTTGTTGTATTCTTATTAGTGTGTAAATTTTCATTCATTAGATTCTAAGTGAAACTGGATGTTTTCATTGCATATTTCTCTTGATATATCTTAAGGACACTGATGTGAGTTATTTTAAGTGTTACCTTCTTACCACTCTACTGTATGAGCTCTTGATATGTTCTTGATAGAAGTTATTTGTCACGAATGTTCTTTGCAGATTTTCTCAGTCAGTGGGATTATATCTATATTTTTGTTGAGAAAATAGTATTAGTTTTTAATGAGTTCAAGCTATTAAAACTTTCAAATATATTTCAAGTTTCCTAATCTATTAAAGAATGGCATGCTACATAGACTTTCATTGATTTGTTAGAGAATTTTATAGTTTGTTGTTTACATTTTCATATAAAATTACAATTCTGTTATATTCTTTATTTCAAGTAAGAGTTAGTATCCTTTTTTACAAGTTAATGCTGTTTTTTAATTTACTCTATAGCATTCACCACTTGTTTAAATCTTTTACTTTTAAATTACCTTGTTCCTTCTTAGGCAATTTTCTATGAACCTTTAGAACTTATATTTATAAATATAAACGTTACTAGTTTAATTGATTCCTATGCCTAATATGCCTAATATCATTGATTATAGTAGCTTGGTGGTTATGTTACAGCTGTAAATCATGATTTTAACTCTTGGTCCCATGCTGCTATGATTTTGTCAGTATGGTAGAACCTAACTGTAAGAAGTAGATCTCCAAGAACTAACCATTGAACATTTTACTTGGCCTAGGGTTCCTGTTGCTTTCCCTGCTTGCAGATCCTCTGTCATGTGGACAGTCTCTTCCACAAGTCGTCAGTATTGTGAGTTGAGCTTTCTAGTAATTCCTTTGGATTTATGGTAGACTAAAACTATGGGATGAAGCTAGTCTTGCCCCCTTAGTTGTTTCTCTCTGATATTGTGGTGATAGTGAGGCAGAAGTACCTAAGACAGTGGTAATCTTGAAATAATTTCACTCATCTTCATCTTCCTTTTATTTTGTATATTCCACAAGTGAATTTAGAGAGTTTAGTTTGTTTGGTAATATGGTTGTTATAAGCCAGCTCATTTTTCTTAAAGATGACACACAAAAAAGCTTTTATAGTTGAAATTGCATTACATCTGAAGAAGCATTATGAGAGAAATACTAAAATTAACTCATCTAATCTCGGAAGATTATCTATGCTTCAAGTTATATCAATTTTACCTCTTTCATTGCTGTCTTTGAAGTATTACTGGGTTCTTTCATAGATTTTGTCAGGTGTATACCATATAACAAAGGTCCATAGTATGATTTCAATTATAAGTGAACAGAGATAGAAAAGGGAAGAATCTCTTACAAACCCACAAGCACTGGCATTTTGAAAATCAGGATTTTTATATCAATTGAGTCTGAAGTGTACATTATGGGAGATTTTAAGTGTCATAATTTTGAAATAGATATTACAGTGATTACTACGGATTACTTCATGGCAAAGCTTCTGTGTATATTACACCATGTTTTTTCTCTCTTAAAAATCAAACAAACCATACTTTAAATTAACACACACACACACACACACACACACACACACACACACACAAACACATACACACATGAGGAGTGAGGAGTACGTTTTCTGTTGGCCAACTAATCCTTGGCATGCGGGTTTCCATGGAGAATAGTTGATAAGTGGGAAAAATAATCCTTTGCAAATCAAATCAAAACAAAACAAGTCAAAACAAAACAAAACCCAAAAACTCAAAAACCCAAAAACTCAAAAAAAAAAAAAAAAAAAAAAAACCCAAAGACTCAAAAAAATAAAAACAACAACAAAAAAACCCACCAAAAATCCAAAAAGCCAAAAAACATCAAACCAAACCAAACAGACAAACAAAGGAAAACAAAACAAAGACAAGCAAATAAAAAAAAAACACTTAATTTTTTTTCTCTCAGCAGCTATCAATTGCAAATTCTTTCTTGATTAGAGGTGGGAGTTTGTGTGTGCTGGGACTTTGTCCATTTCTAGCTCCTATGTGTCAGTCTCTATGAGTTCATGTGTGTATCTGACCCATTCTCCTTGCACAGTGCTGTTTCTGTGGAGTCATCCATCATTTGGCTCTTACAGTCCTGCCACCTTTGCAACCCTGATTGTTGTCAGGAGGGGCTTGGTAAACATTCGTTCTTCATCAAGGACTGAGCACTTTTGATGCACACAATCTGTGCCTCTCTGCAAACATATAGTTGGAAAGTTAAGATCCATGAGATGCTGGGAATGAATAAGACTAAATATACAGTCTAATTTTTTTTTAAATTAAAAAAATGTTTCAAGAAAGTTTTTTTTCAAAATAATCAGCATAATTCTATTTCTGCAATATTTTTAAATTAATTGTTGTTTTTCAGTTCTCAGTTCAGTTAAAAGACTAAAGATGGATTCTCATATGAGCATCTAATGAACCAGCTCTTAACATTTCCAGATTCCATCAAATTAGGAATAATAACTTTCACAATTGTTTTGATTTCCATGATGGTTTTGTATATATAAGCATATGATGAAACTTTGAAAATTATACATATTAAATAAATGTGTTTTTAATTATGTGACACTTATCTTTCCATACAACTGTTTAAAAGAAAGAATAAAAAGTAGGCTTTCTATATCTACATTCATATTCAAATTTTTTATTGGACATTTTATATATTTACATTTCAAATGTTATCTCCTTTCCAGCTTTCCCTTGCACAAATACCCCATCCCATTCCACTTCCCTCTGTTGCTATGTGGGTTCTCCCTAACCCCCTCACCCACTCCTGCCTCCCACCATGGCATTCCCCTATATTGGGGCATCAAGCCTTCTCAGGAACAAGGACCTCTCCTCCCATTTATGCCTGAGAAGGTCATCCTCTGCTACATATGCAGCTGGAGCCATGAGTCCCCCCATGTGTACTCTTTCATTGGTGGTTTAGTCCTTGGGTGCTTAGGGGAGGTCTGGTTGGTTGATATTGTGGTTCTTCCAAATGGGGTTGCAAACCCCTTCAGCTCCTTCAGTCCTTTCTCTAACTCCTCCATTGGGAACCCATTGTTCAGTCCAATGTTTGACTGCATGCATCCTCTTCTGTACTTGTCAGGCTCTGTCAGAGCCTCTCAGGATACAGCTATATCAGGTTCTTGTCAGCATGTCCTTCTTGAAATCCAAAATAATTTCTGCCTTTGGTAGATGGGATGGATGGGATATGGGATGGATCCTCAGGTGGCACAGTCTCTGGATGACCTTTCCTTCAGTCTCAGGCCCACATTTTGTTTCTGTATTTCCTCCCATAAGTATTTTGTTGCCCCTTCTAAGAAGGACTGAAGCATCCACACTTTGGTCTTCCTTCTTCTTGATATTCATGTGGTCTTTGAATTGTATCTTGAGTATTCAGAGCTTTTAGGCTAATATTCACTTATCAGTGAGTGTATATAATGTGTGTTCTTTTGTGACTGGGTTACCTCACTCAGGATGATTCTTTCTAGTTCCATCTATTTGCCTAAGAATTTCATGAAATCATTGTTTTTAGTAGCTGAGTATACTCCATTATGTAAATGTACCACATTTTCTGTGTCCATTCCTCTGTTGAATGGTTATTTCCAGCTTCTGGTTATCATAAGCAAGGCTTCTGTGAACACAGTGGAGAATGTGTCCTTTTTATATGTTGGAGCATTTTTTGGGTATATGCCCAGGAGTGGTATAGCTCGGCCTAAGGTAGTACTATGCCCAATTTTCTGAGGACACTCCAGACTGATTTCCAGAGTGGTGTACCAGCTTGCAATCCCACCAACAATGGAAGAGTGTTCCTCTCTTTCCACCTCCTCATCAGCATCTGTTGTCACCTGAGTTTTTGATACTAGCCATTCTGACTGGTGTGAGGTGGAATCTCAGAGTTATTTTGAATTTCATTTCCCTGATGACTAAGGATGTTGAACATTTTTTTAGTTGCTTCTAAGCCCTTTGACTTTCCTTAGTTGAGAATTCTCTGTTTAGTTCCCCATTTTTTAATAGGGTTATTTGGTTCTCTGGAGTCTAACTTCTTGAGTTTTTTGTATATATTGGATATTAGCCCTTGTCTTAGTCAGGGTTTCTATTACTGCACGAACATCATGATCAAGAAGCAAGTTATGGAGGAAAGGGTTTATTTAGCTTACTTCCACATTGCTGTTGATCACCAGAGGAAGTCAGGACTGAAACTCAAGCCGGTCAGGAAGCAGAAGCTGATGCAGAGGCCATGGAGGGATGTTCTTTACTGGCTTGCTTTTTCTGAGTAGCTCAGGCTGCTCTCTTATAGAACTCAGGACTTCCAGCCCAGGGATGGCACCACCTACAAGGGTCTACCCCCTTGGGGTAGTGGGGATGGCACTATCCCATTGATCACTAATTGAGAAAATGTCCCACAGCTCATGGAGGCACTTCCCCAACTGAAACTCCCTTCTCTGTGATAACTGCAGCCTGTGTCAAGTTGGCACACAAAAACAGCCAGTACAGGCCTCTATCGGATGTAGGTTTGGTAAAGATCTTTTCCGAATCTGTTGGTTGCTTTTTTTTCCCTAATGACAGTGTCTTTTGCCTTATAGAAGCTTTGCAATTTTATGAGGTTCCATTTTTGATTCTTGATCTTAGAGCATAAGCCATTGGTGTTCTGGTTAGGAAAATTTCCCCTATGTTCAGGTGTTCCAGGCTCTTGGCATTTTCTCTTCTATTAGTTTCAGTTTATCTGATTTTATGTGTAGGTCCTTGATCCACTTGGACTTGAGTTTTGTAAAAGTATATAGATAAGAATGGATCAATTTGCATTCTTCTACATGCTGACCACCATTTGTATCAACATTTGTGAAAATGCTGTCTTTTGTCCACTGGATGATTTTTGCTCCTTTATCAAAAATCAAGTGTCCATAGGTGGTATGGGTTCTTTTCTGGATCTTCAGTTCTATTCCATTGATCCATCTGCCTGTCTCTGTACCAATACCACTATTGTACAGTATTGTATTGCATAGTTTTTATCACTATTCCTCTGTAATACAGCTTGAGGTCAGGGATAGTGATTCCTCCAGAAGTTCTTTTATTGTTGAGAGTAGTTTTTGCTATCCTGGCATTTTTTATTATTCCAAATGAATTTACAAATTGCTCTTTCTAACTCTAGGAAGAATTGAGTTGGTATTTTGATAGGGATTGCATTGAATATGCTAGTCAAGGCATATTAAAATTAACTGGTGCATGTGCCTGTGTATGTGTGTCTTTCATTTGTGAATCTCGATAGCTTTTGGTCAGGTGAGCGCATGTGTCCATGAACACAGGGTCGGTTACCTAACTACTGCAACATCTGTTTCTCTAAACATGTGCATTAATCTATCTCTCAATGTGTATGTATGTGTATAAATATATGTGCATGTGTATATATGTATGTATGTGTGTGTGTGTCTGTATGTGTGTGCATGTGCATTGACCACACGTTATAGAACAATTTCTTTGGGGGTATGTCCACTGATAGGTTGCCTATATCCCTGTGGGTTATCCCACAATCATGTTCACATAGACAGCACTAATTAGATTAGGAACTTAACAAAACATAAATAAATTTTAAAAGAGTACATGAAGTTGTGAGATTGATGTGTTGTATGGGGTGTATCCCATAAAAAAATAGAGGAGGGAAGAAAAGTGTAGGTATGACCAAGATATGTAATATACCTCTTTGGTATCTTCTATTGTCAAATTCTAAAAAATTAAAACTGGTTTAAAGCCTGCATGATTCACAAAACATAGCCTCATTCTCATGTAGGTTTCACACCTAGAGGTGTTTGACCTTGTGCAGTTAGCAGTGCTTCTTTGACCCTAGTTTCTGTTGCTTTAAACATGAGGTGGAAATCTGACCTCAATAAGTGTTTATTAGTTTTGAAAGCAAGAAACACATGGTAAACACAGAACTTGACTCAGCAGACACTTTCCAGATTTTGACATTTCTTCAGTCGAGACAGCAATTCACTCCAGGGTTGTTTTATATTGGGGCAGCTTCTGAATGTGGAAGTGATGGAGTAATCTGGAGTGAGTGAGAGGAGACACAAGCACTATGAAAATGGTTTCTGCATGTACCACAGATTCCCATTTCATAGCTTACAGTGGATGAGCAGTGAAAATGAATGAGTATCCATAAATAGAGATTTTTAGTTTAAAAGGTGATGATAAAACAACTTTCACTCTAATATGAAAAGAAAGTATAAAAACAAACTCAAAACCATATAATTGAAAATACATGTGATAAATAATATGAGTAAAGGCAAAATGGTGATAAACTTGATATTGGAGCCTTAACTATGCTCCATAAATGACACTGATATGTATCAGTAGATTATCATTATCTACTAATGATCTACCATTTACCCTTCCATCTGTCATCTGTCATCTGCCTGTCTGTCTCTTTCCTATTTGTCTATAGTTGCCTATTTCTCTTCTCTCTCTCTCTCTCTCTCTCTCTCTCTTTCTTTCCTTTCTTTCTTTCTTTTTATCTTCCATCTATCTACCCATTTCTCTATGATCTATTATCTATCATATCTCTATTTCATCTGTAATGTTTATCTATCATCTATCTACAACCTATCATTTATCTATCATCTTTATATATACATATGTGTCTATCTATGTATCATCTATCTATCTATCTATCTATCTATCTATCTATCTATCTATCTATTTATCATCTATTGTTAATCTATTACCCTTAGCGTACTAAAGGGTTTTAGAATAGAAAACTTACAAATAAGGACACAGATGTTTTTATGTAAATTAACAAAGGCTGGGACTTCAAAATTGAAATTAAGAATATGAAAAATAGGGGTTTTTGGATGGGGACAGTGTGAGGACAAGATGTAGCTACTAGAGATCCCTAGTTTAGATTGCTAATCACATTCACCACCAGAGGATTTAGATTTAATATGGCTTGCAAGATTAGGATTCTTGTTGTGCCAAGCAATTGAGTTACTATTGATTCTGAACTAAGTTTGTGTAGTGTTTTCCCTCATGTGGTTGTTTAACTGGGTTCCAGAGAGAAAGTTATAGTGGCAAAGCATGGGTTTGTAGAAGTGGACCCCAAAATGCTGTGAGAATTTTGAAGTGTGGGGTTGGCATGGTATCCACCCACAAGTGGGAACTTAGTAGTTAGTGAGCTGGCTCTAGAGATTTTGGAGGTCTGAGTCAGTCTCTAGTAGATGAGAACAGGATGACTAGCCTGCTGCTGACTTGCCAGTGTATTGTGAATTGTATTTTTTAATATTTCTCACAATTATTGGCACCCAATGTGGGGCAAGAATCCACTAGAATTTAAGATTATTAGCCTGAGAGTTAGAGTTTTATTATCTAAGTGAGAGAAAGGTGGCACTGGGATGAGTCACATGGACTCAAATGAGGGATCCCTGAAACAAAGAAAGAGGCCTCTAAGGTCCCCTGTTATAGAAAGAGACAAGATGGCTGCTTTGAGTCAAAGAGCTGGAGAATGAAAGGTGCCTACATCTTGGGGCAGAGATTGATTGAACTGTGAATTTATAAAATTGGGATTACTTGCATTTTGGATAGACTTATATACAGATTTTGTCCAAATCACATGGGAAATTTTGCCCAGAGTTTGTAGCTAGTATAGGGAAATTTAGTCACTGATTCCAAGTAGAGAGGGCAGTGATAATTGCCTGCTATAAACAGGTATTAATTAATAGAAGTCTGTGGCTCCAGGTAGAAAGCATCACAGATAGATGGTATAACAGGATGGCTGCTCTAGGCAGAGAGCTTAAGGAGTAAAAGCTACCTGCTTCCTATAGGCAGATATTAGTGGAAGTTTGAATTAAATGCTTTAAGATGGTATAAAGATATATTGCTCTAATAAGTCTTACAGGATATTCATATTCTGTCTAACTTGGGCTCCATGGGAATTTTGGGTTAATTTCCTGACATGACAAAATAGAAAAAGCCTAAGAATAGGCACATATAGTATATTAGCTTATTTGTTTTGGATTGTTTTAATTTTTAAAATGGGTGTGATTTTTTGAGTTTTGTGGTTGTTATTCCTCTGGGAGAGAGGTCAAAATAAAGGTTTCTCTGGTTACTGTCTCAAGGATATACTGATTTGGGAGAAAGGTTTTATCTTTGCATTTTTAGAAAAGGTGATTACTTGTCTATACATTTTCCAGAGTAATATGGATCAGATATGATGAAGGGAAGCCCCCTGAAGAACTACATTCCAGAGAATTAAAAAAAGAAGTTATCTTGATGAAACTAAAATTTTGTTTTGAGATTTGTTTTTTTTAATTAGATATTTTCTTTATTGACATTTCAAATGTTATCCCCTTTCCTGGTTTTGCCTCCTGAAATAACCCCTATTCTCTTCCCCCTCCCCCTGCTTATGAACCCACCCTCTCCTGCTTCCTGGCCCTGGCATTCAGCTACACTGGGGCATAGAGCCTTCACAGGACAAAGGGCCTTTCCTCCTATTGATGACAAACTAGACCATCCTCTGCTATATATGCAGCTGGAGTCATGAGTCCTACCATGTGTACTCTTTGGTTTTGAGATTTGTATATTACAGAATATATAGCCTTGCTGAGTCTCATTGTCAGACATGTTGAACTGATCTGCTTTGAACTCCTGATATCTTGGACTTTCAGCCAAATCCAGTCAGGACACAAACATCAGAGACTAAAACAATTGTTGGTGTGGCCTTCTAAGGCCAGCCATCTCCATTTTCCCTACCCTCCCCCCTTCAAAGATATCTCAATGCCCATATTCAGCTGGAAGTAGTTACGAAGAATCATCATTCCACATCCCTGGGCTTTGTGGGTAGAGGTGGTTATTCTAAGGTTGCCTTTCTGGAGAATTTAGAAATGGTCATAATTGGAACAGGGAGGATATAGATAGAATTGATTGTGCAGCCATAATCTCATTTGGTAGAAATCATCACAATAGATACTAAGTTGAAATCATAATTCCTTATTTTGGTACAGAATTTATTTTGATAGAGAATCAAGCTTATCACTGGTATAAATTTCTTCTATTGATACAAAAAATGTAAAAATATAAGGCTTGGAACCTGTCGTTCTATAAATGCCATTACAAACTGCTCTAAGATGTCTAAGTCTGTGAGTTAAGGGCTCAATAGCAAATTCTTGGCACTGAATTTATTGTTAGGTTGTTTTCAGATAGTTTAATTAGAAATAGCTGAGAGTAGTTAATGAAAACAGTTCAGATTACTTTACATAGATAGTTGGTTTTAAAAAAATGTCAGAAACCCACAGGATATGACATTTAATGTTATTTATTCTTTAGTTTTTGAAACATATCTACTCCTAGTAGGTACCCTTCTGTTGATTCTAAGAAGAAATTGAACATCTCTTGCTACGCACACTCGTCTACTCCAGTCACATCCAAAATATCGGGGATAAAATCCTGATTAAAGGATAAGAGGCAATAAGAATCTAAAAAGAGTTCTGTGGCTCCTGGATTTCAGACTAGTCGCTGGTATCCCCTAACTCAGATGTGTTCCAGATCAGTCTTTCCAATCATCAACATGGCCTCATAATTAGGCATAAAGGTACCCCGAGAAACGATTCGTAAATGGTTAAGATTGGGCATTGTCTCTTGGCCGACACAATGTTTCTAACCTCGCCAGAGCTAGCAACAGAGGTCGAGTACATTCCTTAGGGCAATAGACAGTTCATAATATTTAGAAATGTTTTGCATACTAGAGAGTAATGTAGGGTTTCCCTCACTCTAGGACATTAACTAAAAGTGTTAGGTCGGGACTCCCCATTGCCTGCCCCTGGCTAGAACCAGAGAATTAGCAGGAAAAGCTAGATTGAAACCTTCTGGCCATTGCCTCCAGCTAGAACCAGAGAATTAGCATAGGAATACCTAAATACCTCAACAGGGAGGGCTCCACTCCTCTTTCTCCTGCTTCACACCTAGCTACCAGACCCTGCTGACCTTGGTGTGGGGGTCACTTGTGTACGTGACTTCAGTCTTGCGTCCCCTGCTGTAACTCCCACCTGCCTACGTGACTCTTGACATTTGCCCTACTTGCTGTATGCTACTTAAGCCTGCTTTTCACTTTGTATAAGGACTTGGACTTGGACAAGGAGAAGGACTAGCACTTGGACTCGCATGCAGGACTAAGACTAGAACGTAGATGGGCTAGGACTCAGATTCATGTCAACAAAGACTACTTAACATTGAGAAAATATATTTGAGAAGATACAAGCTAAACCAGGGCATAACACATGGATTTATAAGTCTTTTAAGTTAGGATAGATGACATTATGTTCTATTTAATAGACAACAATGATGGATTTGGTGTTAGGTCTATTGTACTTTACACATTACAAAATGGTAATAGTAGTGCTCAAATTATATCTGAGATAAGAGTCTTCTAATTGGACAGAAAGGGTGTACTGGCTGGTTTTGTGTCAACTTGACACAGGCTGGAGTTATCACAGAGAAGGGAGTTTCAGTTGGGGAAGTACCTCCATGAGATCTAGCTGTGGAGCATTTTCTCGATTAGTGATCAAGGGGGTAGGGCCCCTTGTGGGTGGTGCCATCCCTGGGCTGGAAGTCTTGGGTTCTATAAGAGAGCAGGCTGAGCAAGCCAGGGAAGCAAGCCAGTAAGAAACATCTCTCCATGACCTCTGCATCAGCTCTTGCTTCCTGACCCGCTTGAGTTTCAGTCTGGACTTCCTCTGGTGATCAACAGCAATGTGGAAGTGAGCTAAATAAACCCTTTCCTCTCCAACTTGCTTTGTGGTCATGATGTTTGTGCAAGAATAGAAACCCTGACTAAGACAAAGGGGGAAGTTTTGTATTTTGATGCTAATTCAGTTTCCCCAAGAGGGGCTACCTGGGAAGAGATGTGAATCATGTACTCAGGACTTCATATGACCCTTTTAATGAATAAAGAAACCAATCACTTGGAGAATAGGCAGGACTTCTGTCTGGGTGGGAGAGTAGAAGAGAAGGGGCAGGGAAGAGAGAGAGAGAGAGAGAGAGAGAGAGAGAGAGAGAGAGAGAGAGAGAGAGAGAGAGAGAGAGAGAGAGAGAGAGAGAGAGAGAGAAAGAGAGAGACTTTTTTATAGTGGGAGGACAAGATGTAGCTACTATTGATCCCGGTTTAGAGGATGAATCCTAATGGATTCGACTCCAGTGGATTTAGATTTAATATGGCTTACAAGATTAGGATTCTAGTTACTTCATGGAGTGATTGAGCTACCATTGATTCTGAAAAAAAAAAAAAGAATATGAAGAATATATAGTAACTTGAAGTACTAAAATTTAAACCCACATAGTCACAAATTTGCATAAATGTACAAACACTGATTGTACAAGTACAATAGGAAGGTTGTGAGAGATGTTTGATACTGTGATGTCATGGCACTCAATTTCTCGGCTTAATATGGTCATTGTTACCTTCTCTTTTGGAAGTTTTCCTTTTCTTAAATCTTTCTGGTACTGAAACATAATTATTTTTATTAGCACAGTTTTGGCTTTTTCAAATTATTTGTTTTCCTTCTTATTTTAA
This sequence comes from Mastomys coucha, assembly GCF_008632895.1. Taxonomy (NCBI): domain Eukaryota; kingdom Metazoa; phylum Chordata; class Mammalia; order Rodentia; family Muridae; genus Mastomys; species Mastomys coucha. The sequence continues at coordinate 40,592,961 of NW_022196900.1, read as the reverse complement.
ATACCTTTCTGGAATTCAGTTTTAATTCCACTTCCTATCATGTTATGTACTTCCAACTTAGCTTTTCTTTCAGTGAGTTTCATCTTCACTGCTTCTCAAAATTACATTGGTTTCCCTGTCTGCAAGTCTTTTAAGTGTATTTTTTTCTCCTTCCTTTGTGTGTTTATGTGTTTACTCTTTATGTATGTCTCACATATTTAAATTCATTTCTAATTTTCTTATCTCTCAGCCAGATCTGTATAGCTTCATAGACTCCATCATATGGGCACAATCTTTGCCTGTAGTTTCAACTCCAAGTCATCTTTAAGTTTTCCATTTTTAATTTCCAATAAAGACAGATTTTTCAGCATTGTAAGGGAAACAGTGGAATAAGACAAAACTTATTTCAAGCCTAATGTACCACTGAAAATTAGTCAGTATTGAGAAATGACCCATTTTGTGAGGTGAGTTCCAACTTTAAAAACAGTAGACCTCAGTTTTGGAACAGGTGATAACATGGAACTCTCATACACACACTCATACAACCTCACTTCTGAAATTAAGCATCAGAGTGCATAACCTAGCATAAGTGAACCTATATTGGTAATGATACCACATAAAGTTGATCATTTCTAATAGGGTTTACAAAACATTATTCAGTTATGGCAAATGTGCAGTAACACCTGTCCATCAATTGTGGTATTATGCAGAAGTCTTTGACTTCCTGAAAACCTCCATGTGTTTCACTTATCCACACTGCCAACTAAATAACTCTTGCACCTTGCTAGTCAAGCCTAGTAACTCCTTCACTGTGCTGATACTTCTGCTCTTTCTAGTTAGTGGTTCTTTTAAAGTTGAAATCTGTATGAAAATGATTTCAAATTTCTTTATTTTCACTTAGCAAAACACACATTATTTTACTTTATGTTTTTATATAAAATTTTTTGTGTTAAGTAAATACCATTGTATAACTATGCAGGATTTTACTTATATATTCACCTACCACGCCATAGGCTATTTTTGGCTGTCAGTAATAAGAACTTTTTAATCATATTGTGTAAACTTTCCAGGTGTTTCACCAAAGACTAGGTTTAGTTACTATATCATATTAATCATTTAAATTAATATCATTTAATTAAAGAAAGGTTTAATTACTATATTATATATAGTACATTTACTTTTGTAGGGAAACAATAAGCCATCTTCAAAAATGAATATAGGCTGGGCATGGTGGGATATACCTTTAATCCTAGTACTCAGGAGGCAGAGACAGGCAGATCTCTGTGAATTTGAGACCATCCTGGTTTATATAGAGAGTATCAGGGCAGCCAGGGCTATGTAGAGTGGCCCTTTATTTCCCAAAAGTGAATATATTATTTGTGTTACTTTTAGCAATGGATAAACACTCACTTCTCTACTTCCTTCTGGCCTTTGAGTTCAATGTGGTTATCTCGGTGAGTGTAGTAGCATCTCAAAATTTAAATCTGCAGCTGCTCAGTGATAAAGGACATAGATCTTCATTTAGATGGTTACTTGTCATTGGTATGCCATATCTTGTGAGTTGTCTGTTCATGTCTTTAGTCAATTTTTAAATCTGTTTGTTTTATTTTTATTATTAGATTTTAAGAAATATTTGTATATTTTAGTATATATACTTTGATTACCAATAACTTATAAGAAAATGTGTCTTCTGTAAATATTTTCTTCTAGTCTGTGATATGACTTCTAGTTTTCCAAACAGAATAATATTTTAAAACTATAACAAAGTTTGTCATTTTAAATACTCATTCTATATAAGGTGTCATTTTTATTTTACTTAAAAATGTCACTACCATAGCCAAGACCCATGATGATTTGTATGTCATCTTGGTAGTTTTACAGTTTTGTGAATTACATTTAGGATTTTGATCTCTTTAGACAACTAAACAAACTTATTTTATTTCATTTGTGCATTTTGTCTGAGTGCATGTCTATGTACTATCTGCACTTTTGTTAACTACAGAAGTTAGAAGAAGGTGCTGGATTCTCAGTAACTGGGATTATAGAAGGATATGTTATGGGGACTGGAAATTACAGGAATACTCTTTCTGAGCCATCTCTTTAGCTCTATCTATTTTTAAAAATTTTTATTTAATTAATTACTTTATTTATTTACATTCTGTCCAGTACTCTCCCTCCCAGTCACCACTCCCACAGTTCTTCATTCCATCCCCCTCCCCTTGACTCTGAGAGGATGCTCTCTCACCTCAGCCCCAATATCCCCCTTCCCTGGGGCTTCAATTACTGAAGAGAAAGGCAATCCAGTGACCAGCCCAACTTAGGATCCATCTCATATGTGTGGGAGAGGCACCAAGGCCTGACACTTACTGATGCTATGATGTGCTTACAGACAGGAGACTAGCATGTTTGTCCTCTGAGAGGCCCTACCAACAGCTGGCTGAGACAGATACTTATACCCAACCACTGGACTGAAGTTAGGGATGCCTGTGGAGGAACTAGGGGAAGGATTGAAGGAGATGAAAGGGAGGGTAACTATACAGGAAGACCAGCAATCTCAACTAACCTGGACCCCTTGGAGTGGTCAGAGACTGAACAACCAACTAGGCAGCCTACATGGGCTCGTTTGAGGCCTTCAGCTCTATCTCTTTAGACAATTTTTTTTTGAATACTTGTTGTAATCCAGGTTAATTTCTTACATGTGTATACCACTGGCTTCCAAGTACTAAGATTAAAGAAGGCAGGTTTTTTCGCTGTTGTCTTTTAATGAGTTTATTTTAAAACTCATCAGTTGTGAGTTTTGTTTTTTTGTTGTTTTTGTTGTCCCCACCCCAACTTAATATTTTTACTAATTATTTGCGAATTGCATACAATGTACCCTAATCACCCTTTCTGCTCATTCCTCCAAAAATTACCTTCCTATCCTTGTGCCTCCTCCAAAAAACAAGTAAATGAACAACAAACAAATCAAACTAAGCAAACAACCATCCAACCAACAAACCAAAAAACCCATGAAATACAATTTGTATTGCTCATAAACTCATTGAAGCATGGTCGAACTCCTAGTGGTCAACACCTTAATGAAAATTGGGTCCTTCCTCCTAACCTCCACCCTCCTGCCAAAGGGTGAACTCTGTCAACTGTGAAGAACTATATATTTCAGTATCTTTATCAATTTTTAATGACTCTCTTCAATGGCTTCTAGTCTAGGGTGTTTCTTTTGGGAAGGATGGGCTTGTCGCAGAAGTCTTTCATGTCTTCCAGTTGCAGCTATAAGGTCTACAGTCATCCATACCACTGGAAGAGAAGCTTCCTTGCCAGTTGTAGTAGGAAGCCACACAGACTGGGGACATCAACATGATATCCCCAGCAGCAACATGGACAACAAAGCCTGTGGCAGCATCATGAATCTTAAACATCATTGCAAGCATGATGGATGAGACCAGGGTGCTGGCAGGAAGCCCTGAGCCAAAGGCAGGGTGGTGTACTACAGCCTGTAGCTCTCATAGGTCCTGTCCCAGGCATGCTGCCTTACTGCAGATCACCCTGACTAAACAACAGCAAGATATCCAAGATGAAGAAAGGTTCATATTCTGGATTAAGTCTCCTTGAAAGATTTGTATGGTCAGTGCTGCCACTGGAGGCCATGTTGATGCCCATGGTCCATTCTATCAACAAACAGATTTTTGTAGTTATTCTCAGTTGGCTCTCATAAGTATTTTTGTCCAATCAGGTCTCAGAATTTACTTTTGGGATTTGGAGTTACAAAATCGTAAGGATCATTTACAATAAGAATCTACTGCCTGGTTGCTTGTTTAGGAAAGTGGTTTACTCTTATGTTAACTTTGTGTTCCACAATCTTGTTCCATTTTCTTATTAGTTCTAGAATTAGTACTCTTGATTTTTATGATTTTCTACAAAGATGTGGTGCAGTGTTGTTAACTTTTTTCCCTTTAAAGCTCTATACTTTAATTTCATCCTCATGTGTTATTTCTTTAGATAGTTTTCCTAATATAACATGGAATAGACAAATGTACATGAAATTCTGCATTATTCTGTAGGAAAATTTGAGCTTTCAGACACCAAGCATTATGTTAGTTGTATTTTCTGTTTTTATTGTTCATGTCAATCTTACTTCTCATATTGAAGAAGTTTTTACTTGTACTTTCCATAGAGTTTCTAGCCAGAGATTAGTGTTGAATTTTATTAAAACCTTCTCCTGTATCAATACAGATTATGTGATTTTATTTTCAGTTTGTTGATGGGATATTTTTCATTACTTATTTTTTTTTTCAAAAGTTCAATAGTCCTTTATACTGGAGAAATCTTGGTTTGTCATGTAGTATAAGTTTGATTGGCTAATATACTTTCTGAATGTTATTCAGTGGGACTGATCTGCAGTTCTTTGCTCCTCTTTCTTTCTCTTTCCCTCCTTCTTCCTTTCTTTCTCTCTTTCCTTCCTTCTTTCCTTCCTTCTTCCTTCCTTCCTCCCTTTCTTCCTTCCTTCCTTCCTCCCTTTCTTCCTTCCTTCCTTCCCTCCTTCCTCCCTCCCTCTCTCTTTCTTTCTTCCTGTTTTTTTTCCTTTTCTGTTCTTTATTTATTTGTTTGCTTGTTTTGAAATGTCTATCTGCTTTTAAAATTAGAGCATTGCTTGCTTAGGGATGAGTTAGTTTTTTGTTTGCTTGTTTACTTTGTTGTTTGTTGTGTCTTTGGAGGAGTTTGGATGGAAATAATAAGCCTTTTTCACTTCCTTTAAATTTGTTTGATAAAATTAATTAATTATCTGGGCCTGGTTTTGTCTAGTTTTAAATGTTACTTATAAGTAATTTTTCAATATATAAGCTCAGTGAATGCATTTCTATCTATGATTTCTCAGGATATTTGAAGAACTGATCTATTTCATTGATAGCATTAAAGTTTTAGATTTATAATTGTTGACAATGTTCATTTGGTCAGTAGTGATTTCTTTTTTGCCTTTGCTGGTATTAGGAAATTGTGTCTTGTTTAATCTTGGTTACTCCAGATAAATTCTTATTAATCATATTGTTTTAAAAAGAATATAGAGCTCAATTTTATTTCAATATTTTTTATTTTCTATTTCTTGATTTTTGTTCCTTTTTTATCATTATCTTCAACTTTCTTCACATTTATTTTTATCTTCTTTTTATTTTGCCAAAATGGAAAAGAGAATAACAATTTTAGATATATGTTCTTTATAGTTTATATATTGAATGTTAGAAATGCTTTTTTCATTTTTAACATACAAAATAGTAATTTTAACTGTGACATTTTCATATCCATACATATGCAATATTATTGTACTGATTTCTAGTTTTTGGTATAGGAGTATATAATTTATGACAATATTCTTCTAAGTTTTTTAACATGAAGTTATAGGGATAAATATCCCATGTTCATCCAAGCTTGACAATAATGTGCAATCTCCTGTTAGACACAGCTACCCATCCATTTCTAAAATGCCCAGATCAATATCGATGTTGAGCTTAACTTTGTTCTAGCTGATTTTTATTTTGCTGAAGCTGGGAACAAAGTGTCAAGTTATAAATGCAGCTATTTTCCTTTTAATTATGTCAGTGTTTGTCCTACACATTTTTAAGATATGTTGTTCTTGAATACATTTTTATTAGATATTTTCTTTATTTACATTTCAAATGTTATCCCTTTTCCTGGTTTCCCCTCTGAAAACCCCTACCCTATCCCCCCTTCCCCTGCTCACCAACCCATCCACTCCTGCCTCCCTGTTCTGGCATTCCCCTACACTGGGGTATTGAGCTTTCACAGGACCAAGGGCCTCTCCTCTCATTGATGTTCAACAAGTCCATCCTCTGCTACATATGCAGCTGGAGCCGTGGGTCCTGCCATGTGTACTCTTTGGTTGGTGGTTTAGTCCTTGGGAGCTCTGGGGAGTACTGGTTGGTTCACACTGTTGTTCCTCCTATGGGGCTGCATGATCCTCAGCTCTTTCCATCCTTTCTCTGGCTCCTCCATTGGGGACCTTGTGCTCAGTCCAATGGTTGACTGAGAGCATTAACCTCTGTATTTGTCAGGCACTGTCAGAGCCTCTCAAGAGCCAGCTTTATCAGGCTCCTGTCAGCAAGCACTTGTTGGCATACACAATGGTATCTGGTTTTGGTGACTCTATATGGGATGGATGCCTATGTGGGGCAGTCACAGGATATTCTTTCCTTCAGTATCTGTTCCACAATTTGTCTCTGTATCTCCTCCCATGGGTAGATACTTTGTTCCCCCTTCTAAGAAGGATTAAAGTATCCATACTTCGGTTTTCCTTCTCCTTGATCTTTATTTGTTCTGTGAATTTTATCTTGGGTATTCTGAGCTTCTTGACTAATATCCACTCAAGAGTGAGTGCATACCATTTGTGTTCTTTTGTGATTGGGTTACTTCACTCAGGATGATATTTTCTAGTTCCATCCATTTGCCTAAGAATTTCATGAATTCATTGTTTTTAATAGCTGAGTAGTATTCCATTGTGCAAATGTATCCATTTCACTGTTGAGGGACATCTGGGTTCTTTCCAGCTTCTGGCTATTATAAATAAGGCTGCTATGAACATAGTGGAGCATATGTCCTTTTCACATGTTGGAGGATAACCTGGGTATACACCCAGTAGTGGTACAGCTGGGTCCTCAGGTAGTACTATGTCCAATCTTCTGAGGAACCTCCAAACTGATTTTCAGTTTGGTTGTACCAGCTTGCTATCCCACCAGCAATGAAGGAGTGTTCCTCTTTCTCCACAACCTTTTCAGCATCTGCTGTCTCCTGAGTTTTTGATCTTAGCCATTTTGACTGGTATGAGATGGAATCTCAGGGTTGTTTTGATTTGCATTTTCCTGATGACTAAGGATGTTCTATATTTCTATAGGTGCTTCTCAGCCATTCGAGTTTCCTCACTTGAAAATTCTCTATTTAGTTCTGTACCCCATTTTTGAAAATATAAATTAATTTATTTTTTACACTCCATATTTCATTCCCTACCCTGTCCCCCCATCCGCCCTGTGACAGCTCTACATCTCACACCACCTTCCCACCCCCTGCCTCTACATGGATGCCCTCATCCCCCACCCCACTTGACCTCTAAACTCCTTGGGGACTCCACTCTCTTGAGGGTTAGTTGCATCATCTCTGAATGAACACAGACCTGGCACTCCTCTACTGTATGTGTGTTGGGGGGCCTTTAGCAGCTGGTGTCTACTGTCTGTTTCCTGGTACAGTGTTTGAGAGATCTCGGGGGTCCAGATTAATTGAGACTGCTGGTCCTCCTCCAGGGTTGCCCTTCTCCTCAGCTTCTTTCAGCCTTCCCTAATTCAAACAACAGGGGTCAGTTGTTGCTATCCATTGGTTGGGTGCAAATATCTGCATTTAACTCTTTCAGCTGCTTTTTGGGTCTTTTGGAGGGCAGTCATGATAGATCCCTTTTTGTGAGTGTTCCATAGCCTCAGTAGTAGTGTCAAGCTTTGGGACTTTGATCCTACTTTGAGCCTGTTGCTGGACCTTCTTTTCATCAGGCTGCTCTCCATTTCCATCCCTGTAATTCTTTCAGACAGGAACAATTATGGGTCAGTGATGTGCCTGTAGGACAGCAACCCCATCCCTCATTTGATATCCTTTCTTCCTTCTGAAGGTGGGCTCTATAAGTTCCCTCTCCCTACTATCTAGCATTTCATCTAAGGTTCCTCACGTTGATCCTGAGAGTCTCTTACCTCCCATGTCTCTGGTGCATTCTGGAGGGTCCCACCAACCTCGTATTTCCTGAGGTTGCCTGTTTTCATTTTTTCTGCTGGTCCTCAGGGCTTCAGTCCTTTTCCCTCACCCAATACCAGATCAAGTTCCCCTCTCCTCTCACTTCTCCTCCCAGAACCTTTCCTCCCTCCCCAGCTGTGACTGATTTTTTCTCTCTCCGAAGTGGGACTGAGGAGTCCTCACTTGGGCACTTCAGCTTGTTGACCTTCTTGAGTTCCATGGACTATATGTTGAGTATTCTGTAATTTTTTTGACTAATATCCACTTATTAGAAAGTACATACTATGCATCTCCTTTTGGGCCTGAGTTACCTCACTCAGGATAATATTTTCTAGTTCCATCCATTTGCCTGCAAAACTCAGGATGTCCTCATTCTTAATAGCTGAGTAGCATTTCATTATGTAAATGAACCACATTTTCTGTATCCATTCTTCTTTCATGGGACATCTAGGTTGTTTCCAGCTTCTGGCTATCGCAAATAAAGCCACTATGAACATAGTGGAACATGTGCCCTTCCGGCATGGTGGAGCATCTTTTGGATATTGTTGCTGCCTTACCTACCAGCGGAAATAAGGAGGCGACCACGAACCCTTCTCCAAGCAGTTTATTCAGGAACCTTGTACTACAAAATCATTCGTTCATCTTTTCTTCTTTCTTAGCTAGCTTCTCTATTACCCTTCTATTACTATTACTATCACTATTACTAATAATCTCACTAGCCTTAGCCCTCGCAGGTTAAATACTTTCCCTGGTCCCAATCAGTATCGGCCATGTGGCAAAGCATAATAGGCTGCAGGAAATCATGCCAGCTTGCATCACAAACTGGAGGCACTCAGCTTTTCCCAATAAGGGCTTGTTTATCTCAATGCTCTCTGCTCTGGCCAGAGACCAGGTGTTCTATATAGGGTGGCAGCTGCGTCTCCCCACAGGATATATTCCCAAGAGTGGTATAGCTGGGTCTTCAGATACTGCTATTTCCAATTTTCTGAGGAACCTCCATATTGATTTCCAGAGTGGTTGTACCAGCTTGCAATCTCACCAGCAATTGAGGAGTGTCTATCTTTCTCCACATTATCTCCAACATGTGTTGTCACCTGAGGTTTTGATCTTAGCCATTCTGATTGGTGTAAGGTGGAATCTCAGGGTCGTTTTGACTTGCATTTCACCCATCACTAAGGACTTTGAACATTTCTTTAGGTGCTTCTCAGCCATTCGAAATTCTTCAGCTGTGAATTCTCAGTTTAGTTCTAAACACTATTTTTCGATTGGTTTGTTTGTTTTTTTGGTGATTAACTTCTTGTGTTCTTTATATATTTTGGATTTTAGCCTTCTATCAGATATGGGGTTAGTCAAGACTTTTGACGATTTGTCTTATTGACTATGTCCTTTGACCTACAGAAACTTTCCAATTTCATGAGTTCACATTTATCAATTCTTGATCTTAGAGAATGAGCCATTGGAGTTCTTTTCAGGAAATTTTCCCCTGTGCCAAGGAGTTCAAGACTCTTTCCCACTTTCCCTTCTATTAGATTGAATGTATCTGGTTTTATGTTGAGGTTCTTAACCCACTTGTACTTGAATTTGTACAAGGTGACAAATATGGGTCTATTTTCATTTTTCTACATATAGACAGCCTGTTAGACCAGCACCATTTATTGAAGATTATTGTATATTTTTGGCATCTTTGTCAAAGATCAAGTGACCGTAAGTGTGTGGTTTTATTTTGGCCTTCAATTCTATTCCGCTGATCAAAATGTCTGTCTCTGTATCTCTAAAATGCAGTTTTTATCACTATTGCTCTGTAGTAAAGCTTGAGGTCAAGGATGGTGATTCCTCAGCTGTTGTTTTATTGCTAAAAATTGTTTTTGCTATTCTGTTTTCTTTGCCTTTTCAGATGAACTTGAGAATTTCTCTTTCCATGTCTTTGAAGAATTGTGTTGGGATTTGATAGGGATTTCATTGAATCTATAGATTGCCTTTGGTAGGATGGCCATTTTTACTGTGTTAATTCTGACGATCCATAAGCATGGGAGATCTCTCTATTTTCTGAGATCTTCGATTTCTTTCTTGAGAGACTTGAAGTTATTGTCATATAAGTCTTCTCTTGTTTGGTTAAAGTTACCCCAAGATATTTTATATTATTTGTGTCTATTGTGAAGGGATTTGTTTCCCTAATTTTATTCTCAGCCTGTGTATCATTTGTATAAAGGAAGGCTACTGATTTACTTTAGTTAATTTTATATCCAGCCACTTTGCTGAAGTTGTTTATCAGATGGAGTTCTCTGGTAGAGTTTTTTGGGGTCGCTTATGTATAGTATCGTATCATCTGCAAATAGTGATACCTTTATTTCTTCTTTGCCAATTTGTATCCCCTTTATCTATTTTTGTTGTCTTATTGTTCTAGCTAACACTTCAAGTACTATATTGAATAGATATGGGGAGAGTGGGCATGCTTGTCTTGTCTCCAATTTCAGTGGGATTGGTTCAAGTATGTCTTCATTTAATTTGATATTAGCTGTTGGTTTGCAGTAAATTGCTTTTATTATGTTTAGGTAAGGGCCTTGATCTTTCCAATACTTTTACCATGAAGGGGTGTTATATTTTGTCAAATGCTTTTTCTACATCTAAGGAGATGATCATGTGCTTTCATTTTGAGTTAGTTTATATATTGGATTATGTTAATGAATTTCTGTATATTAAACCAACCTTGCATCCGTGGGATGAAGCCTACTTGATCATGGTGAATGATGGTTTTAATGTGTCCTTGGATTTGATTTGCAAGAATTTTATTGAGTATTTTTGCATTGATATTCATAAATGAGATTATTTTGAAGTTCTCTTTTTAACTTGGCTCCTTGTATGGTTTAGGTATCAGAGTAATTGTGGCTTCATAGAATGAGTTAGGTAGTGTTCCTTCTGTTTCTACTTTTTGGAATAGTTTGAGGAAAATTGGTATCAGGTCTTATTTGAAGATCTGGTAGAATTTTGCACTAAATCCATCTGTCCCTGGGCTTATTTTGTTTGAGAGGTTTTTAATAATTTCTTTTTTAAATCCTAATCTGATGATGCCAACAAATCCCACCATATCTGATTCTGATTTTATGCTTGCTCAGGCTTTTTAAACCACACTGTTTTATTTTTCTCTTTAGAAAGAGCTTTGCTCTGATAAACAGGCATAATGCTCCGAGTCAAAGGCTGCAGTGGAGAGACTTGAGAGAACACTTTGGAGTCCTAGATTTCCTCCTATTCTTGATGAGCCTAAATTTCCTCAAGAATGCTTCATATTCCCTGGATGTCCCATCCGTATGCCTGTGGATGGAACAGTATGTTTAGACGGCACTGTGGTGTGACAGGGGCCTGATTATACATTAACCATGTAGATGCTCCTGCAAGAAGGTATTGTAAGACAGAGTTCTTGGATATAATTCGTTATGGTTCTGTTTCCCTTACCATTAACCCTGACTGAATCATAAGGGATTTGCTTGACAGCGTTTCCTGCTCAGAGGACATGGTAGAAGTAATACTCACAAAACCACAGAGTCTCTAATGAATAGGGTCCCTGGAGAATTTTCTTCCCAGCCTTGCTCACACTGATTCTCTAGCAGAATGATAAACCAGTTAGTGTGGGTTCATCTGCCCTGTCATAAATTCCCAAAGAGGTTTCTGCTGCTGATTCAAGATGTACCATAAAACTGTTTAAATATAATGACAGCAAACATGTAGGTAAGTTTTTGAATATGATCTGAAAATATATTTCATGATAGTGTGTTTTCCCTAGTATGTATACTTTCCTAAGCTGAAGCCCCAATATAAATCCCTGAAAAATTTTAAAATAACATACCAACATTTCATGTACATATTATTTGATATAAGTACCAAATGCTCATCTATAAAAGTTCCTCATTCAGTTCTAGCATAAAAAGTTAAATGCATACTTGCTGTCACTGTTTTGATAATTATTCCCCTTAGGTGAAGTCATACTACCCATCATAGCACTTGCATTTTAAATCCTGTGACATATGCCTGCTGTCATTTTGCTTTATCAAATGACTCCTTTAAATTGTGAATTGCTTGTCTGACTTCCTGTCAGCTTTTTTCTGCCTTTACACTGCCTGTTAGCAATCATATCAGAATGTGAGATGACAAAAGAAGTAGGCAGAACCCAAATTGATCTAGTACTGTAATTATCATAAGCTGCTGCAAATGCTTTCTAAGATAGCATATGAAGCCCTAACGGGGAGAGTGAATTAGGTCTAGACAGCGTGTATTAGTTTGTTTCTTCCAGGAAATTGCTTTCTCAGAAGGTTAAATTGAAAATTGTCTTAGAGTATTTACAATTCATTTCTCTACCATAATCAACATATTGAATCTGAATTACTGGCAAGACATTGGAAAGGTCCCTTTTCTCCCTCTACATTCTTTATCCCTTTTCAAGCTGAAGTAACCAGTCTAAATAAAAACTGAGATTAAATGTATGTGGCAATTAAACCACCCACACTAGAAAATGATGATGCAAGTTACAAATATTTGGATTTTAGGGACAGTAAACTGTAAATTCACATTTTAACAGGAGGCCATTGCACTTCTTTTTCCTTTGCGTGCTAATCTAATCTCTAAAGAGAGTATAGAAACTAGGTTTCCATTTGTATCATAACTTTCAGATTGCAGAAAGCCTGCCTGCCTGTCTTATTCTGTGCCAACATGTCTCTCTAACACTTCCTTGGCCCCAATGATATTAAGTACCAAGACCTTCCTATGTTAACCCCCATTCCCATCCCTAGAATTGTTCTTAGTGCCCACCCAACTTCCTGGAAGCTCCATTTTCTAATTAGTCTCCATTATAATTAATAGCCATAAGGACAAGAAAATGATGGATTTTTATAATTTAGATAGAACAAACGTGACATCCACAGAGCTGATGACTTACACAATTATTACCATGACTAATTTTTAACATAACATTTTTGTTGATTCTTTGGAACTTTTATATCTTGCATCCTGATCACACTCACTTCCTAGTCCTTCCAATTTCCACTCCTCAATCCTTTTGAATTTCCCTCAAAAATGTAAAAATAAAAAAAAAAATAAAAAACCAAAACCAATCAAGTACCGAGTCTAATTTGTGTGATGTATACACACGGGAGCATAGTCAGACTCTCAATGGCTGGCCCCTTAAATAGAACTGAGTTCTTTTCCTCCTGGATTCTTTCTAGATGCTTTCAGTTATGGAGAACTACATTTAACCTACTCCACCACACATTTTAAGAGTTCTCTTCAGTGGCTTCCCATCTAAGTTTTACTTTTGTGATGTTGTGGGTGGGGATAGTGGTACAAAGATTGTCATAGAAGGTTTCCTTGTTTCTACCGATCAACTGTGTGTCTTCAGTCATCCCTATCATAGCAGAGTAGTCTTCTTCCTCTTCATAGTCAGTAGGATACTGGATGATGGACCTCCACATGGTTTCTGTTAATAGCACGGATCATAAACATGGGCTACAATAGGAACATGGTCTCAAGGCTCTCAGAGGCAGATAAGATCATGTACAGCAATGTGGTATTCAGTGGTAAGTATGTGGCTTTGTGTGGCAGCATGGGACAGGACATTACCATGACCTCAGGTAATGAGGTCAATCTCTCAAGTCACAGACCTTTACCTGGTCTTTGGTGATAAGACAGGCCACAGATATCAATGCAGATCTCAGCTTTGATTGGACCATGGACAAAGAAGTAGCGCAGAGTGACTCTTCTTTATTGCTTTGGTAATGGATACTAATTTTTAATACAGAGCAAATCTGTTGTGATTTCTTTTATGTGTGGTTAATATCCAGGGCAGGTGGAGGCACTGATTGCCACCTTTCATTATACAGAAGCTATAAAGTAATGGAAAATTGTGACAAACACAAAAGCAAAGTGTATAAATCCTACACTGGTAAACCAAGGGACCCTCACCATCTCCAGATGAGTCCAAGATTATAGATGGAATCGTTGCCTTCTGGCCATTGAACAAGGGTAAAGGGGAATGGAGCAAAAGAAATAAACCACAAGAACTGAGTTCAGAGAAGAGATAATTTTCTTTCTTTATCTATAAAATGTTGTTCTAATGGCTTTTAATTGTATTAGAAGAAGATTCCGTAATTCTACTTTCTAGGGAATTTTTGCTTTTCTGATTGTTTTTTGATTCAGGGTTTTTCTATGTAGCCCTGGCTGTTCTAGAACTCACTATACAGATGAGACTTGACTTGTACTCACAGTTATGTCTTCCTCTGCCTCCAGAGTGCTGGGATTAAAGGGTGTACCACCACTTCAAAATAAATGACTCTAGGGAAAAGCTCTATCATGATATCTAAATTGTAAAATACCAAATATCACAAATAAGAAATATAAAATTCTCTTTCACCCATAATAGGTCAACATTGCCCATAGTTTTCAAATATTGACTTATACTTGGCAGTGCACAATCTTTTAAACAATGGGGAAATATATTAATTTTTATTACATTATTTTTTAAAAGCTCTATTTTTTCCTGGGTCTGGACTGTGATTGACTTAATTGTTATTTTTGAGTGCATAATCCTCCTTCAGTAGCAACAAGTGATTGTATCCAGGACTCCAGCTAGAAATAAAATATATTAATGTTGTTATATAAAGTTGTATGTTATTTTTACATAACATACACTCATCTTTTTGTGCACCTAAAGAATCTCAAAAATTACTTACTAATATTAGAACAATGTAAATGTCACATAAGTGATTTTATTGTATGTGGCACAATACAACAAGAGAATAATGTAAATGTTCGGCACAGACTATGTTTTCCTCAAATGTTATCATCTTATTGTTGCTTAACTCCATGGATATGGTACTAACAGATGTAGGAAGCAACTTTATATTTAATTTCTCACTTAAAAAAGTAAAGACAAATTATTAGGGTAATTCAGAGAAACATAAAAAAGATTTACTAAATTTAGGTAGTCCAAGAGTGGCTATCTCTATACATTGCAGGGGCTGAGAACTCACTCTCTGATTAGTCCATGAGGCTGGGTATCTCAGAAATTCCAACCTGGTACTGAAGGCCTGAAGGATTCCTGGAGCTCCACAAATCATTAGTCTACATTAGAAGACCAAAGAGGCAGGATTACAATGTTAGTGAAAGATATGTACTGTAACACTAGTAACAATAGGATAGCCATGATAACCACCAGAAAGAAACAAAAGCTTCCATGCAAACACAGCACAGCTTTTGCTTCGGACTGCTGTACAAAGGTGCATTGACACTGGTGGAAGTCTTCTATCCTCAGTTTCTTTTTCCAGGTCCTGTCCTCATAGGCCTGCCTGGAGAAAGGTCTCCTAGTTCATTTCAGAGTATTTTGGTAAATCTATGTACACAAGAAACTAAGAAAATGCCTAGACATATTATATAAATCTCTGTTTAAACAAATAATGAGGCCATCAAAAGCATTTCCACTTCAATGGTAGGATGATTTAAAAACTTCAGTATGTATTTTACATTTTGAGTTTAGAATATTTGTGCGATATCCTTTCAGGTAGAGTTTTTGTGTCTTATTAGCATATTGAAAATACATGACAAAATTGAAAATATTTCACTTTCGTTTCAAAGAAAAAAATCTCACTCAGAAGTTATCTACATTTGAATGAGAAAGGTAAAATTTTTTATTGACTATAAAAGATAAGGTAATGAATAGTGAAAGGTAAGATAAGGAAAGATAAGAATTTTAAGATCAACACTTAAAGGTATAATACATGACTTCAAGTATGACTACGTAGCCATAATCACATGGTTTTGACAAAAAACAGATGTACAGACCAATGGAATATAAAAGAGGATGAAGAAATAAGTCTACACAGCTGCAGGCATCAAAATTTTGATGAAAATTCAAATATATTGGAAAAAGTACAATCTTTTACATAAATGAGTCTTGGAAATTCTAGATAAACAGTAGAGCATTGCAATTAGATCCATATCTCTCACTATGTGCATACCTTAATCAAAATAGATCAATCACCTTAATATAAAATCTGAAAAATCAAAATTTTATCAGATAACAAAGAGAACACACAAAATATAGGCATAGGCAAGAATTTTCAGGAAATGACTTCAAATGTATAGAAACTAATGTCTAGAATTCAAATTAGAGACTGCATGGACCTAAAAAGCTTCTGCAATGTAGAAGATACTATTAGTAGAGAGCTACTATTAGTAGCATACTGAGAAGAGAAATTGTTTCTAGCTCTATTTCAGACAAAGGTTGAATTTTGTATCAGAAATACATAATGGACTACAACTAATAAACATAAAAAAACACTTTTAAATGAACTGTCAACTGAACAGTTCTCAAAAGCATATAGATATCCAACAAATATATTTTAAATACTCAACATTCTGACCCATAAGTGAAATACAAATTTTGACTAATTTGAGATTCCATGGTACTCGAGTCAGAATGGCTCTTTAAGAAAACAAATTACAACAAATGGTCAAAGGAAATTTTTGTTGATGGATGAAAATACTGGTAGTCATTATGGAAATCAGTCTGGAGATTTTTTCAAAAAGTAAAAGCAGAATCTCTACATGATCCAGGTATATCACATTTAATGTTGTACCCACATAATTCCAAGTTCCATCTCATATATATTTTAAGATTCATGCTTATTGCTAAGTATTCATAACTGCTAGAAAATGAAACTAGCTTGGATGTCTTTTAACATAGGGAAGGCAAAATAATAGGGTACACATAAACATGGAATTTTACTTAGCAACAAATAAAAATGACACCTAAAGGAGAACTGAAAATTATCTTAAGTGGAGTAATTTGACTCAAAAAGGCAAATATATCCAATCTCTCCTTACATAGTCAGGATAGAACTTGAAGTTTTAGTTAAAGCAATAGGACAACTAAAAAATAATCAAAGGAAATGAATTGGAATGGAAGAAATCAAAAGTATCTTTAAACACATAAGTGACTATAAGAATTCCATCAGAGAACTCCTACAGAGGAAACATACTGGGCAAAGTAGCTGGATACAAAATTAACTTAGTAGACCTCCTATATACAAATGACAAACATATTGAGAAAGAAATCAGGGAAACAACATCTTTAACAGTAGCCTCAATTATATAAAATATCTTTGGATAACTCTATCTAAACAAGTAAAATAGTGTAAGAAAAATCTTCAAGAATTTCATAATTTCATTGTTTTTAGTAGCTGAGTAGTATTCCATTGTGTAGATGTACCACATTTTCTGTATCCATTCCTCTGTTGAGGGACATCTGGGTTGATTCCAGTTTCTGGCTATTATAAATAAGGCTGCTATGAACATAGTGGAGCATGTGTCCTTATTACATGTTGGAACATCTTCTGGGTATATGCCCAGGAGTGGTAGAGCTGGGTCCTCAGGTAGCACTATGTCCAATTTCCATAGTAACCAACAAACTGATTTCCAGAGTGGTTGTACCAACTTCCAATTCCACCAGCAATGAAGAAGTGTTCCTGTTTCTCCACAACCTCACCAGCATCTGCTGTCACCTGAGTTTATTATCCTAGCCATCTGACTGGTGTGAGGTGGAATCTCAGGGTTGATTTGATTTGCATTTCCCTGATGACTAAGGATGTTGAACATTTCTTTAGGTGCTTCTCAGCCATTCAGTATTCAACAGTTGAGAATTCTTTGTTTATCTCTGTATCCCATTTTTTAATAGGGTTATTCGTTTCTCTGGAAAACAATGAAGTTATTAAATTCTTGGGGAAATGGATGGACCTGGAGAATATCATCCTGAGTGAGGTAACCCAATCACAAAAGAACACACATGGTATGCATTCTCTGATAAGTTGATATTAGCCTAGAAGATCAGAATGCACAAAGTACAAACCATAAACCATAAGAAACTCATGAAGAAAGAAAACCAAAGTGAGGATACTTAGTTCCTTCTTAAAAGGAGGAACAAAATACCCATGGAAGGAGTTGTAGAGTATAACTATGGAGCAGAGACTAAAGGGCCGGTTGTGGTGGCACACGCCGGTAGGATTTGCTGAAGGAGGCAGAGGCAGGAGGATCACGAGTTCGAGGCCAGCCTGGGCTACACATTGCTGGGCAGTGGTGGCGCATGCCTTTAATCTCAGCACTTGGGAGGCAGAGGCAGGTGGATTTCTGAGTTTGAGGCCAGCCTGGACTACAGAGTGAGTTCCAAGGACAGCCAGGACTATACAGAGAAACCTTGTCTTGAAAAACCAAACAAAAAAAAAAAGAGAGAGACTAAAGGAAGGACAATTCAGAGACTGTTCCACCTGAGAATCCTTCCCATATTCAGTCATCAAATCTAGACACTATTGTGGATGCCAACAAGTGCTGGATGACAGGAGCCTGAGATAGCTGTCTCCTGAGAGGCTCTGATAGTACCCAACTAATACAGAAGTAGAGGCTCATAGCCACCCATTGGACTGAGTACAGGTTCCCCAATGAAGGAGCTAGAGAAAGGACCCCAGAAGCTGAAGGGTTTGTAGCCCCTTAGGAGGAACAACAACATGAACTAACTAGTACCCTCAGAGCTACCAGGGACTAAAACTCCAACCAAAGAGTACACATGGGGGGGGGGGGGACTCATGGCTCCAGCAGCATGCATATAACAGAGGATGGCCAAGCCGGTCATCAATGGGAGGAGAAGCCCTTGGCCCTGTGAAGATTCTATGTCCCAGTATAGGGGAATGCTAGCTAGGGCCAGTAAGCAGAAAGGGGTGGGATGGTGAGCAGAGGGAGGGGGGAGGGAACAGGGGATTGTTTTATATTTTGTTTTTATTTTATTTTCTTTTTCTTATTTTATTTTCTTTTTCTTCTTTTTTTTTGAGGGGTACCTGGGAAAAGAAATATTGTAAATAACAAAACATCTAATAAAAAATTAAATAAAAAAAGAAATCAAAACAAAACAAAACAAAAAAACCCTTTAAGTCTTTGAAGAAAGAAATTGAAGAAAATATAATGAATGTGTGTGACTAACATACTAAAAATGACCATCCTATCAAGAGCAATCTGTAGATTCACTGCAATCTCTATCAATATTTCAATACATTTTTTCTAGATCTTGATAGGACTCACCCTTGTGAAGGTCTTACCCTCACATAAAAATTAAAGTTGTACTACAAAGGCATAGTAATAAAAACAGCATGATACTGGAATAAAAACAAGCACATTGATCAATGGAATCAAATTGAAAACCAAAACATAAGTCAACACACCTATGGACCCATTACTGTTTTTTAAAGAAATTAAAAATACCCTTGGTCCTGTGGATGCTTGTTGCCCCAGGGTAGGGGGATGCTAAAGGTTTAGAGCGGGAGTGGATGAGTGAGTTGGGGAGTACCCTCTTAGAGGCAAAGAGGAGAGGGGATGGGATGGGGGTTTGTAGAGACTGGGAAGATGGACAACATTTAAAACATAAATAAATAAAGTAACCAATTAATAATTAAAAAAACACATCTTCCACAAAAGGTAGTGGTTAAAATGGAGATCTACACCTAAAAGAATGCAAATAGACCCATATTTATGAGCCTGAGAAAAACTTAGCTTTAAATGGATCAGAGACCTCAAAATAAAACTAGATACACTGAACCAGACAGAAGAAAAAGTGGGGAGTAGGCTTGAACTCATTAGCACAGAAGACTTTCTGAACAGAATATCATTAGCACATGCACTAAGATCCATAAATAATAAATGAGACCTCATGAAAGTAAAACATAAGGTAAAGGACAATGTCATTTGGACAAAGTAGCAGCCTACAAAATGGGAACAGCATTTTACCAAATACAAATCTGATATAAAACTAATATAAAAATATATTAAATGCTCAAGAAAGTACATATTAAAAACCCTAAATAATCCAATTAATATGAGACATAGATATAAACAGAGAATTCTCAATAGAACAAACTCAAATAACTGAAAAACACAGAAAATGTTCAACATCTTTAGCCATTAGGGAAATGCAAATCAAAACTATTTTGAAATTCAATCTCTCACCCTTGTAAATGGCTAAGATCAATAACACATATGACAGTTCATGCTGTCAAGGATGTGGAATAAGTGGAACTTATTGATGGTGAGAGTCCAAACTCATGCAGGCACTATGGAAATGGTTATGGTAGTATAATGACTATTTCTGATTGTCAACTTGACTACAACTGGAATGAACTACTATCCATTATTGGAGGGCTCACCTGTGATCCAGATCTTGATGCTGGAAGACACAAGTTTCTGACCTGGATCTTGGCATGGAGATCTTGGGGCATAGTGACCATGAAAAGCTTAGGCCCAAGTAAGGTAGTACACACATTTAATCCCAGGAAACTAAGCCAAGAAGATCTCTGAATTGGAAGTCAGCCTGAGACAAAACAAGTCCCAGATCCAGGCTTGGTGGCACACACCTTTAATCTGGGACACACCTTCTGCTGGAGACCTATACAAGGACATTGGAAGAAGGAAGATTTGCTCTTCTTAGCTGCTTGCTTTTACTTGCCAGTACGTCTGTTAGAATCTACTTCTACAGAAGATTAGCTGAAAAAGCTAGCCTTGTGGGACTGAGCAACAACTAGATTTCTGGCCTTTCAATTCACAGCTAACCATTGTTTGTGAGTTGGACTACAGACTGTAAGTCATCATAATGCATTCCCTCAATATAGAGAGACATTCCATATGTTCTATTACTCTAGAGAACCCTGACTAATGCAGGTAGTTTTTCTAGAAAAATAAAAATTTTACTCAAGACCCAGCTATACCACTTTTTAATGGATGCTTCACTCTACCACAAGGACACCTGTTTAACAATGTTCATTGCTTCTGTATTAACAATAGCCAGATATTTAAAACAACCTCGGTTTTCCCCTGTAAAGACAGATAAAGATAACGTGGTTCATTTGTACAATGGAGTATTACCTAAATATTAAAAACATGACAATGTGAAATTTCCTGGCAAATTGCTAGAACTAGAAAAAAAATCATGCTGAGTGAGATAACTAAAATCCATAACTATAAATTTGATATGCATTTACTTATGAATGGGTCTTAATTGTTAAGTAAATGATAACCAAGTTATAATCTACATACCCAGAGAGTTGAGGTATAGAGAAAGGACTAAGGAGACACATGTATCTCTCTGGGAGGGGGAAATAGATTTCATGTGTGAACTAGGTACAAAGTAGGGAGACAAGACCAGGAGAATAAGGTGGAGAGTAAGAGGGGATACATGTAAACAGGTAGAATTTGGGGGGACTTGAGAGGAGGTATGTAAAGCTAGGGAAAACTCCCTAACAGATATAAAGGGCATTTAATGAAGTATCCAAATAATACGGGAGACTGTAAAAGCTCTAACATACAAACTCTATTTATTCATGGAGCTGATAGCATACCATAGACTACTATACTACACCATACTCTTTTCTTAAATTATTTACCTCTTTGTAGAAACATCTGTGTGTGGCAATCAAGACTAACATGTATAAATATTAAAGTCTAGTTTTATAAATGTGATTTTTCTATAAACACATTAAATTTTCATTTAGAAGCAATGTATCCATTCAAAAAGACAGAGAAGTTATGAGAACAAGAAGCTAATGTTTTATTTGCAGGATTTTAGTCATGGTAGATTTTGATAATCTGTATGTATATACTCAATTCAATGAACAGATTTTCAATGAATATGTGTACATTAATACCATAATTAAGTTAATTTCTATACTGAAGTGAGGGAAATGTTTCAGGATAGATTTTTATGCATCATAACAAAGAATAGGCCATCAAGAATGATAGTTATTCTAGGCAAGGCAACTCTCTTTCATAATGGACACTTACTAAAGGCACCAAATTTGCTCAAATTGCTAGTGTTCTTTCTGTCTTCCATTTCAGAGGCCCTATTAAGTCTTACTCCTCGATAGTTTTCTTTATATGTTTGTTTCTGGAGGGACAATGGCTGCAACATCAGCAGAATCACACCTCTTAGGAAAACCCAGACTTGTATATGCTATTTAGAGAAGCTTCTTCATGTCTCTGCTCTGCCAGTGGTTTTCTTGGGCTTAATTATAATGTGCTGAACACAGGTTTGCCTTAGATTTTTAAAATATATATAGAGTGTATACAATATATTCAAACAATGTAAGTATACATTATTTTGACAATGAAATTTGGTAATGGAAAGAGGTAAAATAGGGTCATATCAGGGTTAGAATTTAGGTTTAATGCAGTATTATGTAAGTTAGTTATATATTATATTTATTAAATTACTAATATATTTTGGGAACTTTGACTAATAGTATTACTTTTATTTTAATCTCCATGATAAAATAATTCAACAAGTGTTTAAATTTATTGATGCCATATTCTGTACGTGATAGGCATTCTTCCAGGGAATTTATTTATATAAAATAACACATTCAGTTCAGCAACAGAAAGAAAGAAATGAAGGAAAAAAGGAAGAGAAAGAAAAGAAGATAAAAGATAAATGACAAAGTAACACAAGATAACAGAAGTCTACCTGCTAGTTTTTATTATGACTTTTATATGGGAACATTACAGCTACATAGTGTGCCCTGGCTCGGTTCTCCTATTTGATTTTCACTGGCAAATCTCATATTTACAGTAGCATTTACTTACATTCCTTGGGCTCTCTATATAACTCTATATTTATTTCTCACAGATTAGTTTGCTATGATAGGAGGGAGCATGATTACATAAATTAAAGAGTTATCATAGTGATTCTACACAAGTTGTTTTAAACCTATGAATCCTGAAATTTAAAAATGCAGAAGAATTTGCCCCAAATCACTTTACTTTAAAATTACATTTTACTGATTTGTGTCTGTGTGTATGTGAAGACAATCTTGTTAATGCAAATCTTATTCTGTAAGTATCAGAAACAGTTATCCACAACATAGCAGCTAGCTTGTGTCTCCAGAAAGAAATCGTAGAGTACAACTGAAAAATTCACCATTTTCCCATAGTACATTTTGCTCTTGAAAATATATACAAATGAGAAAATTGAATGAAATAATGCACAAGATTGGAATCACATGGTTTAAAACTACACATCTGAACTATAACCACTTAGATGATAGTGTCCCATTGTCTATTGCTATAGCACTGCCTCATATTTAACATATGCAGAGATTAGTTTTCTGATTCCCAGAAGCAGCATTTTGTTTAAATATTTTCCTTATTAACATCAGTATTTAGTTTAGTATGTATATTGTTAGTATTGGTTTTTTTGAAGTTTTTATCATCATTATTATTAGAATAGTCAGACTTGGGAGAGGGGATAAAATTTGAAATGTAAAGAAAGAAAATATCTAATTTAAAAAACGAATAGTCAGACTTATAATTTAGATATTAACCCATCAAATTGTATATCCATAGCAAGTATGTTCATTCTAACATATCTCATAATTTTAATAAGTTATCAGTCATATGATATGTATATTTGTTAAGAAACACATTATCCTGGTGATCACCTTTATGATTCTCTTTGGCCTGTAGCTGCTTAGATAATATATATCACAGAGAAGACAGTGCCCTAGTGCCAACCTTATGAGTTCTAACTTCTCTCCTTACCTCTAACACTGTTTCCTTTTTGAAATATTGATTTTTATAGCCCTGCAAGTATTTTCTGCTTATGTTATAAGATAAACTTCTTATATAGCTTTAAAATAGTTCTTTGCCATTAACAGATTATTTCAGTTTTTATATTGATGATTTCATCCTTTCTATTTTGAATATGCTACTTTTATCATTACTAAATCCCAGTTGAAAAGATTACTTTTGAATTACTAATTAATTTGCATTATTTTACTTCTAGTTATATGATAATTTTCATCTAACAATTTTTTACTTTGATATGGAAATTCTGTGCTTACTTTTATTTCTTAGAAATTGTTACTATTGACTCAGGAGGCCGGACCAGCCAGGAGGCACAGACCTCAGAAGTGGCAGGGTAGCTGGCCCAGGATCCTCTCTACCTCCTTCTTTACCTAGGAGGTACTGCAGATCCACAGCCCTCTCTGCCCCTTCCACACAAGCAGAGAGATTGAGTTTAGGGAGTGTTCCAACCAAGAGACTCAGGTGAGATCTCCATTTTCTCTTTGGTGACCTTCTTCAAAGGAGGGACCAGCCAGGAGGCACAGGCCACAGAAGTGGCAGGGCAGTCGGCCCAGGATACTCTCTACCTCCCCCTTCACGTAGGAGGTACTACAGATCCACAGCCCTCTCTGCCTCTTCCCTTCAAGTCTCCAGGATTTGTTCTGGCCCCAGAACTCAGGAGGGACCACTGATCCACAGCCCACTGCAGGCAGGCCTTACCAGAGAAGACCTGATCTCCCAGAAGTGCTGACACAGGCTTTCAGACCCAAAGGAGAAGCAAGCTCCAGCCAGAGACAGCAAGAACATCTAACACTAGTGATCAACAGATAATGAAAGGCAAACACAAGAATCTTACCAACAGAAAGCAAGGCTACTTGTCTTCATTAGAACTTAGTACTCCCAACACAGCAAGTCCTGGATATCCCAAAACACCAGAAAAGCAAGATTTGCATCTAAAATCATATCTCATGATGGTGATAGAGGAATTTAAGAAGAGCATAAATAACTCCCTTAAAGAAATACAGGATAACACAGGTAAAAATGTTAAAGACCTTAAAGAGGAAACAAAAAAAATCCCTTAAAGAATTACAGGAGAACACAAGTAAACAAGTAGAAGCCCTTAAAACGGAAATACAAAAATCCCTTAAAGAATTACAGATAAGCACAACCAAACAGGTGAAGGAATTAAACAAAACCATCCAGGACCTAAACATGGAAGTAGAAACAGTTAAGAAATCATAGAGAGAGACAACTCTGGAGATAGAAATCCTAGGAAAGAAGTCAGGAACCATAGATGCAAGCATCACCAACAGAATGTAAGAGATAGAAGAGAGAATCTCAGGTGCAGAAGATACCATAGAAAACATTGACACAACAGTCAAAGAAAATGCAAAATGCAAAAAGTTCCTATCCAAAAACATCCAGGAAATCCAGGACACAATGAGAAGACAAAACCTAAGGATAATAGGCATAGAAGAGAGTGAAGACCGCCAACTTAAAGGGCCAGTAAATATCTTCAACCAAATTATAGAAGAAAACTTCTCTAACCTAAAGAAAGAGATGCCCATGAACATACAAGAAGCCTACAGAACTCCAAATAGACTGGACCAGAAAAGAAATTCCTCCTGCCACATAATAGTCAAAACACCAAATGTACAAAGCAAAGGAAGAATATTAAAAGCAGTGAGGAAAAAAGGTCAAGTAACATATAAAGGCAGGCCTATCAGAATTACACCAGACTTCTTGCCAGAGACTATGAAAGCCAGAAGATCCTGGGTTGATGTCATACAGATGTTAAGAGAACAAAAATGCCAACCCAGGCTACTATACCCAGCAAAACTCTAAATTACCATAGATGGAGAAACCAAAGTATTCCATGACAAAAACAAATTTACACAATATATTTCCACAAATCCAGCCCTTCAAAGGGTAATAAATAGAAATCTTCAACACAAGGAGGGAAACTACATTCTAGAAAAAGCAAAAATGTAATTTTCCAACAAAATTAAAAGAAGATAGCTACATGAACAGAATTCCAACTCTAACAACAAAAATAACAGGAAGCAACAATTACCTTTCCTTACTATCTATTAATATCAATGGACTCAATTCCCCAATAAAAAGCCATAGACTATCAGACTGGGTACATAAACAGGACCCAACATTTTGTTGCTTACAGGAAACCCACCTCAGTGACAAAGACAGACACTACCTCAGAATAAAAGGATGGAAAACAACTTTCCAAGCCAATGGTCCCAATAAAAAAGCTTGAGAAGCCATTCTAATATTGAATAAAATCAACTTTCACCCTAAATTGATCAAAAAAGATAAGGAGGGACACTTCATATTCATCAAAGGTATGAATTTACCAAGAGGCACTTTCAATTCTGAATCTCTATACTCCAAATGCAACGGCATCTACATTCATACAAGAAACTTTACTAAAGTTCAAAGCACACATTGTACTGCACACACAATAATAGTGGGAGATTACAACACCCCACTCTCTGCAATGGACATATTATGGAAAGAGAAACTAAACCAGGACACAGTGAGATTAACAGAAGTTAAGAAACAGATGGATTTAACAGATATCTATAGAACTTTTTATCTTAAAACAAAAGGACATATCTTCTTCTCAGCACTTCATGGAATCTTCTCGAAAATTAACCATATAATTGGTCACAGATCAGGCCTCAACAGATACAAGAAGATTAAAATAATTCCTTGCATCCTATCAGATCACCATCGACTAAGGGTGTTCCTCAATAACAACATAAACAATAGAATGCCTACACACACTTGGAAGCTCAACAACACTCAATGATAACTTGGTCAATGAAGAAATAAATAAAGAAATTAAAGACTTTCTAGAGTTTAATGAAAATGAAGCCACAACATACTCAAACTTATGGGACACAATGAAAGTAGTCCTATGAGGAAAACTCATAGCTTTAAGTGCCTACAAAAAGAAAATGGAGAGAGTATATACCAGCAATTTGACAGCACAACTGAAAGCTCTAGAACAAAAAGAAGCAAATTTACCCAAGAGGAGTCAAAGGCAGGAAATAATCAAATTCTGGGTTGAAATCAACCAAATAGAAACAAAAAGAACTATAAAAGAATCAACCAAACCAGGAGCTGGTTCTTTGAGAAAATCAACAAAATAGATAAACCCTTAGCCAGACTAACTAGAGGGCACAGAGACAGTATTCTAATTAACAAGATCTGAAATGAGAAGGGAGATATAACAACAGACACTGAGGAAATCCAAAAAATCATGACAGCCTACTACAAAAGCCTACACTCAACAAAACTGGAAAACCTGGATGAAATGGACAATTTTCTATACAGATACCAGGTACCAAAGTCAAATCAAGATCAGATCAATGATCTAAACAGTCCCATATCTGCTAATGAAATAGAAACAGTCATTAATAGTCTCCCAAACAAAAGAAGCCCAAGACCAGATGGGTTTAGTACAGACTTTTATCAGACTGTCAATGAAGACCTAATACAAATACTCATCAAATTATTCCACAAAATAGAAACTGAAGGCACTCTACCCGATTCGTAATAATAATAATAATAATTAATAATAAGCCACAATTTCTCTTATACCTAAACTACACAAAGACCTATCAAAGAAAGAAACTTCAGACCAATTTCCCTTATGAATATTGATGCAAAAATTCTCAATATAATTATTGCAAACCAAATACAAGAACACATCAAAATGATCATCCATAATGATCAAGTAGGCTTCATCCCAGGGATGCAGGGATAGTTCAATATTTGGAAATCCATCAACGTAATTCACTATATTAAAAAACTCAAAGAAAAAAAACCTATGATCATCTCATTAGATGCTGAGAAAGCATTTGACAAAATCCAACATCCCTTCATGATAAAAGTCTTGGAAAGATCAGGAATTCAAGGCCCATATTTAAACATAGTAAAAGCAATATACAGCAAACTAGTAGCCAACATCAAACTGAATGGAGAGAAACTTGAAGCAATACCATTAAAATCAGGGACTAGACAAGGCTGCCCACTCTTTCCCTACCTACTCATATTATACTTGAAGTCCTAGCCAGAGCAATTAGACAACAAAAGGAGATCAAAGGGATACGAATTGAAAAGGAAGTAGTCAAATTATTGCTATTTACCGATGATATGATAGTATACTTAAGTGACCCCAAAAATTTCACCAGAGAGCTCCTAAACCTGATAAACAACTTCAGCAAAGTAGCTGGATATAAAATTAACTCAAGCAAATCAGAGGCCTTCCTCTACAAAAAGGATAACCAGGCAGAGAAAGAAATTAGGAAAACACCACCTTTTACAATAGTCATAAATAATATAAAATAACTTGGTATGACTCTAACTAAGGGAGTCAAACATCTGTTTGACAAAAGCTTCAAGTCTCTGAAAAAGGAAATTGAAGAAGATCTCACAAGATGGAAAGATCTCCCATGCTCATGGATTGGCAGGATTAATATAGTAAAAATGGCCATTTGCAAATTCATCTGGAATAACAAAAAAACCCAGGTTAGCCAAAACTATTCTCAACAGTAAAGGAACCTCTGGTGGAATCACCACCCCAGACCTTAAGCTGTACTAGAGAGCAATTGTGGTAAAAACTGCATGGTATTGGTACAGTGATAGGCAGGTAGATCAATCCAATAGAACTGAACACCAAGAAATGAATCCACAAACCTATGGCTACTTGATCTTTGACAAAATAGCTAAAACCATCCAGTGGAAAAAAGACAGCATTTTCAACAAATGGTGCTGGCTCAACTGGTGGTTAGCATGTAGAATAATGCAAATCAATCCACTCCTATCTCCTTATACAAAGTTCAAGTTCAAGTGCATCAAGGACCTCCACATAAAACCAGATGCACTCAAACTAATAGTAAAGAAAGTGGGGAAGAGTCTCAAGCACATAGGCACAAGGGAAAATTTTCTGAAGAGAACACCAATAGCTTCTGCTCTAAGATCAAGAATCGACAAAGGGGACCTCATAAAACTGCAAAGCTTCTGTAAGGCAAAAACATTGTCAATAGAACAAAATGGCAACCAACAAATTGGGAAAAAATCTTTACCAATCCTATATCTGATAGAGGGCTAATATCCAATATATATAAAGAACTCAAGAAATTAGATTCCAGAGAAACAAATAACCCTATTAAAAAATGGGTTATAGAGCTAAACAGAATTCTCAACTGATGAATAACAAATGGCTGAGAAGCACCTTAAGAAATGTTGAACATCTTTAGTCATCAGGGAAATGCAAATCAAAACAACCCTGAGATTCCACCTCATACCAGTCAGAATGGCTAGGATAAAAAACTCAGGTGACAGCAGATGCTGGTGAGGTTGTGGAGAAAGATGAACACTCCATCATTGCTGGTGGGACTGCAAGCTGGTACAACCACTCTGGAAATCAGTTTGTTGGTTACTATGGAAATTGGACATAGTAATACCAGAGGACCCAGCTCTACCACTCCTGGGCATATACGCAGAAGATGTTCCAACATGTAATAAGGACACATGCTCCACTATGTTCATATAAGCCTTATTTATAATAGCCAGAAACTGGAAACAACCCAGATGTCCCTCAACAGAAGAATGGATACAGAAAATGTGGTACATCTACACAATGGAGTAGTACTCAACTATTAAAAACAATTAATTTATGATATTCTTGGGGAAATGGATGGACCTGGAGAATATCATCCTGAGTGAGGTAACCCAATCACAAAAGGACACACATGGTATGCATTCTCTGATAAGTGGATATTAGCCCAGAAGATCGGAATACACAAAGTACAAACCATGTGAAACTCAAAAAGAAGGAAGACCAAAGTGTGGATCCTTCATTTCTTCTTAAAAGGAGGAACAAAATACCCATGGAAGGAGTTGTAGTACTCTACAACTCCTAAACTAAAGGAAGAACAATTCAGATATTGCTCTGGAAATACTTCCCATATTCAATCATCAAATCTAGACTCTATTGTGGATGCCAGCAAGTGCTATATGACAGGAGCCTGAGATAGCTGTCTCTGATAGTACCCAACTAATACAGAAGTAGAGGCTCACAGCCATCCATTGGACAGAGCACAGGGTCCCCAATGAAGGCGCTAGAGAAAGGACCCATGGAGCTGAAGGGTTTGCAGCCCCTTAGAGCGAACAACAATATGAACTAACTAGTACTCTTAGAGCTCTCAGGGACTAAAACACCAACCAAAGAGTACATGTCATGGGACTCATGGCTCCAGCAGCATATGTATAGCAAAGGATGACCAAGTTGATCATCAATGGGTTGAGAGGCCCTTGGCCTTGTGAAGGTTCTATGCCCCAGTATAGGGGAATGCCAGGGCCAGTAAGCAGGAGGGGGTGGGTTGGTGAGCAGGGGGAGGGAACAGTGGTTTGTTTTAATTTTTGTTTTTCTATTTTCTTTTCTTTCTTCTTCTTCTTTTATTTATTTATTTATTTATTTATTTATTTATTTATTTATTTATTTTTTTGGATGGGAACCTGGGAAAGGAGATATTGTAAGTAAAGAAAACATCTAATAAAAAATAAATAAAAATAAGACTTGAGGGCTGGAGAGGTGGCTCAGCAGTTAAGAGCACTGACTGCTTTTCCAGAGGTCCTGAGTTCAATTTCCTGAAATCACATGATGACTCACAACCGTGTATAATGGGATCTGATGCCCTCTTCTGATGTTACTGAAGACAGTACAGTGTACTCATATGTAATAAATAGATGAACAAACTAACAAACAAACAACAAAAGAAATTGTTACTATTATACCTGGAGAATATCATCTTGCATGAGGTAACCCAATCACAAAAGAACACATGGTATGCAGTCTTTGATAAGTTGATATTAGCCCAGAAAATCAGAAAGAAGGAGTGATTTAAGAAAAGGTAAAGGAAGAATTGTGTTTACAAGAAACAAGGGAGTAAGAAAGGGAATAATGGGAAGGGGTTAGTGAACAAACTTGCTAAAGTGAGAGGGAAGTGTGAGCCCTGGTGTTCTGCGGTGTGGCATAGTAGGACTATCTATAGTTAGCAATTATGCAGTGTATATCCTGTGAACAGGTCAGATGGGAGGATTATAATTTATGTAATATTAATTTATTTGTGTTTGTGTATATGTACATGTATGTACATGCCAAAGCTAGAGGTCAATATCAGTTCTCTGTTCTACTGATCTCCATAGTATATTTTCATCTCTTTTTACATTAAAAAATTTACTTAAAGTGAGATTATATCATTTTCTCTCTCCACAGTTCCCCTGATTTCTTCTCAAATTCATGAACTCTTTTTCTTTTATTGTTGTTATCACACACATATTCATATACTTAAATATATAAATACAATCTGCTTTATCCATTTACTGTTGTTAAAATAAACAACTAGTGAGCTTATCCCTTGAAAAAACTTATTTACCTTTTTTGCAGTTATCAGTTGCTTATCGTTCTCTATCTTGGTGTTGTGTCCAGTGAGATTTCCCCTGTCAACAACGTTATCTCTATTGGTGTTTCATTTGTTCAGGGTTTCTTTAAGCAGTTATATTATTGAAGTATCATGAGTATAGTTTTCCTATTATTTTTAGGTGCTACAATATCACATCAGACTTCCTGGTCCTCTGGCTTTTATAATTTTTCCTCCTCTTTTATGATCTTCTCTGCCTGGGATTAGTTATGTCATGAGCCAGAGGTGAGCCTGCTGACAATATATATAATATATGTGTTTTATGTATATAACATATATAATATATTTAAGTATACATAATATATTAATATATGTTAATAATTATATAATATATACTGTACATATAAATGTGTATATGTTATGTACATAAAACATATATAAAATATAATATATATAATATATATTATAATTTTCAACTACCTTCTACATACCTATCTTACATCCACAGATAAGTGTAGCTTCTACCCATCACTACAGAAACCTCTTTGTGTGGCAGTTACAGAGCACCACAGAAACCCACAACTAGTCATAATTCCAAAAAACCAAAAACAACAAACAAACAAATAAACAAAGCAAAATAAAAAAACTAACAATAGCATGAATACCTTGAATTGATGAACTTCCAATACAAGCACTGAAACAAAAGGTCAGGGAAAATCACAGAAAAAGTGTGTGTGTGTGTGTGGGGGGGGGGAAGATTGTAATAGCTAGAGGATAAAAACAACCTGGTGCATTGTGGAGTCATCTGTATATAACAAGGAATTGAATTCACAAAGTCATAACAATATAGTCACCAAAACTTGATCTGCCCAAATGACAATAGCAGTTGACATCCCACCGTGGATGGGAGAGATGTTAAAAAGCCCTTTCCTTAGGTGAGGAGCTATAGGCACTTAATGGTATGCCATGTTACTGCAGCACTATTCAAGCTCCAGTGGCCATCATGAACAGATAAAGAAATGTAACGCATAGAATGACTCCTCTTATTAGCATCTACATGAATGTATCTGGAGATGAAGATGCTGAAGAATATCGACCAGCCACTGGAAGACAGACACATGATGCCAATTATGGGTAGAATTTAACACACTTGACCTCATAACAGAGTTCCAAACAGTGATCCCTGAGGCAAGAAGGGGGGGGGGGCTTTGTATAAAGCTGTGCCTAAATCTCTCAGAGAAGACATTCTCTCGTCCAGCCCCTCAGTACTCATTCAGAACCAAACCAGATTCCACCCCAGACCAGGCTCGGCCATCCCCTTCCTGCCTGGCATGTAGGGAAACCACAGACCCAATGGACCATTGTCCCAGCTCCCCAGCAGCTTCTAGTTCCAGTGCCTGCATTGTTTTGGGGACATCAGGGCTTTCTCATCAAGGGATCACAGGGAAGTTACCCAACCCTGCCACTGGGGGTTTTTCACTTAGTGACAAATTTACATTGAGACTCCTCTTCCCACATTCTGTGCACAGCCACTTTTGCATAATGGCATCTTTACCAACTAAATAGCAATGTACTAGGCCTGAAGTAAAAATGTGAAAGGTCTTACTGATTTTTAATATTTTGGTTATTTAGCATGCTGTGGGAACATTTTAAAGCTTGTTTGTTTAATATATAATAATATATTCAAGATGATAAAATCTGGCAGCTTCTTTATGTTTACAAAAATATTCATCTTAATTTATCCATATATCTGGTCAGTTATTATAGCTTTTGAAATAAAACTAAAGAAAAATTTAACGGAAAAGTAGTACATTAAACAAATATTTTCATAAGAACAATTACAAAACATAACAAAATACAAAGGGTCAAGTGGTGGTGGCACAGACTGTTAATTCAAACACTTGAAACACACACACAGGCAGATCTCTGGTTTGAAGCTAGCCTGGTCTACATAGTAAGTTACAAGACATCCAAGGCTGCACAGAGAAACCCAGTCTGGAAAAACAAAACAAAACCAACATGAGAGAGAGAGAGAGAGAGAGAGAGAGAGAGAGAGAGAGAGAGAGAGAGAGAGAGAGAGAGAGAGAGAGAGAGAGAGACAGAAAGAGAGAGAAATGATATAGACAATCCACCATCCCCCCAAAACATAGACTCTAGAGATCACTGGAGACTTGTTTACATGACATAATTGTATTCATTTAAAAAGCATTAGTCAAAGGCTCATCACTTTCTTGCTTAACTAATTTCAAAAATCAAATCTTTCACCTCCCTTTTATGCCCCTATAACAAATTCTTTTTTATTATTGTCACATTTATCAATTAGTTTCTAGCTTACCACATCCTATGCTTCCAAACTGTTTTGGATACCTAAGAGCCCTTCTTGCCTCTCTGGCTTGTGCTGTCTCTTGTTTTATCATCTGTTATCTTTAACATGTCCTAAGGAGCTGCTACCTGGTACTGTGGTTCTACCACAGCTCCTAATGCTCCCACAGCAGCAGCACTCACATGCTATTTTCTGTCTACCACAGACATCTCATCCTCTTTGTTTGCATGATTCTTTTCGACTAGCAATGTTTCTCAGCAATTCTATGATATTTCATTTTATTGATGTTTTCCTTTCTTTTCTTATGGGTATGGTAAACATGTAGCAACGGAATGATTCAATTTGACCATGGAAATAGCTAAGTGGTTCAGGTTGGCTTTGAACATGCAATTTTCCTGCCTCAAACTTTTGAGCAGTTATAATAGGCAAGCACTACCAAACCTTGTTTGGGAAGACCCATTCTTAAACTGCACACTCCTCCAAACAAGAATTATATTTAGTAATTGCCTCTTTATAAGATTCTGATTAAACATCATCTACATCCTCATTGCTATGCATGGATTATTGTTATTAGTAACTCACATTTCTGTCTCATCAGGCTGAAATCAGCCATGGTATGTGGATTCCTCTAAATGCAATCTCTGGATAGTTTCAAAAGCATAGTGAATTCTTGTAAAATGTTGAAGTCAAAACCATCCAAGTCTGTAAAAGATGGCTTCACCAATGAAATGTCTCATAGACCCCTACATTATGGGACTAATTACTAAGGCCATATAGTATCATGCTATAGTATTATCCTCTGAGTGTGTATGTGTTCAGTGTTACAGCTTTCTTTTATAAAATTTTTTTATTTTTGTTTTATTCGAGACAGGGATTCTCTGTATAGCTCGGTTGTCCTGGAACTCACTCTGTAGACTAGGCTGGCCTTGAACTCAGAAACCTGCCTGCCTCTGCCTCCCACTTGCTTGGATTAAAGACATGTGCCACCACAACCCGGCAGTGTTAAAGCTTTTAAAAGAAAATAGTACCATCTATTTCCCCCTCTCTCTGGTTACATTTAACTGAGGCTCAACTGTGATTCATATTCACAGGGGAGTCCATGTTTGAATCTCTTTTTGATGGAGTTCATTGTGCAAAGAAGTGTAAGTTGAAATCCTGGATTGGTCAGTTGTATCACTTACACAACTCTTTTGATCTCTGTGAACATTGGCATTCTCAGCAGTCAAAGGATATAATATAATTTAAAACATAGATATATTACCAATTTAAATGAGTCATGCTCATAAATGTTCATTCTTCCTATGCAATGTATTGAATTCAAAATCCTGTGGCTAGTTATTTGCCTAGTTAGTTGTTGATTGTTATCCTTGCTATTGGGCATTGTTAACTAAATTGCAAACAGATTTCTGTGTCAGTGTTTTGCAAATCTTATTAGGAATAAGTAATAGATCTTCCTTGAGGGGTTCCATAATTATTATTATTGTTATCTAAAGACATAGTACATTGCAGTGTTTTCATTCAGTTGTTCCTTCATTAACATAGCTTAGTAACTTCACAGGTTCATCTTTGATATTCATCCAAGATTTAGATGACTAGAGTTAATATCGATGTCAAGGAAACAAAAGGAAAGTCCAGCTGCTACTAAGGCAAAAGCTCTCTGAAGAGAAACAACTCTCAGAAGTTAGAGGAAATACTAACCAAAACATCTTTAAAGGCCAGTATTTGTAACTGTGCAGAATCAATAGGTATTTGAGAAGAGATGGAAAAGTTTGCAATTTTGTGACATGATTGAAAATGGTTGCTGCCAAAACACATTTCCATGGTCTATAAAGTTTTCTCTTCAGTATTGAAATCATGATGGTTGAGGAAAAGAAATAAAAAACAATTAAAACAAACAAAGTGGTTTAATTAAGGAATAAATGCATGTTTCAAAGGTCAAAACTTACATTGTTCTTGTATATTTATATACTCTGAGAAGATACTAATGACGCTTTTGTGTATTGCTGCCTAAAATTACGTGGGTTTTTAATTTGAGGCTATATCTGTTCCATCCCTAAAATATTCTTAGTACATGGTAGACATTCAGTGCAGCGTGTCTAACAATTATTTGTGTGTTTCAGAACAAACTTTGTTCTCATTTTCTTTTAAGTCAAGACTTAAATCAGCCAGGAGCAACTCTGGAAAATTCATGAGTTGGTGTGAATAGTGTCATTCTCCTGAAGGTTTCTAGATACAGTATTTTATCACAGCCCATCCCGTATCACTCCCTGCCTCTTCTAGGCCAAGCCAGCCTTTGCTACAGAAAACAGTGTTTTGTTAGGTGTTAAGACATCTGGCTCCCATCAGTTTCTTCCTATGCCACACTCTGCTCTCTCCTGGGATCCAATGAAGCTAAGTGCCTGGTGCCCTAGAATCCTTTTGCCTTATTCCTCTGGTAGGGATAATTGCTTGGGGATAAAGGTGGAAAGAGCATGTAATTTCTCACCATTGCTTGAAAATTAGATGCCAACAGCAAACCGGAATGTTGTGAAACAATTTTATTTGAAAGCAATGATCTCATTTACCTGTTATATGTTGAAAAGATGCTATAACAAAGACAAAACATTTTACTGCTCGAATGTTTATGGTTTTTCAAGTCTAACTAAAAAAAAAAAAAAAACCTAAAGAGACACAGTTTTTCTACATGAATTTGTTCTATCGGACAGTAAAGGGTTATTTGCTTTCCCTGTTTTTATGGCTACATTGTATGCTGCACTTTATTTAGCTACCTTAACAGGAGGAGTATGGCTGAAATGTTGCATTGAGCCTTTGCTCCAGAAATAAATCTAATGCTGTTTTAGGAGTCATTAAAACAGCCTCACCAGACCTCAAGCTTGAAACCTTTTGACCTACAATGATGTCATTGTTGGACTACATTATTGGTCTTCCTAATCATCAGCAACCTAGGTAGCAAAATATCCTAGGGATAGGGTGAGCTACTGACTTACCAATAGCTGCTGGAAAACATGGTTGATGATCAGGAGACGGAGCAGTGTTTTTCAGGCTCTATTAATAGATGAGTGCACAAATTTCACTTAACTAGCACTGCTTGCATAGCTCTTTATATTGCTAATTTCATCTTGGCACATTAACGTGATAAGCCTCAAGTTTCTTCTTTAAAAATGTGCTCCCCATCTGCTTCTGCTGTATTTTTATACAGAAATTGCTTCTAAAAGCATAGGAATCCTTTTCCTGTTTGAAGAAGGTTCACTTAGAAAGAGTGGAAAACTGATGCACTCATGTGAATCCTTGAGTTGAAACATCCAAGTTTAGGGTGTGAAGTACTTAAATGCCACTGGAATGGTAAGCTCACTGTCTCAGCCAGCCTCCATAGTAGGTTCACTGAACCCCAGTGCAAATGTAAATAGTCACATACGCGTATTAGCCTTGGAGGGGATTCTATTTCAAGAATGAAAGCCTCATTATACCACAATCCCTTGCTGCACTGTGCTGAGGTCACAAAGGGGCATTTGTTTGACGCCTGCAGGGTATTTTTATTTCTGACACCAGATGGCGCTCATACATTTTAAATTTTGCTTTGATCGGTCTTGTTTTAAATTTTAGCCACTTTTCAGAAAGATTTTGCTTAAAGATTAAAGGTCACATATGTGTTCTTTCATGTGAAATCTAACAGAAAACTTTCATCTATTCATTAAGAGGCTTCACCCCTTTTCATAGGCGCAAACATCCACTAGATAGTACTGTTGGTGATTATTGATTATTGCAGGAATGACTGAGGAAAGCCCACAATCGCCTGTCTAATCACGTAGAAATTCAATTCGTTTAAAAAATCGCTCTAATGTTAAAAAGCAATTTTAGTCCGGATTTCATCGTTCTGTTTTATACTCTCGAGGGGCGGGGCATCATAAGTAACTAAGAATTACATTTATCCATCATGACAGAAAATTCACTGTGTGCAAATGAATTCTCCATGGAGCCTCAGAGACACCTGAGTTGTTCCTCTTACAATATCGCTTGTTCTGCTTCATTCTTGCATTCCAAGATCAGTCTCTTTATTCCATTTAAACCATCAAACGGATAATGGCATAAAATTAGACTCTGATTACAAGAGCAGCAGTCTGGGCTGCTTTGCCCAACCCCCTCCCTCTTCCTGTGAACAGAAGATCTTACTTGTGTGAGAGAGGGCTGTTGTGAGTGTTTTCTTTCCTGTGACTTTATTTGTACTGACATTTTTGCTTGCTGGCCTTGAACGTAGTTATAAGAAGTTTTATTTTTTTTTCTGAGACTTTTAGTTTATTAATGACCTTTGAGATGTTACTGCATTTTACAAGACCATCCATTGTCCCCATTGCCTTGTGTATCTCTGAAAAACTGACATTTTTTAAAATTGGGAATATCCTTTGCTGACTTTAAATATTTTTTTTTTTTTTTTTACCATTTATCTCTGTCCTTTGGTAGAAAGCTATGCGGGAAAAATGCAAAATTACTGAATGTAATTTACAGAAAAGAGGCAATGATTATATCCTTTATAATTAAGTTGACGAGAAGAGTGAAGAGGGTTTTAAAAACCCTATCTTTCTCCAATGCTAATATGCAAATTGCTCCTTTCAGTGTAATGAGCACCTTATCTAGTTCAAGATATTTCATTTTGAAACTAACATTTTTCCCTCTTAATAGTCCAGAGGGTTATTGACCAAAATGCATTGATTGACTTTGTTATGCTAATAGTAGCACAAAGAATGCCATAATGGGCTTAGCACCCCAAGCTCCTGCAGAATTTTGATCCTGTCCTTTCCAGAGGAATCTATACACTCTTTGGAAATAATCCTACATAAGCCACCCAAAAATGTTTTCTTTGTAAGGGTTTCTTTCTTGGCAGCTCTCCTCTGATTCATTTCAGCAGAATTAAGCTTGAAATTTTCAAAAGGCTTGTTGAAAAATTATCAAGATTAGAGAAACATGAGAAAGGAGAGGGAGCTTGGAGCATTGTTTACAAGTGTCAAAACAAGAGGTCTTTACTGAGGTCAGCCATCCTCCCACCCCCCAGTCATTCATGGAGCTGAAAGTCAGCAGAGGTTTTCCACATGCCTGGGGCTTGTTATGTGGCTCTGTGTGATAAAGTGTGATAGAATAAAGAAAATATCTAATAAAAAATAGTACGATGGAAGACTCTGTAGCCCTTTGTCATGATTTGAATATTCTTGGCCCAGGGAATGGCACTATTGGGAGGTGTGGCCTTGTTGGATTAGGTGTATCACTGTAAGTGTGGGCTTTAAGCCGCTCACCTTAGCTGCTGGAAAGTCAGTATTCTTCAGTTGAAGAAGCAGAACCCTCAGCTCCTCTTGCACCATGCCTGCCTGGATGCTGCCATGTTCCTGCCTTGATGATAGTGGACTGAACCTCTGAACCTGAAAGCCAGCCCCAATTTAAATGTCCTTGTAAGAGTTGCCTTGATCATGGTGTTTATTCACAGCAGTAAAACTCATAACTAAGACTGTTGTGTTAGAATCGTGGTTCTAGTCTGGACACACTGGGCCAGTACAGTTCCACGTGGGGTTTATCATAGTGAAAGGGGGAAAAGTTGGCAATGAAGATAACGAGAAAGAGAGAGAGAGAGGTCAGAGGGGTCTGCCTTTTATTTGGGTTGTGACATAGCTGCTTGCAGGTAAAGGTGGGAGGTGAGCCAAGTGGATTCCGGGAATATATGGCAGTAGCCATGGCAACAGATGTACTTGTCTCTGTCTCCTATGTGTGATGTCACTGGGTTCGGAGACCAATCTATCAACAAAGACTGAAGTTAAAACCCTACCTAAAACACACTTCCTGACCGACATGAAATCAGCTGCAGATGACTAGTAGCTGGTCAGTGGATTTCTTCTGCATCTTTATGGACATCTAGACTAACACTGAGGGAGTCCATGTCTTCTGCCCCTAAGGCTCTTCTCTATTTGAAACAGGCATGAATTATATGATGACTACTTCATTCAAAATCGTCCAGTATCGTTTTAGTTTTTTTTCCCAGTGTTTCCATATAGATAGATCATTTCCTCTCAGACCAACTGACTCTTCTTTCTGCCTCTCCCATCCCATGCATTTATCTGGGTTGAGCTAGAGTACTTGAGAACTGTAAGGATCACACTTAAGTCCTGTGGAGGCTTGTTGCCCCAGCATAGGGCTAGAGGGGTAAGGAGGGAGGGAAGGAGAAGGTGGGTATGGGAGCAACCTCTTAGAGGCAAAGGGGAGGAGGAGGGAGGATGGAGGTTTGCAGAAGAAAGACCAGGAAGGGGGGTCACTTGAAATGTAAATAAATAAAATAAACAATTAGTTAAAAAAGAGTTAGAAGTAATTCTCTCAAGCTCCCTTTCTTCTCTTAATGTCAATCTTAATACATTTTTGACATTTTTTTTCTTTTCTCTAAATCCTGCACACACATTGGGTGTTTCAGATAGTATTTTCCCACATAGCTGCATGGCTCACACTATTCACCATATTGCTCAACTTTTAGCTCCTTCTTAAATCATAGTCTCAGTACCCCATTTAAACATATTGCTCTGCCATGGTCACATTGTGTATTACCTTTATTATGATTGTTTTACATTTTCCAGTTCCTAATGTCCTATTTATTTGCATTTTGTAGGAATTATTGTATATAGTGTGAATGTGTGTGTCAATGTGGAAATATGGATCAAAATTCACAATAGTAGCTTGTGGTGGTGCTTGCTTGTAATTCCAGCCAATCAGGAGCAGGGATATCTGAATTTGAAGCCAGTCTGGAGTATATGGCATGTGTGATGGGGTCCAACTATGGATCTGCATCTACCCTTCATGATCTTCAGTGAAACCGCTATCTTAGACAATCTTTAATCTTAGCTTGTGTGCATAAAGTTTATTCATGGTGAACTAATGCTACATATGAACTTTGGAATGTGGGAAGGAGTTTTCAGGGTAAAGGAAAACCATTGGCTAGACTTTAAAGTACTGTGAATGCCTCATTTGTATGGAGAGGCATTTCAGGGATGCCAGATAGTTGCTGGGTAGGTTATTATCAGAAAAGAAGGAAGATGAAATTTTAGGTCTGTCAAAGATAACACAACTTTCTCCAGGTAGAGAGTGTGAGTGATTGGGATCCCCAGTCAAGGTTAAAGAAGGGGAAGCTCTGTTGGTACAGTGAATTCTCCATTTTGTGTCAAGCTCAGAGATGCTATCTTGTCATGGAAAACTGTAGCCTTAATTAGCATGTTTCCCCACAGGGCTATAGCTATTTCCAAGCATCTTTTATTTAAAGAAAAAATGAAAATAAAAAACAAAAAAAGAAGTTAATGGAAGAAATTCACAAATATCTAATAGAAATCCAAAGAAACAACATTTCCTTATTTATAAAGCAATAGTATTCCTTCTTTATGAATTTTCACTTAAAACTTCATTCATCATTACTATATGCATGTATGTATGGAGAATGACATGTGCCACAGCTCATGAGTAGAAGTCAGAGGATAATGTCACAGTCAACTCTTACTTTCTACCTTTATGTGATTTCTGGGGCTCAGACTCATATCCTTAGGCTTCATAGCCAGCACTTATACCCACCAAGTAATTTCACTGACCTTCATTTTGAACATTGAAAAAGATATTGTCCTGACACCTATCTTGTATTTGCATTTAAGTCCTATAATCACTATACCCAAAATCTTTTTTCAAGATAATCTTTAAAAATACTTCACTCTCATGTAAAAATAAGTGATGCAAACTGAAAATAACTGTAGTGATAACCAAGAACTCTTTGAGTGTAAATTGCTCTAACTATGAAGCACTCACATTCACTTGTGTTCAATGGAGATTAAAAGAAGTGCTAGCTGACAGGAGCTTGATATAGCTGTTTTCTGGGAGACTTTGCCAGAGCCTGACAAATACAGAGTTAGAGAAATGACTGAAGGAGCTGAAGGAGTGTGCAACCTCATAGGTAGAACAACAGTATCAACCAACGAGATTCCCCCCCCCCCGAGCTCCCAGGGACTAAACCACAAACCAAAGAGTACACATGGAGTGACCCATAGCTCTAGCAGCATATGTAGCAGAGGATGGCCTTGTTGTGCATCAATTGGAGAGAGGCCATTGGTCCTGTGAGGGCTCTATGCCCCAGTGTAGGGGAATGCCAAGACAGGGAGGCAGAAGTCAGCGGGTGGGTAGGTGGGGGAACATCCTCATAGAAACATGGGGAGGGATGGGGGATAGGGGTTTTGTGGAGGGAAACGTGGGAAATGGGATAACATTTGAAATGTAAATAAAGATAATATCCAATAAAAGAAAAGAAATAAATAAAAGGAGTGGGGATAGTAAAGCTTTATGATGAGATGGAAAGAGAGAGGGGGGAGGAAGAGGGGGAAGAGCAGAATGGATAAAGTATAGGGTAGGGGAAAGAAGAGAAGAGAAAGGGATGGGAGCAGAAGGAATATGGAAAGAAGTGAGAAAGAAGAGAGATGAAGGGAGAGGAGAGGAGAGGAGAGGAGGGGAAGGGAGAGGAGAGGAGTGAAAGAAGTATTTTGTTCTTACCTGTCCCTCAACTATACTCTGTTTGACAACTGTGGGCTTAAGAAAGCCCCAGGTGCCCTTTGACTTGACTAAACTTTAAGTATACTTCTTGACCTGGTTCCTGATCTCCCTTTCCTTGGAACAGATACTCAAAATCTTGAAGCTTCAAAGTCTTTCTTTTGTTTTCCATACACAAACCTCTTGCAACCAGAGTTTTTTTCAACTATGCTGGCGCCTCTGTCCTCCTGGGTCTCAATAGGATTTTTACTTCTATAGCACTGATTGTCTAACCACATTGACCTAT
This sequence comes from Mastomys coucha, assembly GCF_008632895.1. Classification (NCBI taxonomy): domain Eukaryota; kingdom Metazoa; phylum Chordata; class Mammalia; order Rodentia; family Muridae; genus Mastomys; species Mastomys coucha. Next base: position 40,550,966 of record NW_022196900.1, on the reverse strand, counting down.
CTCCACTCTGAAGTTTTCTAGATTTTTCTGTTAGCTTTCCAATGCTTAGAATTCTCCCTGCCTTCAAGTAATGCATATCTTTGAATAATCCTTACTAATTTCTAAGCATCCAATGTAATTGTCTCTAATAGAACGTACAATTTAAAGGCAGATTGAATAGAATCAAATATTCAAGAATCGAGCAGGTGATAAGTTGGTACAGAGAATATTTAGCTATCTTTCATTGGCTTTGAGTGGATGAATTAGAAAACAGAGCAAAAAATCGGGAAAGTATCTGGTAATTTCTGACCATTAGCTATATTATTTAGTTTGGTCATCAGGACTCTTTGGCTCTGAGTTCTGCTGTCATTTACTTGTGGCCACTGTCTATATGATCAGTATCTCATAGAGATGATGTTCTTTACTAGGGTGAAAGATCCTGTCATGAAAATGTGAGGAAAAGAAATTTCCTGCATTTGGAATCCACTAAGCTATTTGTTTCACACAGAGGAAAATCTCAGATGAGAGGAGAAAAGTATATTAAGGACCTGCTTGAAAAAAATGAGAAGAACTGAGCTGTTTAAGAGCACTTTTGAGGAAAGACAGGTTGCTTACCTTTTTAGCTTTTCACAAAATATTGGTTGAAATAGGAACACTTTACAGAAGTTTATCATTTTCAACCAAGAGCAGCCATGTTTCCAGTGGGATGGAAAGACAACAAATTTTGCAGAATTGTTTGTACCATGCATTCCAGTAGGAATCTCAGTAGGTATTCTTTTCTTCACAGCTGGCTCTGGTGTAGAAGAAGCCAATGAACAATTGTACCCAGTACTGCAGTCCTATAAACATGGAGCTTATGGTACAAGAAGACACCTAATTTTAGTAAATAAAGGTATTAGTCATCACATGGATGTAGAGTGTAAGAGGTAAACAAGTAGCTTATGGTTCTGACATTGTCATGAACTACTTAACTTTAAGTAGTTTAAAGTTTTATAGGCACATAAGTTTTGTTCATTTGAAAACCTGAACAAATACAAAAAGTCAATTGTCCTCCTTCCTCAGCTAAAAGTTGAGAGACTCTGAGAAGTGAACCATCATTTCCAAAGTCATACCAAAGAAATTATTCCATTCAACTCAAGCTTGGTGAATCTGTGAACTTGTTCTGGCTTCCTGCAGACGCATGGGTGTACAGTTGCTTATAGAAACATGGGCCAAATGTTATGGAAAGTTACACCATGAAGAATGTCTGTCTCTTGAAAACAAGAGCTATGTGTGGCTTTCTTAGAAAGAGAAAAATCCATTGATCTGCATACATGTGCCAGTTGGAAAAGCCCATCTTACTTTTTAAATTTTACTTTTACTTCTTCTCTCTTATATATTCACATACGTATGTGTTGTGTGTCTCTGTGTGTATACATACATACATATACATACATATATACATACTCACATATACACACACAAATGACTTGGTTTTGTTTTTTGAGACAGGGTATCTTCATGCATTCCTGGCTGTCCTGAAGCTTGCTATATAGATCATGCTAACCTCAAACTCACAGAGATTCTCCTGTCTCTGCTTTGGGAATGCTGGAATGAAAGGAGTGTGCATGCCTGATTTAAAAAAAAAACATTTTAAAAAAGTAATTTAGCATCCCTACCCATACTCTTTCATGAAATCTGGAAAGAATCTTCTCAGTTGTTCTCAGTGCCTTGGGAAAAGGATCCAGAAGTGTTTTATGGATATGAGTTAGCTCTTTCTTTCTCTGCTCAGGAGTCTCTGAACTTTTCTTTCACTGACTTGTTGGGCTAGTTGTCACACCCATTTGTATTTCTGGGTTCTCAGTTCTTAAATTAGATGATAAGGCCCAGCAACTTTCATCTTGTTTTGATCGTGTCTATATTCTACAACCTGCCCATCGCTATTCAACTAGTGATGCTTCTTCCTATGGGTTTTCTGTGTCAGTTTCTCAACTACTCCAGGACATCACAGGTAGAACAGTTGCTATTATATTTTACTTTAAAAGTTGCTTTTAATTTCATGTTGCTTAACTGGCTTGAATGCTTTAATGAAATACACTTCTCATCTGTATTTCTATCAGCTTTCTCTTTCTGTTGGAAAATTTCAGAAGGTTTCTAGAAGAAATGTGGGGTATTTTAGTATCTTTAAAATTATGAACAGATAGAAGAGATGCTTATAATCAAAAAAAATTTTAGTAAAAACTACTTGTGACTTGATGTCTTAGAAGGTGTAAAGCCACTAGGACTAGCAATATCTGTGAAATGGCTACAAATGTCATGTAGAGTACATATTTTTCATATGTACATTTTAAAACTATAAGTAGTCTTATTGAGGTTGATTTTAGATTACATCAGCAAAGTTAATCTCTTTTTAATTAATCATTTTATTCATTAACTGGCAAGCTGCTTAAAGTTAAGCCTTGACAATGTAAGTAAGGACCATGAGCTAGCTACATGGTCACCTCTTCCATTCAAATGATATTTCCCTCCTTGGTTACCCCACCACAAACACCCATCCCACATCTGCCCTCCCTTCCCTCCTGTTTGACTTTATGAGGGAGCTTCTGCACCCACCCAGCCTCTCCTTCCCCACCTCTCCAGCATCCCCCTATGCTGGCGCATCAATCCTCCACAGGACCAAGGACTCCCCCATCCCATTGCTGTCAGAGAAGGCCTTCCTCTGTTACATATGTATCTGGAACAATGGATCACTCCCTGTACACTCCTTGATTGGTGTTCCAGTCCCTTGGGAGCACTAGGTGGTCTGGCCAGAGGACATTGTTCTTCCTATGGTGTTGAAATCCCCCTCCACCCCTCCAGTCCTTCACCCAGATCCCCCACTGGGTTCCCTGAGTTCAGTCTGATGGTTGACTGGAAGCATCCACATCTGCATTGGTCAGTTGTTGGGAGAACCTCCAAAGGAGAAGCCACACCAGGTTCCTGTCAGCAAGCGTCTCTTGGCAACAACAACAGTAACAGTGTCAAAAAGTTAATCTTTCTAATGCTGTGTATAAAAATATGGTTTAATTGTCTTAGTAATGTGTGCTACTGTAGAGTATTCTCACTTAGTAGTTACAGAATCTTGTCTTAGTAATCATAGTTTATCTCTCTTCATCGACTTTTCTTCATTTGTCGCATGGAGATCAAAATATGTACCATATTCAGGCATTTATTATTTGAATATCCAGTCTATTCATAATCTTCATATTCAATTCTATTGAATCCTTTATTTTTTTCTCAGAGATTTTGTTAAGTAAAGTAGAATTAAATATTGGTTATCTTGGAGATCAAGCCAAGAAGAAAAGAGGAGACAATCCATAACATCTGGAATAGATGTTTTCTTTTTCTTTTAATTAAGCTGCACAGAGAGATATTGCTTATTCTCCAGATAATGATACAAATGATTTTATGCCTCAAAATAAATTCTGAGAAATCTATAGTGATGTTTTGTACACTGCATAAAGCCAGTGTATAAATGAAAACATGACATAAAAATATGTGGAAGTGGGAGAACCATAGAAATTCAAGTTGCAATCTTTAACTGTCTTGAAGTCATATCAAACTTGCAATGTTCCATGTACACAAACTGATTAATTTGTTCATTGTTGGCTTTTTAATAGACATCTATTATTTAAGTTGTTGCTGCCTTAATCGAAGGGCTGATTTTTTTTAAATTGACGAAGAATACATAAAGTCCAATGTAAAACATCTACTATCTGATTGGGAAATATCATACTTAATTCAGTGGAATATTTCTAAACTATAGTATGTGTGCAAATGAGTAACACAAAAGATATTAGCTCAATAATACTCTGGCTACTCAAAACATGTGGTTTTGGAAGCAAATGTTTTAACTCAAAATGCTTGCTTGGGCCTACATAAAAATAAGTTAGATTTGGTTCACCTATCACTGTGTTAGGAACACTACATTCTAGAAAACATTTTGACTGAGTGTTTTAAAAGAATCAATTTTGTGTAGCTGAAAAGTTAGGAAATAATATGATGGTTTATGGTACATAATGTATTTGTTATCAGAACAAATTCAAACACGTAGAAAGGGGACAAAAAAGAGAATACTTTCCTCAAGTACAAGTGATAGGAGCTTGAAATAACCTTCTCATAAATATGTTTAGCTTACGGACATTTTAAATGCAAAGTGTGGTCAGCATTGTTAAGATGCAATCTGAGTTCAAAAACATTTTGCCTACTAAATACTGAGATGTCTGTAAGACTGTCTCTAATTTTGTTCTTTTGATGATTTGCATGGACTAGGTATGAGTGTAAGTAGATAGTTTTTTATTGTTTATTGTGCTTATAAAAGGCTTTATATTTACAATGCATATTTATGTTTGCATTATTGAACATGATAAAAATAATTGAATGCTTAATTTAGAGCAAAAAAAGTAAAAATGTCAACCCTCATCAACAATTCAGATAAACACTGGAAGTAATAGAAGATATAGTGGAATAATTTTTCATGTGTCATGTATAAATAAACTTTGAGTGTTCATTAGATTTTGTCATGTAGAGTTAGAAGATCCATTTGCTGATATTGACTGTCTTTTGCTGTTACCAACACAGATCTGTTTTAATGTAATAACTGGATACTGTTGTGTCTTATTCTGTGGAAAATTTGCTTTCCACAGAACACTGAGGCCTTCTATATCTTAAAATAGCTGAGGAAAAGGATTTTGAAAATGTGCACCATAAACAAATGATAACAATTCAGCTGATGGATGTGCTAATTATCTTGATTTAATCAATATCTAATATACACATGAATCAAAATGTCACAATATACCCTATCAATTACTGGATAACTGTTATATATCAAAAATAAAAATAAACCAGAAAATTAATTAACTCAAGAAAACATAAGAATTACAAAGCATTTTATTAAAAAATTGGATACTCTTTATTTTCATGAGCTGCTACATAATTGATATGTTTTACAATCCAAAGTCCTCAGAAAGATATTGTAGTGAGTTACTTTTCTTAAGGTTGTCACCAAACACCTGACAAGCAGCTAGTTAAGGGAGTAAGACTTTGTTTTGACCCATAGGTTGAGAGTACAGTGCCTCATGTTAAGTAAGGCCTGGCGACAGAAGAATGAATCAATTTATAATAGTGAATATGTACTCAAGAATCAGCCAGGGTACTAAAACTGAGGCCAGGCCTTTGAACCTTTAGCTCAATCTAGAGACTCTCTTTTTCAGTAAGCATTTAGCTTCTAAAGATTCCGCAACCTTAGGTAGGCAGTGGTGGCACATGCTTTTATTTCCAGCAGTTAGGAAACAGAAGCAGGCAGATCTGAGTTTCAGGATAGCCAGGAATACACAGAGAAACCCTGTGTAAAAAATAAAAACAAAACACAACAGATTCTATAATTTTGCAAAACAGTGCTCTTGAAAAACGTATTAAAGCCAAGCAGTGGTGGCTCATGCCTTTAATCCCAGCACTTGGGAGGCAGAGGCAGGTGGATTTCTGAGTTCAAAGCCAGCTTGGTCTACAGAGTGAGTTCCAGGACAGCCAGGGCTACACAGAGAAATCCTGTTTCAAAAAACCAAAACCAAACCAAACCAAAACCAAAACCAAAACCAAAACCAAACCAAAACCCCACAAAACCAAAAACATATTCAAATATGAGCCTATTGAGGACATTCACAAGCAAACTCCAACAAATACATAACATGTACTTTTTAAACATTGTGCAACTCTGTTTTTAGGAGTTATATACAGTGAAGCTAGAGACTCAAAATTATAGAGTTAGAAATTCACTTCTTTAGAGTATATGCTTTCATCTATGTTTTTATTCTAATTAATGAGGATTGCAAAATAAATGTAAAATCTTAGAATGATTGTTAAGGGTTAAACTGTCTCATGGAAAATTCACACACTAAGGTGCTCACCATTACTGCCTCCAGACCTGACATTTCAGAGATAATGTCATTATAAATGCAACTGATTAAGTTTGGATGAGGTCATATGAGAGTAAAATGGTTTCCAATCAATATGACCTGTGTCCTTGTAAAAGATGGAAATGTGAACACAAAGGCAGATGCATATGGAAAATAAGAGAGAAACATAGGAAGATGACAGCCCAGCTGAGAGCCCAGGAACAGAGCCTTCTGTCCAGGCTCTGAATTCACTAACTCTCCTCACTAACTGATTTGGGAGTATCTACTCTCCAAAAGTTCTGTGATGATGAGTTTTTCTATTGGTGGAAAACCTTAGTACTAATGTTGAAAAGCTTAACAAATTAATAGAATCACAGGAAGAGATGTCTTTGAGGAAGCAGCTAGCCAAGTGTTTCATTCTCATTTCCAGAGGACTCCTAACATTCATATGATGGACAAAAGATCTTTAATATTGTTGTAGTCAAAGAGGGAAGAATGTGGAAGATAGATAAAACAAAGACTAAGATGTGTTTCATAGTTTTTTTTTTGTTTTTTGTTTTTTGGTTTTTTTTTTGGCTAAGGTGTGGTGGCGCTTGCCTGTTTCTATATTCTGAGTGCTTCAAAGGAGAGTAATTCAAGGTCATCCTCAGTTACACAGAGAATTAAAAGCCACTAGTTATGGAGTTTGTCTCAAACAAATCCAAAGGGGGATATTTATTTATTTAATAACTTATCATTAATCCACACATGTTAGTCCAGAAATGTAATGAATCAGTTCTTATGATGTGGCATGATAATTTATAAGAGCAAGGGCAGAATGATATAGAATTGTTATCTATCAGTCTGAATGGTTGTGATTTGAATAGCTGATAGGATAATACATAATCTCTGTACTACAGAAATTGTCATGGCATTTTAATTTTTCCATCACCACACAGGTAAGCTTCGAAGAGTTTCTTCAGAGGCTGATTTACTTCAGAGGACATAGTTAATAGTATGTAGCCAAGAATGGAAAGAGGAATTGGAGGATAGCTGTATTCATGAAAAACAGAGACCAGTAAGAGCAGAGTGACCCAAGGTGCAACTTCGTGAATTTTTTGGCCAGAAATCCTGAGGAGAGGCCTGAGGGCAAGGCTCTCTGGTGAGGTTAAGACTTTTTGACCTGGTAGGAGTAAACATACCCGTGTCAGGGGGACTCACTGCCCAGCTCAAAGAATACAGTTCGAGAAGCGCTCCAGGGTTTGCTTCTAGGAGATGGGAAGAAGTGATTATTGGAACTTACATTTCTGTACATATCTTTCTTTTATTAAGGACAAAACCATAAAAGCAGCAAATACAGGTTTGTACAACATGAAAAAAAAACCTTCCAAGCGGACTGCCAGTGAAGGTTGATATCTGTGCTCTTCCGGGTGTTGCTGTTTCTCAGAGTTCTGTGACCTTGCCTCACCTTTGTTTCAGCATTTCCCAAAACTTGTCTCAAAGACAGCTTCCTCTGACATGTTCCCCTATTTTCTGCAAGTCAAAATTTGAGCAACACTTTTCCTCACTTGTAGACTGAGATAAGAACTTTTTTATTAAATAAATGGCTCATGTAGTTCTGTACAAAGCACATAGTGAAAGTGGTATTATCCTGTGTTCAGGGCAAGGTCAATGAGACCCCCCAAAATAGCCATTTCGCCACAGTATCTTGTGTACAAGTTTCTGAACTTGCCATTAGATACCTGTTGGCCCTTAGATGTCAGTGGTTGCTGTGAAGATTGTGATGGGAGTTGACACAGTTTGCTTTTCATGAAACTCTATTTTCTTCCTCTATAAATTTCTGCTCCATTTTCCTCCTTCAGAAAAATATTTTGTTCTCAGTTGGTGATATGCCAATAACTTTTAAGGTTTGAGTATTAAATTTGGTGCTTGCTGACTAGGGCTTACCGAAGATAATAGGCAACCCAGGACCATGTATTGGAAAAGATAATTTGATATTGAGATAGTCAAAGACACACTGCTGGAATAGCAGGCAATGACATTGCTGCTCTAGAGAAGGCACTGTTCAGAAATCCCTCCTATGACATCAAATTTTCCATATTATTTCCTTAATAAGTCATCCTTGAATGTTATTTAACCCAAGTGCTTCCTTCCCTGTTCAATAATTTTCCTATCAAGGTGCTAAACTTGGCTTAATAAATATGCCTAGGTTTGGAACTGCCACTGTTCTTATTTTCTCATGGGCATAAACCATTTAGCAGCAGACAATATGACTTGCATGCTGCCAAGAAGGTATACTAACCTCTCAATTAACCTTAATTGATAGTTTGTGATTTACTTTAGGTCTCTGAAGCACCAATTATACTCAACTGTACATAGTAGCAAGTATTTATTTCTATTATTTCAAAGCTACCTTATCTATATACTGCATACTTTTCAAATGTTTGATTGATATTCATGTCATCATCTGATTTCACTGGGTAACCAAATTCCCTAAGACTTGGTAATTTATAATTAACAGAAATGTACTTGTCCTATTTTCTGGAGACTGGAAAATCCAAATGCATGACAACAGTGTCTAGTGAGGGACTTCACTCTGTGTCATCTCTTTACAGAAGTAAATGGCAAGGCAAAAGAAAGGAAGAGAAACTGGGCTTTGTTTGGCAACAATCCACCATTCCATAACTAATTCATGTCAGCATTTACCTTCACTCACTTAGGAGCTAAAGCCTTCATTACCTAATCTCCTTTAGAATTCACTTCCACATATTGTACTGAGGATTAAGTATTCAACATTTGAATGTGGGAGGATTGACAGCATGCTTCCTTCTGGAAATGTACTTTTTAGGTCACAAGCAGAAAGTTTCCACAATTGCACACCACCTTGTTCAGAGAAGACTGTATAGCACAAAGTACTACATGCTGTTAGACATTCAAAGAACCCATCTCCAGGTATTCATATCTTTGCTAATACCCTACCATCAAGTTTCTTGTGAAGTTATCACTTGCTTTTACAATTATAATCTAAATGGTAGTGGGTAGCACATCAACAATTCATTTATAGCAGACCATAATCCCCACACTCGAGGCTTGGGCCAGTAGTCACATAGAGCACACACTAGTCCTAGTCTCTCTATTGATGTGACATACTTTTTCCTATCTAAGAAATTGCTAAGCATTTGACTCAACTTGCCTGCACATCCTCTCTATTGCCCCAACTGTCCTTTTCCATATTCAACTTAGAAAAAGCAAAAATTGTTCCACATATGCAGATCTCATTGCAAAAGAAAACAAAACAAAGCAACCCCAACAAAACCAAGAACAATAAAAACGCCAGTATTCTTTCCAAAATCCACCAATCCTGTGGAGGTGTTTGCCAGTAAGAATCACCTAAATAAACAAAGGAAAATGAATTTAGAAGAATAATCATAAACTTTTTAAATAAAAATTACAGCATAATGAAATGAAGTAAAGAGGACATAAAATGAATAAATGCCTGAATGATGCATAAGAAAAAACAAACATAAGGCTGATGGAAATGACAAAGACAATCTAGGACTTGAGAATGAAATTCAATAATGAGATTTAAAAAAAATGAAGAAAAATCAAGCCAAAATGAAAACCCAATACTCAACTAGAAAACTTAAATTTCAAGCAGACTGAGTCATATAGATGATAGAATATCAGAATTCAAAGGTAGAGTAGAGGTTTTAGATAAACTATTCAAGAAATATGAAAAATAAAGTATAAGAAATGAAGACACAGGGTATGTGAGACACTGTGAGAAATACCAAACTTTCAATTGATAGGCATAGATAGGAAGAAAAATCTTGTCAATGCTGTAGACCAAATCTCCAAAGGAGAAAAAACAAAAACCCCAAAACAAACAAAGCTTCCCAAAATAACAGAAAATACACTCATGCAGACAGAACCACTCGAATAGAAAAGAACAGAACCACTCGAATAGAAAAGAACAGAAGAGAAAATTCCCATGGCATATCATAATTGTATTGAAAACTTCAAGAAAAATATCTCAAGGAACCTATAAAGGAAAACCCATCAGAATAACAGCTAATTTCTCAGTAGAAACTTTGAAAGCCAGTAGAACCTAGAACAATGCGTTTCAATTCCTAAGAAATATGAAAGACAGCTGAGACTAATGCACTAGCAAACCAATCCGCCTTAAGAGAAGGAAAAAGAAGAGATAGTCACTGTATAAACATCCTAAAAGAATTTATAGTCAGCAAACCAAATCTGAAGGAAATATAGGAAATAATATTTCAGACTGAAGAGAGGAATGAATGTAGCAGAGAGATTGTGGAAAAAGACCAGGCTACTACTATTAAAACACAAAGTACCCTTGAGAATTCCACCAAATATCAACAAGATGATTTCAAGTAACACACATACATTCATTTCAATAGTAACTTTAAGTATTAGTGGTTTAATTCTTCAATCAAAAGACAAAGGCTGACTGAATGATACATATATATGATGGGCTCCTATTCAGCTTGAAAGAAAAATGAAATCAAGTTTTCAGGTAAGTAGACTGAATGAGAAAAGATCACACTGACTTAGGCAACCAAGATTCAGAAAGACAAATATCACATTCCCTCTCCAAATTGAGAATCTTAGCTCTATTATCTTCAGATCTGAATACATAACTTGTTCTAAATACAGAAACCAAGAAAGTAAAAAGGAGCCATTGCCTTATGTGGAGGTCTGGGAAAGAAATAGAACACAGGATGGTTCAAATGATCTGGTAGCAGAAATGGAGAAAGATTGGGCTATCTAATTAGGAAAGTAATGAGACAAGTACAGAATAATGAGGGTAAAATAGCAGCAACAATGTCTAAAACAGTCATATGGTATCATATGATTAACTATCTACCAGAAAACTATGAAAATTAGAAGTCTATGTATAAATAGACACACTGTTTAAATGAAAATTTCTCATTTGAACTGAAAATGCACTCCCTGAAAGGCAAAGACCACCTAACAAAAATCCAACTCTAGTCATGAGAAAATTCTGTTTTCAGTTTGTGGTCAGGGATGTCCATGAGGCTACTGTTACTGTACTTTATTGCTTCCTAGAGTTGGACAGTAAGTTCTTATTCCTCAAGACACTTTAGAAGCAGGGCCCAGGGAACCCCTGAGCTGAATCTGATATGAATGCTTCCTCCTCAAGACCAGCTTTTATGATGCCACACCAGCATCCAAAGAAGCCAGGCAATCAAAAGTCCTAGCCAGCTATGATACCTGTGAATCACAACAGTGATTCTCCTGGCATGATAACTCTAAAGGTACAGTACTGGCACGCAGACTTGGCAGTTGCATACAGCTAATAAGTTAAGCTCAATAAGGGGGAATTCTTGGTAGGTACTGGAAACCGATCCATTTGCTTGGTGTTACTGGTGTCATGGATTTAAGAGGAGAATCTACATCTATCACTTACTAAATCTGCACAATTCCTAACTGATACAAACATTTGTCCTCAATTCTACAGGTAAGTGGGCTCTGCATTCTTCATCAAGGGGACTTCTTTCTGTAACAGACAAGTACCATTAAAGGAAAGCACAATTAAACTATAAATGATGGATCTGAGTTCCAACCTAGAGGTTGTTTTTTGGAACAGGTAGTGATGGCCAAACAAATCTGGGGGTCTGAGAGTAGAATCAGAGCATGATCTAGCAGGTTGAGGAGGATATGTGAATGGCAAAGGAAATGAAGCCACACCATGAAGAAGATTGTGGGAGGACTGGATGTATAGAAAGTGTATATGTAGTCCAGAGGTGATGCCTTCCTTGTTGTATGTATGTTTTAGTATTTAAGAGATTATTTGCTAATTATTTTCCCATTGCTATAATGAAATGTCTGACACAGTTACTTCTGGGGCCTGTAGTCCCGGGACAAATGGCCTCGGCATAAATGCCCTAGGCGAAGCTTCATGATATCACTGAAACACTTAGAAGAGCACAGTGCTGTCCTCATGAGCCAACACATGAAGAAGAATGAAACTTGGGTTCCAAAATCTATTCTATAGCATTTCTGTAATGACATGAAATCTTGTATTAGTTTCCACTGTCCATAGGCCAACAGCAGCTCCCACTAACACTACTTTGTGAAATCAATCTTACATATAGGCCTTTAGGCAACATTCAGCATCCATGCTGTAGCAGTTGTGTCTACGAATTGGTGAAATGCTTGTAAACACGGACATATTTACAAATTTTGAGAAATAAACACTTTTAAAAAGCTATACACAACCATTTTTTGTTTTTTGGTTTTTCATTTTGTTTTGTTTTGTTTTGTTTTGGCATTCTGCAGTACATGATGTATCATAAAGGATTCTGCTCCCAACTTTGGTTGACATATTTATAGTCATTATAGTCTAAGGTCAGTGGTAATATAAGGGGTCTACCTGTTAGGCTACAAAGTAGCATAGAAATAAAATAAAAGAGAAAGAAAAATAAATGACGAAAGAAAAATAAAAACCTTTCTATGATTATTTTCTTAGACTGGTGTTTGTATCTGCATCCTATGTGAAATCCTCTCTCTCATCCTGGTTAGTAGCTCTTTGATGTTTTCTTAGTTAGGTATGCCATATTTTATTTATATAATATCCTTGCATTCCCAGCATTCAAATATCCAACTGCCTCAGTGACAATTTAATTTTTTTTAGCAAATATATCAGTTATTACTATTGAGAAAAGTGGAAATAATTTTAAAGGCCAAACTGTGTACATAGGAATTGCGTCCTCCAATCTACAGAACTGACAAACACATCTTTATTCATGCTGTATTTCTACAATGACACTTTGTATTAACACTTATTTCCTTATCTCAAATCTCCTGGCTTACATATTGAATATCAGTATAACATAAATACTCTAAGATAATATTGAGATTTAGAGTGGAAATACATTACCATCTCAAAACATAAAAAAGTAATCTCTATAAAAATAATTTTGATTATCAATATACAAAATCACAGAGAATTAAAAACAGTAGAAAAATCATGAAAAAAGTAAAATTTCGGTCAATGAATGTCAGTGGGAAGAGACCTTGCTGCCAAGCAGAAAGACCTGAGTTTCATATGATCTTCAGGACTGCAGAGTGGAAGGAAAGAACGGATTCCATAAAACTTCCTCTGATCCTCCTCGTTCTACATAAATATAAAAAAATATAAAAACTGTCAAAACTCATCTTAAATATTGCAAAATCTTGGCTTTGAAAATTCCCCTAACTCTTAATCTTATAGAAAATTGGACTTTTCTTAGGAAATATAGTGGTTAAGATGGCTTTTCAAGCACCATTTTATATGATTATATGTGCCAAAGATTTGACAAATTTTAAATATAAGGGCAGAAAAGTGGAAACAGTTGTGGAACTGATTTTGAATGAAGGGCCTGAGTCCATCAATACTTGAAAGGGAGAGAAAAATGTGAAGGTGGAGGGTATAGGGGAATTTTTCTCTAATTAATTGACTAATAAAGACAAGCTAATTGCTTTGTGAAAAGGAGGAGGTGGGAGTTCCAGGTCCTAGAGAGGAAAAGAGGATGCAGGAGGACGAAATGTCTTTTTGTACAGTGAGGCAGGGAGCTAAAGGAAGAGGGATGTAGACTGGGAACTGTTAGACTTGGTGGCCACTTCTGCCACTCAAAGATTTTCAACATAGAATAGTTGATGAGTTTAGGACAATAGATTTCCTTGCACAGCTTTTATGTCATCTGTTGATTTTAAACTAAGATTGCCTGGTTCCTCCTGTGACTCAGGTGGGAAAGAACATAGTTGGGGTGGAACAAGGGTAGGCTTTGGAACAAGAAGATTAGACAAAGGACCAAGATCCATGGAAGAGGTAACCACGGTGGAACATGGCCTGGGAAATCCTCACCTGCATCTGGCTGAAGGCATCAACTTGCGCGAGTTCAGAACTCTGGAGAGGCAGAGCCACTGTTTGTGGGAGAGCAATTGGCTAAGAGAAAGAAGGGGATCTCGGTCTCGGGCTATGCACTGGGCATTCAGACAGAGTATGCAACAGAGAGTGCTGATGTCAGCATATAACCAGCTTTAGGGAGGGGATGACATGACATCCCAAATCTTACAGTTGGTTGATGCTGATTTCCAAAGATCTGTAGAGTTCTATATCCAAGAAGAATGTAGACCAAAAAAAAAAAGTTTTTAAACTGGAAAAGGTTGGATACATATATGAATGTGAGAATCATTTTGAAATCCTACACAAACCCAGAAATCAAGTAGGAAATGGCAATTGACTGTGGTACAGTGTCCTCCTGGTGACTTTGCATCAAGATGTAGAACTCTCAGCTCCTTCTCTAGCACCATGTCTACCTAGGAACTGGCATGTTTCCCACTATGATGATAATGGATATTAAACCTCTAAAACTGAAAGCCAGTCTCAAATACTATAACTCCTTTATGAATCACCTTGAACATGGTGTCTCTTCACAGAAATGAAACATGAACTAAGATAGAAATTGGTACTAGGAACTAGGGGAATGCTGTGATAAGCCTGACCACACTTTTGTTCAGAGAACTGTAGATTTTTGGACTTTAGATTAGGAAAGCAGTAGAATCGTTTATGTTGGGCTTAAATGGGTCATACTAGTAGGAACATGGACTAGAATGATGCTGAGGGTGATTTGAATTGTGGGGTCCTAGTAGAAGAGGTTTCAGAGGAGAGAGATTTTAGTGTGTTGCAGAGAGGCTTTTGTGATGTTTTGGCAAATAATGTGGCTTCTTTTCATCCTTGATTGAAAAACCTGCCTGAGGCTAAGGTGAATATATTTAGACTAATTTCATTGGCAAAAGAAATCTTAAAGCAGCCTAGAATAGACTATCCTATCTTTCACTTTTATGAAGAACATTTTGATGAAATGTAGGCACCTTAGAAATGAAAAATACAAAATATATGGCTCAAGGATTACAAGAGAAAAAGGAAGTATAATGGAGATAAATCCTATGTTCAAGGATATTAAATGGAAATAAGAGAGTGGTGATGTCCAGGCAAGATCCCATTCAGCTAAGCTTCCATCTTGAGAAAGAGAATTAAAGAACGGTTTAGATCCAGGTGCATTTTTTTAATCCCAGAACTCAGGAGGTAGAGGCATACAGATCTCCAAGTTCAAGGTCAGCCTAGTCTCCCAGAATGGCTATTAGACAGTGAATGTAACCATCAAAACCAGAAAGATGGTGAAGAAGTAATAGAGCAAGGTCCAACCCCAGAAAGCACCAGAACATGGCAGCTTCAGCCATGTGGTTCTGGCTTTAGTGTCAAGAATAGAAGAGAGAGGTTATAGAGTCTCTATCTATGCCTAAGGAAAGTCACTTAGGGCAACCATGTGGCAGAGGTGTCCCTGCATTGAGGCCCAGAGAGACCATTGTGTGAAGTTGTGAAAGTCCATTGTGTGAAACCGAGAAGGTGACCCCTGGATTGCCTTGGAGACCCTGTGAGATTAAAAATGCTATAGCTGTGTGATACCTGCCAAAGAAAGCTGCTAACAAGGAATGTTTCACAATGTTTCACAGCTGAAAGGAGTTGGGGGTCAGGCCTAAGAAGATTTTGATATCAGACGGAGATTCAGAGTTTGGAGTTTGCCCAGCTGGTTTTCTGTCTTGCTTTGTTCCAGTATTTCTTTACTGTGCTCCCTTCCCTATATTTTAGATTGGTAATGTATACCTTGTGCCACTGTATGTTGGAAATATGTAATCTGTTTTTATTTTGATTTTATCGGGGATTACAGTTAAGTGATTACATGACTCTCAGAAGAGACTTTGAACTTTGGAATTACAAGCATTATTGATATTGTGATAAACTATGGAGACTTGTGAAATTAGACTAAATGTACTTTGCATTATGTTCAGAGTACAAGTCTATGGGCACTAGGGAATGGGATGTGGTGGTTTGACTAACAGTGGTTCCCATAGACTCACGTGTTTGAATGCTTGGTCCATCAGGAGTGGCACTACTAGAAGGTATGGCTCTTTTTGAGTAAATGGTACCTTGTTGAAAGAAGTTTGGATCCAGTGTTGGATCAGGCTTTGAGCTCTCCTACACCCAATGTGGCACACAGTCTCCTCTTGCTAACTGTGGATCAAGAGGTAGAGCTATCTTCTCCTCTAGCACCATGTTGGCCTGGATGCTGTCATGATTCCTGCATGATTATAACAGACTAATCCTCTGAAACTATAAGCCAGCTCCAGTTAAATGTTGTTTTGTGTAAGAGTTGCTATATACATAGTGTTCTTTGACAGCAGTAAAATCCTAAGACCTTGCAGAACACTGTGTAGGCTTCTCAGTTATTGCTAAACAGGGAATGTGATATGTAGCTACCTAAGGTTGGTGAGTTCTGGGGTATGAGGTAACATAGAAACCACTAATTCTCCAAGTACAACTCCCATCTGGCTTCTATGAGGATTGTGTCTCTTTTGAGTGGATTACTCCACTCTTTGCCTCTACACTCTAAGAGGTAGTGCATTATCCACAAAAATGTCTAAAATGAAAGTCTTCCTTTTTAAAAAAATAAGTGTTCCATTTGTGTGTGTGTGTGTGTGTGTGTGTGTGTGTGTGTGTGTGTGTGTGTGAAGAAGACCAGTATGGTATCTTTTTATTTTCCACTAGAATGTATCACAGAATTGAATTTTCCTCCAGAATTGTACTCATACAAAATAATTCCTCTCCTTTAATTAGGAATTATATATTGACAAATATGTTTTTTTTAAAGAAGCACCATAAAAATCAGTTCACAGAGTATTAATTTGGTATGTCCATTCACAAATAATTCTGCCTGTACCAACTCTACAATCTGGTTAAATGCTTTGGAAGCTCAGCTATTTCCCATCCATGACCAAGGAGAAATTCTGCAAATCTATAAAAAGCTGTTTTTTCTGACCTACCTGCTCAGAAATGAGCAAGAGCTTGCTCTTTTTGACAAACAAGAATGAGGAAATAGTGTAGGGAGAATAGCACACCTGAAGTATAGCCTGGTTCTTTCTCAGAGAAAGCTAAGATGAGGAGAGATGGTCAGGAGTAATTCTGGATCACAGGACTCAAAGAATGGCCTGGGATGATGATGAGCACAGGATTTTATCTTCTGTTTCGTTTCTGTATTTTCTCAGCTTCATCCTTCTACTGTCCCCCTATTCATCCATTGTAATCTATGGGTTTTCAGCTCAAATTAAATTAAAATAAAGGAACTTGATTTAAATTAGAATAAATGTTATGTCTGAAATAATAGATTTTATTTTGGGAGGTTTCTCAGAAAATTGGGTATAGTTCTACCTCAAGACCTAGCTATGCCACTCCTGAATATATACCCAAAAGCTGCTCTATCATACCACAAGGACACATGCTCAACTATATTAATAGCAGCTTTATTCATAATAATCAGAAATACCCAGAAGCCCCTCAACTGAAGAATGGATAAAGAAAATGTAGCTTAGCAATTATTAAAAACAAAGAAATTATGAAATTTGCAAGCAAATGGATGGAACTAGACAACAAATATCACCCTGAGTGAGATATCCCAGCCCCAAAAGGACATGCATAGTACATAGTAATACATGGATATTAGCTATAAATTATAAGATATCCATGCTATAGTCCACAGACCCCCCAAAATGATAAATAACAAGGAGAGTTCCAAGGAGGATGCTTGAATCTAAGTCAGAAGGGAAAATAAAATTGTCATCAGAGGTAGATGAAGGGAGAAAACAGGGTAGAAAAGGAAATCGCAAGTACAGGGGTGCAGATGTAGGGATAGCTAGGGAGAGAGATCTGGGAGAGTGAATGGAAATCAGCAGCAACCATAGGGGCAATCTCTAGAACATGCCAGAGAATGGGACTTTGAGGATGAATCTGGCTGAGATGCCTAGCAGTGGGAGATATGAAGCCTGAAGTGGCCACCTCCTGTAGCCAGGCAGGACTCATAGTGGAGCGAGGGGGTCACTAAACCACCAACAAAATCTTCAACCCAAAATTTTCCTGTCTTCCAGAAGTGCAGGGACAAAGATGGAATTGAGGGAATGATAAGCCAATGTCTGGCCTAACTTGAGATCCAGCGCATAAGCAAGAACTAATCCTTGACACTCTTAATGATATTATGCTATGCTTTCAGATGGGAATGCAGTGTAACTGTTCTCTGAGATGCTCTACCACCAGCTGACCAAACTGACGCAGATCAACAGCCAAATATTAGATGCTCAGAAAATCTTGTCCAAGTCTTGGGGAAGAGTTGAGGTTCCAGGGAACCCCAGAAGTTGACCTATAGAGTCAAATAACCTGGACCCTTGGGGGATCCCAGAAACTGAACCACCAACCAAAACATACACAAGGGGTGAACATAGGTTCCCTACACGTAGGTAGCAGAAATGCAGCATGGTCTTCATGTAGGTTCCCCAACAACTGGCTGGGAAACTTACCCTGACTCTGATGACTGCCAGTGTATTCTTCTCCCCTAACCGAGCTGTCTTGTATGGCCTCAGTGGGAGTGGATGTAGCTAGTCCTACAGTGACAAGAGGTGCCAGAGTGGATTGGTACTCAGTGGGACCTTTCCCTTCTCACAGACCATGGGGAGGGTTGCATGAGGTGAGGAGCCATATGAGGGGGTATTGGGAAGAAGGGCTGCGACGGAGATGTAAAGTGAATAAATAAATCAGGATTTAAATTGGAAAAAATTAAAAATAAAAAAAATCTTAAAAATGAAAAGAAATGAGTGTGATGCTAGATTGTTCTTGTCATTGTTATTTTGTATGGCTAGCCAGTCTAGAGACTCATAAGTTTATGTTATCCAAATACATAATGACAGAGCTATATGTCCAGATAGGCCCTCATTTCACTCTTTCTTTTATTAATTTTCAGGAAATCATTATTTTCCAGCATGGCTTTTAGCTGTCTCTCTAGACCAGGCAGGACTTCATCCTCCTGCCTCAGGCTCAGAGCAGCTGAGATTATAGTCCTTTCCCATCAGGTCCATTTACAATGTCTTTTTGTATCCCTAAATTGAAATTCTTTTTTGTGTCTTTCACCTCTGGAAATCATTATTTCACTCCATGATGAATCAATAACTGAACATAATTATTGTTTGATCTGTCTTCCCAAATTTATAAATTATTTTTCATCTATTGATATAATTACCATTTTATAGTATCAGCCTATTCTAAAATGAACTAGTTTCCTCTCAAAGATGTTGTCATACAAGTTCTATGTAAAACCATACAAAGAACAATATCAACTAACTGGCCCCCCCAGAACTCCCAGGTACTACACCACCAGCCAAAGAGTATACATGGAGGGAGCCAGTTCTCCATATACATATGTAGCAAAGGATGGTCTTATTTATTTATTTATTTATTTATTTATTTATTTATTTATTTATTTATTATTTGGTGTTGCAAGACAGGGTTTCTCTGAATAGCCGTAGATGTCCTTGAACTCACTCGGTAGACCAGGCTGGCCTTGGACTCAGAAATCCACCTGTCTCTGCCTCCCAAGTGCTGGGACTAAAGGCATGCGACACTGCCCAGTGGCTGAGAGGATGGTCTTACCTGGAATCATTGAGAGGAGAGGGAGGCTTGATGCCCTAGCATAAGGGGAGAGTAGAGGGTTGACATGGGAGTGAATCAGTGGGTTGAGGAGCACACTCATAGAGGCAAAGGGGAGGGGGAAGAGGGGAGATGGGTTGGGGGGTTTGTAGAGGGGTGACTGAGAAGGGGGATATCATTTGAAATGTAAATGAATAAAGTGATTGGCTTTTTTTAAAAAAAATATACAACATGGTTGAGTGTCTTTAGAATGTCAGACTGTATTGAATAATCACCTATTCACAAGGTGCTCTGGTTTCATTGGCAGCAATCCACTATTTAGACCCACTTTCTTAGATAACTTTAGGTGAAGTAAACAGATTCTTTTATTGCATTTTTAATTACTATTATTAACACATTCAGATCACAAATAAATTTGTATCTGAAGCTATCTATATCAATGCTTATATTAAGGTTACAGAATGGCAAAATGGATTCATATGAATCAAAAAGAATACAGCAGAACTCAAGAATGTCAAAGAGGTCTGAGAGGGATAAACTGATCTGAATGCAAAGAAAGTCTCTGTAAGAATAGGGTAACACATGCAGGATGGGTACTTCCTGTCATTGCTGTTATAGTCAAATGCAAGGTCACCATTGAGTTGAACTAGTGAGAAACATAGTAGGCTGGAGATGAGAATAGTAGGAGGAGGCCTGGGCACAAGCAGGCATATGTGTAGACAATAGATCCAGAGAGAAAATAGACATTTAATGGACATCAGCTTACGTAGGCTGTGTCAGCCATAAGGCCCAAGCTGAACCTAAGTCCCTGGGACATTCTGCTTGGTAGTCCTTTGTGCCCCACTGAGAGGTCAGATGACTGTCAATGGGGTGCTATCACTGTCTATCTCAGTGTTAGTTGACTTCTTCCTTTTTTGATCAGGTTAGGAATTATACCTTTTCCTCAGTTTTATGTGTCTAATAAATTCTTGCTTATGGTTACTTGCATGTAATTTTAATATACATCTATGTTTTATAGGTCTGATATACTATGAGTTACAAATTTTCTAAAGTTATTGGTCACTTATCAGTCTGTGACTGAAGGGTAATGACCACTACATGAAGTATTAGTAGGTCTACCAAGTTTCAGAGCCAACCTCTGTCCTCTGATGTCCTCTGAATGGAGTCAAATGTTACTTGTAAAAGCGGTCACTCAGGTCATGATACAGCCTGAAACAATATAATTATTATTATTATTAATTATACATAATGTGGAGTACATTTGACAGCCTTATCTCTCTATAGTTGTTCTTAAAAACCTTTGTACTCCTGATTCTGTATATGATATTAATGACAATATGTAGGAAGCCAATATAATATGACTAAAGTAGTATTTGATTTCACAAAGAAAAGGTTTTGTGTTTTACTTTCTATTCATAAGGAAGAAAACAAATACGTAGTTTGAGTAGATGTAATAATCTTAGGTAATGAAAGCTGAATATTCTTAGTGTTCTAAATTACATATCTGTAGTGTTTGTAATAGTTGGAATAAGAAGAATAATGCTTTTTATATAGGAAAATGTGGGAAAAAGTTAAGGATAAAGTACAAGTAGGGAAATTATGTATTTAAATTAACCACATCTCCCCTTCAAATACAGCATAAAGTTCCTACTGACCTTTTGAAGTGATTTGAAATATTAAAGAAAGCCTTACTTGTTCATCTTCACTTTCTAGATAGGTCATTGTTCTCACATGACAGCACATCAAATGAAGATACGTGTTCAGAAAATCTGTGGCCAACTGTTTGTTTTCCTTTCTTCCTTTGGTTCTAGAGAGGTCCCCAGAAAGTATTAGCTATTCTATTTTAAAATGAAGTCACTCTTCTTTTAATATAAAAGAACTTGTGTCTATGTATATTTGCTTGTTTTGAAGTATGTGAGTGCATGTGTGTGTGCATGTGTGTTTGTGTGTGTATGTGTATGTGTTACTTTGATTGAACTGGGCCCCATAAGCTCCCATGTTTCAATACTTGGTATCCAGTTTGTTGAACTGTTCTAAGAGGATTAGTCAATGTGGCTTTGGGAGAAGTTATGTTATATTTGATGTTTTCAAAACCCATGCTCTTCCCATTTCTCTCTCTCTCTCTCTCTCTCTCTCTCTCTCTCTCTCTCTCTCTGTCTGTCTCTCTCCTTGCTCTTTGCGCATGGCTTAAATATAAACACGTAGTCACCACTCCAGAACAGTGAATGTTTATATACTGCCCTGCTTGCTTCCTGCTATCATGGTCATGGACTCACTCTCCAAATGTGTAAACAAGCCTCTGAAAAATATTTTTGTGCATAATTTACATTAGTCATGTTTTTTGTCCCAATAATAGAAAAGAAACTCTCCTCTCTCATTCACTCTCTCTCTCTGCTCTGTCTGTCTGTTTGTTTGTCTGTCTGTCACTCTCTCTCTTTCTCTCTGCTTGTGTATGTATGTGCATGTGTGTATATGTATGTGAGTGTGTGTATATGTGTGTGTGTGAGTGTGTGTGTGTGTTTGAGTTCTTCATGATTCCCTGATCTTTACTTAGCCAAAATCACAGCAATGAAATTCATTCTAAGTAGCTCCTCTCAACTACCCCCACCAATCCAGGTGTGCAGAACTTTACAATAGATGGCAGCATTCTGTATGCTCACAGGGAAGTCTGTCCCCTGTAAGTTTTAGTCCTACAAATCTCTGGAAACTACTAGAGACCATGGAAAGTATTTTCTTTTTCATTAATTACAGCAACATCCATTTTTACTCCATGGAAATGAGTATGCATATGCACTAATTGTGATGATTTTAACAAGTTGTGATGCAAAATACATAAAATAATTTTTAGCTTGATTCAAAGATCTGCAGCATCTGTGCATTTCAATGCTGTTTTGAGACCTGGTCCTTTCAGCAATAGAAATACATCCTAATACAAACAAACAAACAACAACAACAACAAAAAAACAAAGAAAAACACTCAAGTCCCCTGTGCTTCTTTTGTCTATCTCTGTGATGTGGCATCTTTACAACTCATTGTTCTCAAGTAATCCACAGAAGCAAAGCTTTGAACAATAATAGTAATGATGATCATTGAACATATTAAATAAAATTGATAATGAGCTATAGAGGTTCATGTTATCAACCCTGTCAGAAAATTCAGGAAATTTCAATCTCTGAAAAAGTTCAGTCCCTTTAGATGGATCTCAGTGTAAAGATTTGACTAACAGTTGTCTGGGTTTATGGAAATTTGTTTTTTTCTCTTTAAAAAAAATAGAGGCTTAAAACTTTCTATTTACAATTTTATTGCACTCTAAAAATGATATCTAAACCTGTGGGGGAAATGTCATACTGCATAAAAAGAGAATAAATAAAGATTAAAACATCCCCAGGCTAGGGAGATTAGAATCATTATGAATCCAATATTTCTTTTCTAATTGGCAGAGGTGGAAAACCCAGCAATGCAAACAATCAGTATATCAATGACAATAAAACAACATAAAATTATCACATGGAGATTGCAGACCCATTTCAGAAAGCTACACACTGTTTTCTCTGGAGTATTCATCATATATCAACACTGTAGATCAAGAGAAAAATATCTTATTTGTTCCAACAAAATGGTAATGTTTTCTAAATAGATGGGAGAAACAGTAAGTCTTGTAACATACAAGAAAAGGGATAGTGTTTAACTAGAAATGGTAGCAAGTAGAACAGGTTGGAAGAAAATAGAAGCATGCTACTTTCAAATTTAAAGTTAATTTTTTCATTACATGGTAAGTCTTAAATTCTCCTGTGCTTTATTTGACACTGAACAATCATCCAGGAAAGCATATGTTGTGAATGTAGGTTGTTCTTTCAGTACAGTGTTGGGAGCAGCATCCTTTAAAGAACAGTGGAGGCTTTTTCACCTTGGTAAGCAGGAGCTCAAGGGGTCTGGGTCTTAGAAAAATCAATGGCTACCCAAACCACTGTGGTCCTGAGGCTTCTGGATCCTTTTTCTCCTGGATTCAAATAATGAATTAGCCAGACAAGAACAGTGAATTTTTGGAATGGAGTTCATTATAGATTCTTAGGAGAGTGCTTCTGAGACAAACAGCAGGCTCCTATGCAGTAAAGCGATTCCAAGGAAATGGGTTCCACTGAGACCTCAGTTCAGTTCTCTTTCTTAAATGGAGCCTATGGAAAAATCTTGAGACATGGGTCACTAGTGAGTCAGTTGAGCTGGACCAATCATACCGTTTCCATGTGCCTCTCCATTGCAAATACTTTGAATAGAAATTCAGCAGAACACCGAGAGAGTTTCCGAGAACCTGTGTGAAAGAAGAAATCTACAGAAACAAAACAAAAACAACCAACCAGACCAGAAACTAGAACACACAAACACTCGTAGCTTTTCTGTTCTATGGCAAGGTCAATACCAGAGATATTTGTGGGTGTTGGCCAACATTTGAGGTCTCCCTTGAAAACTTCCTGACAAGTTTCTCTTCCTTGTCTTTATCACTTTGGCTTCCTTAATCTTGGTTGTCAATTTAACACATCTGGGAATAAAGCACTTCAGTTGAGGAATTGCCTCCTAAAACACTGGCTTGTGGGCATGTCTATGGGAGCATTTCCCTCATTACAAATTGGTGCAGAGGTACAAGCCCACTGTAGGCAGTGCCACCCATGGGCAAGTTCTGAGGGGCTATATAAGAAATATAACCAAGCATGAGAGAAGTAAAAAGCTAGTGAGAGCAATATTCCTCTAAGATTTATACTTGAGTTCCTGCCCTGGATTCTCTTAACAGTGGACTATATTATATTTCTTCAATAGTGGACTGAAAGCTGAAGGAAACCCAACTTGGATTTAGTCAGAAAGTTTTATCATAGCAACAGGAAAATAAATAAGAACATACCACATTTGGTACAGTGAAAAATATATGAAATGTGTATACAAAAAAATTAATGTAACCATCAACAGCTTCTGTTACAAATGCTAATTGTAACTGTATACAAGTTCCAGAAGTTCTAAAGACTTTAGGTCTTGTTAACTTTAGTGTGATATTTTTATTTACTTGCAAGTGCTTTTTATTAAAAATAAAATATGATAAAATATATGATGCATGTGTGAATAACATCCATTAAACATTTGTTGAATGACTTCTGTCTGACAGATAGTGTTTTGGAGAATTTAAAAAAAAAAAAACAGGTACTGAAATACAGTTGATTTCCTGGGGGATAAAAAAACCACTCATTGCTCTTTTGTAGTAGGGATTCCAGTGGTTATGGCAACTAATGAATGGGCGAGTATAGAGATAGATAGCTAGATCAGTGGAAATAATGACAAAGCAATTGATTCTTCCCAGTACATGGAAACAGAAGTAGTCTGAAAATTCTCTCCAGATTTTTCCTGCTCCCTCAGTTTCAAGTGTTCTTGGGAGATTCTAGACTCTATTATAATTCAAGGATCACTGATTTGTAAGGCAGCTTCCATGAGGTCATAGACCATGATGAAGTGGAATTTGAAGTTGTCTAGCTGTTTTTGGATCACACTTCCTGTTTTAAATAACCCTTCAAGTATGTTCTGAATGTCATTCCAGTAAACTTAATGATCTATCAATTTGGACTTTGGTAAAATTCTTGCTTTTGTTTGTCTATCTGAAGTGAATAGATATTTGTTCATTAACACCCCATAACACAATAATATAACAGATATGTATAAAATACAGCCCAAGTAAGGAGTAAATTAATGATTCTGTGTTAATCAATTTATATTATATATATGTGTGTTTACACATATATAATATAAATATAAATATAAATATAAATATTCTATGAGGGTACTCCCCAACCTGCCCACACATTTCTGCCTCAAAAGCCTAGAGTTCCCCTATCTGGGGTTATCAAGCCTTTACAGGACCAAGGGACTCCCCTCCCAGTGATGCCAGATAAGGCAGTCCTCTACTACATATCCAGATGAAGCCATGGGTACCTCCTCTTTACACTTTAGTCCCTGGGAGCACTGGGGTGTCTGGTTGATTGATACTGTTCTTCCTATGGGGTGAAAATTCCTTTAGCTCCTACAGTCCTTGCCCTAACTTCTCCGTTGGGGTCTCTATGATCAGTCCAATTTTTGGCTACTTACATCCATATCTGTATTGGTACAGCTCTGGCAGAGCCTCTCAGGGGATAGCTAGCTATACCAGGGTCCTGTCCTTAAGCATTTCTTGGCATCAGTAATAGTATCTGGGTTTGATGTCAGCAGATGGGATGGATCCTTAGGTAGGGTAGTCTCTGGATGACCTTTCCTTCATTTTCTGCTCCACTCTTTGTCCACGCATTTCCTTTTTGACAGGAGGAATTCTGGATTGATATTTTTGAGGTGGGTATGTGGCCCCATCCCTCAACTGGGGGCTATGCCTATCCACTAGATATAGCCTCTACAGGTTCTGCTTCCACTTTGTTGGGTATTTTGGCTAAAGTCCTCCAAGTTGTGTCCTGGTAACCTCTTGGGTCTCTGGCATCTGAGACTTTCTTGTAGCTAACTCCAGTTCCTCCCCCGCCCCCACTGCTATACACCTACTTTCAAATTCTTGACCCTTTTTACTTCTCACCCATCTCCTCACATATCTGACCTGCCCACGTTTCCCCTCCCCATCCTTTCTCCCTCCCAGATACCTCTCTCCCTCTACTTCCCAGAGGTTATTCTCTTCCCTCCTACTGAGTAGTACTGTAGCGTCCACACTTTGGTGTGATCTTCTTTTTTTGTGGGTTTCATCTGATCTGTAAGATGTATTGTGGTTATTCTGAGCTTCTTTATGTCAAATATTCACTTATCAGTGAGAAGCACTAAAAAAAAAAAATGTTCAATATCCTTAGTCAATAGGGAAATGTAAATCAAAACAACCCTGAGATTCTATCTCATACCAGTCAGAATGGCTAAGATCAAAAACTCAGGTGACAGCAGATGTTGGCGAGGGTGTGGAGAAAGGGGAACACTCTTCCATTGTTGGTGAGATTGTAAACTGGTACAACCACTCTGGAAATCAGTCTGGTGATTCTTCAGATAAGTAGACATAACATTGCCTGAGGACCCAGCTATGCTACTCTTGGGCACATACTCAAAAGACTCCAACATATAACAAGAACTCCTGCTCCATTATGTTTATAGCAGCCATATTTATAATAGCCAGAAGCTGGAAAAACGCACATGTTACTCAACAGAGGAATGCATACAGAAAATGTGGTACATGTACACAATAGAATATTACTCAGCTATTAAAAATGTGATGATTTTATGTGGATGGAACTTGAAAATATCATCCTTAGTGAGGTCACCCAGTCACAAAAGAATGCATATGGTATATACTCACTGATTTATTGATTTTTATGTATGAGTGCTCTAGCTGTATGTACACCTGCATGCCGTAAGAGGGCATCAGATTTCAGTATAGCTGGTTGTGTGAGTACTGGGAATTGAACTCAGGACCCGTAGGACAGAGAGTGCTCCGATCTGCTGAGTCCTCTCTTCTGCCTTCAATAGATATATATTTAATTAAAGATTCTCAAACTTAAAATTCTTTTTGTAAAACAATATGTTTTAAAAATGAATATTCTCCAGAGCTGTTAGTTTAACAATCTGCCTGTTTTTGACTCATTTTTTCCTTATTTTTTTTTACTTTTTCCTCTTTTATGTAATAATGCCATAACTCAGTTAAAAAATAAATAAAACCACAAAGTAATGCATAGTTATGCAGACAAAATTGCATTTTATGGGTTGCTACTTTGGAAATGTGATATAACTGCACAAGAAAAAAATAGAGATTCAAAGTGGAACTTATAATTGCCTATTCTTTTCTAGTCTCAATTCCAGTATGAATGTCTGATAGATGTCCTCATCAGAGAACAAAATAGGTTGACTATATTATAGAAATTTTTTATATCCACACTGATGTTAAACTTGTAACAGAAGGATTTACTCATGACAGAAAACATTCAAATTGGCCTAACTTTATGAGAAATTGATTATTGTAGCTAAACCCAAAATGCCTGGTGAGGGAATTGGAGATATTTTTCACATCAACTTTTAATAATTATTAACATATGTTTATATTGATGATATTCCTTGGTAACTTTTGTACTTTTTGTTTAGCACAAATGTGCTAACAGACATCACACAAACTAGAACTAACCCATAAGTGGGAACCTTTGTAAAATTTTATACCTTTGGGTTGCCAACTAAATCAGCTTTGATATTTGCCCTCCAGAGCAAGGAGACCTACTTCAAAGTTTGCTTCCAGGCTTATATTCCACAGTGTTCATTCTTGCCAGTGAGTTGAACTAAAAGCCAGCTGGCAGTACAGTACAAACCCTGGAATACATGGCCTTCATCCTCAAAGGATAACAAAAATGGAAAAAGTACATTTGGGCTGTGTAAGCCAACTCCTAAGTAGAAGTAGACTTACTCTGATTTAGAAGACTTAGAAGGAAAGAAAACTCAACACCTTCTCATCTAATTACCAAGGCCAGTCTATCTTTTTGTATATTCTGAGTTTCTATTTACAAAGCAACCTTTTAAAGTACTACTAGGTATTGACTGATTAGTCTTCCTAAACTGTGCACAGAATAAGATTGGTCAATAAACAAATATGGAAAAGGGCTGATATCAAAAGCTAATGTGAAAAGTTTAAAATAGCTTATATTAACTTACAAAAGAGAAAGATAAAAACATTTAACAATACATCTGTAATTAATTAAACTACACAAGAAAGCAAAAACCTAGTATAGTCCTAATACTGCTACCACTGTTATCAAGACTGGTCAGTGTCTCTCATGGTCTTGGATCCATGAACTACAATAACTATGCTGACTTACATTGAGAAGACTAGTCTAGATGTATCATAAATATATTAGTAGAATTAGTCCATTCTGTCATTCTCTTTGGATGTATACATGTATTCATTTAATGTGTGATTAAGTTGGAGAGCCATTGGAAAGAGTCAGTCTTGATCCTAGGAAAGCCTATGGGAAGCTAGAATTTAATTTATTTTCAATATGAAGAAATCTAGATTTATGTAACTCAGTTTTAGATATACATAGCTTGTAGTCACTGATTCATTGTTTAATTTTACAATTCATGGTTGATATCTTATCTGTCTATTCTAAAAGCATAAATACTCATTGACTGGTACAAACTGTGAATCAAAACATATTTCCTGAGAACAGTCTTGGGTTTCCATCAGAAAAAATTGTAAATGAAAGAGACCTGGCCATTGAAACCTTTTTTTGTCTCTGTCCTGGAGCATTTATATATTATGTTCATAATATATCCAAACTACTTTGATATTCATAATTTTTATTGCCTTCCTCACAATTCACCAACAAACATCACAATTACACATTTCAAGCCTTGGATGGTTTTATTTGATTGAAAAATCATACCATTGTATGTGTATGACCAATTAGCTTTCATATTGTACCTGTTTTTCTGTCTTTAATTCTTATTGTTAGACCTATCACATTCCCCACAAAGCTCACTTCTGCTACATCTAAGAAAAATCAATGCAAGATGAAAAAATTGTGTATCCATAATGTTCATCAACTAAATCTGGTAAGCATAAACTCTTAAACTAGGTTCTGTGAAAAAAATATTTTTCTATAGTGTATTCATAATTATTCTCCTAAATGAAATGTTTACAGAGCAAAATTGGTTCTATGAACAATAACATGATAATTTATCAGAAACACCTACTATCTTTATTAAGACTATCTAGACTAACTGGTTTGTTGCTTGACATATCCTGAAAACTACAGTTAAACCTTTTCTGTCAGGATAAATGTTATGTTTTTTTGATTTCTAGTTATTGAGTTCACATGGGTGGGTATTATTTCTTTTGACTACTACTCTGTTCAAGGCTGACACTGGATTTGATGGGGAATTCAAAGTTAAGGTCAACTAGATTTTCTGCTCTCCAACTCTATGTAATCATTCATATCTGAAGTAAGCCTGAACATAAAATAGAATGTGAAGTTTTCTTGACATGTTTGTTATCATCCCTAGTACTATCCAATATACTAAACCTATCCAATGGCTGGTAACATCATTAACCCTAGAGGAGAAGCTACTATTGTTATTTTACTAAAACAATATAATTTTTAACTCTATTTAAATATTTATCCTTATGACCGCAGATAAATGTTGCTTATCTCCCCTCACTGAAGAAGCTTCTCATTGTGACTAATGGAGATTATTACAGAGATACACACATAGATAAAATTCATACAATAATTGACTGTAATGTTTTCATCTGTAGTTTGTATATCTCCAACACAACCCATGCAGTAAGGTTCATGGAACATCATTAAAAAGGAGACAGAGAGATTATCTTGAGAACCAGGATATATCAGCTGTGAGACAATATCTTCTAGACATGATAAGGAAGTCGCATCCATGGAATCTCTATAACATTGTTGTCTAAACATGGCCTACAAACTAATAATACCAACTGACATACTAACATGGCTAATGTAAGTTCACAAAATAACAAACCTATATGACGTGCTGCAATCAATGATTGCTAAGAGAGGAAAAATTGGTTTTTTCCAGGGTTGAGTTTTCCAAAATGTTACTCCATTCCAAGTGGACAGCCCTAAACATATGTATATATGAGCAACACTAAATGGACTCAGTAAACTCAGTATTTTTTATATATTAGATATAGATAGATGATTCAGATACTGATATATGCATAATGTATACATATATACATATATATGGAGAGAGAGAGACTGAGAAAGTGAGAGAGAGCAAGAGAGAGAGTGACAGAGAGAGACAGAGATAGAGAGGGAGAGAGAGATATTGCTTTATTTAGAATTTTAGTGCTGTGTAGAGAAAAATATGACAATGGCAACTGTTATAAAGTAAAGTGTTTAATTGGGGCTGGCTTGGAGGTACAGAGGTTTAGCCATTATTATTATGATGAAAAGCATGACAACATCCAGGCAGACATGTTGCTGGAGAAGGAGCAGAGAGTTATAGATGTGGATCAACATATACAAGAAAGAGAGAGAGACATTGGTCTCTAGCTTGAGCATGTGAAAGCCCAAAGCTCACCACCAGTAACAAACTTGCTCCAACAAGGCCACATCTATTCTAAAATACAACACTTCCTAATAGTGGCAATACCTATGAATAAACAAATATGCATACACATTTAAACTCATTAAGCATGAAAATATAATAGAATTCAAATGATATTGTACATATATCTTTTTGGCTCTTTTATAATGAATTATTATTGAAAAGTACTTAGAGTACTTATAGCATATTTAATGAGGTAACTCAAACCCAGAAAAGTAGACATCTCATGTTCAGTCCATCCTTAGATTCCTTTATTCAAATCTTCAGATTTTAGTAAAACCAGGAGTAAGTTTAGAAACCAGGAAACAGAAATGGGACCCATAGAAAGAAGGAGAGAATCAATAGAGAGGTATATTGCAGGTTATAAGTGATCTGAAAGGGAAATATGGGAGGTTCAATTACGGAGGGTAAGGACAATAAATACCGAATAATGCTGGAGGAAGATAAGGATGTCTGAAAAATCATAAAAATTATACTATTAATTATTTACCTAAAATACATATAATACACCTATAGTCTATGTTTACCTATTATATACATGTATTTTTTTAAATGATATTTTCCTATCTGTGCTGACAATGCCGCCTATAAACTGTAGACAAACAAAAACAACAACATTAATCATGAAAGTTATCTTTTGAGTTGCTGGTTAAAGCTGTCTCAGAAACTCACAAGAAACTATAGCCTATTGCTATTGTCTTTGGTTGTTTCCCAGAGGCTGAGGGTTAAGTTCCTATTGCAGAATCCAACAGACACATCCCACACAGTACAGACAGGATATGAGTTAGATCACACCTAAAAGCTTCATCTCTGAGAATTAGCTTCTTTGGTGCAAGAAAGTGCCATATCAGCTTCCAAAGGAGGAAAGAAAGCAACATTTCTACCTAGCTATGATGTCTATGAAACACAACGATTACTGACAAGCCACAATAATACTAAAGGCAAGATAGTGACTCCTGTACTTCGGCAGTTAACAGCAGCTGTCCACTTGGATTTAAGGCTCATTCAACAAGTGGGAAACCCTACCTGTTACTGGAAATCCAGGCAATTTCCTGATTCTAGTGAAGTCTTGGATCTTGGGGAAGAAACTACAACTGCCTCTTTACTAAACCAACATTGTCCTGAACTGTATTATTAATGGCTAGTATCCACATATAACCATATTACCCAGAGCATATCAAGGAAATTTCTCTTTGTATTGACAGAGACTATTGCAGAAATCCATAACTAATCAAAAACTGGCCTTGTAGAACCCAGTACCAACTTATAGATATACAGCCCAACTCTTGCACTTAAGGCTTAGGGCTCACCGCAGAAGGGGCCATGTAAAAATCATGAAAACCAGATAAATGAGAACTTTGCTGTGACTCTGTTTTTCCTAAAAATGACACAGAATCTATACACATACAGTGCCATCTACATGCCTGCAAAAACATGACCTGAACAAAGGTCACAACAGTCAACATGCTAATGTGGAAGGAGGAAAGTTCATGAGGCCTCAACTCTAGAAAAAGAACTAAAGGCAACCACTTATCAGTGAGTGCATACCATATGTGTTATTTTGCGATTGGGTTTCCTCTCTCAGAATGGTATTTTCTAGTTCCATCCATTTGCCTAAGAATTTCATGAATTCATTGTTTTTAATTGCTAAGAAGTATTTCATTGTTGTAAATGTCCCACATTTTATGTATTCATTCCTCTGTTGAAGGTCATCTGGGTTTTTTCCAGCTCCTGCTATTATAAATAAGACTGCTATGAACATAGTGGAGCATGTGTACTTGCTATATGTTGGAACATCTTCTGGGTATATACCCAGGAGTGGTATATCTTGGCCTCAGGTACTACTGTGTTCAGTTTTCTGAGGAACCACCAAACCGATTTCCAGAGTTGTACCAGTTTGCAATCTCACTAGCAATGGAGGAATATTCCTCTTTCTCCATTTCCTCACCAGAATCTGCTGTCACATGAGTTTTTGAACTTAGCCATTCTGACTGGTATAAGGTAGAATACCTCATACCAGTTTTGTTTTGATTTACATTTCCCTGATGACTAAGGATTTTGAACATTTCTTTAGGTGCTTCTCAGCCATTTGATATTCCTCAGTTGAGAATTCTTTGTTTAGTTCTGTTCCCCATTTTTAATAGGGTTATTTGATTCTCTGGAGTCTAACTTCTTGAATTCCTTGTACATATTGGATGTTAGTCCTCTATCAGAGGAAGGATTGGTAAAGATCTTTTCCCAATCTGTTGGTTGCCTTTTTGTCCTATTGACAGTGTCCTTTGTCTTATAGAACCTTTGTAGTTTTATGAGGTCCCATTTGTTGATTCTTGATCTTAAGAGTATAAGTCATTGATGTTCTGTTCAGGAATTTTTCCCCTGTGCCCATGTATTTGAGGCTCTTCCCTGCTTTCTCCTCTATAAGTTTCAGTGTAACTGGTTTTATGTGTAGGTCTTTGATCCACTTGGATGTGAGCTCTGTACAAGGAGATAACAATGGATTGATTTGCAGACCTCATAAAGCTCAATAAGAAGGAAGATCAAAGTGTGGGTGCTTCGGTCCTTCTTAGAAGGAGAACAAAATACTCATAGGAACAAATATGGAGATAAAGTATAGCGCCCAGACTGAAGGAAAGGCCACCAGAGACTATGCCACCTGAGGATTCATTCCATATACAATTAATAAACCCAGACACTAATTTGGATGCAAGAAGTGCATGCTGAAAGGAGCCTGATACTGCTGTCTCATGAGAGGCCCTGCCAGAGCCTTAAAAATACAAAGGATATTCATAGCCAACCATTGGCCTGAGTGTGGGGTCCCCATTAGAATAATTAGAGAAAGGACTGAAGGAGTTGAAGGGGTTGGCAACTCCATAGGAAGAACAACAATATCAACCAGCCAGACCACCCAGAGCTCCCAGGGACTAAGTCATCAACCAAGGAGTACACATGGCTCCAGCTGCATATGTAGCAGAGGATGGCCTTGTCATGCATCAATAGAAGGAGAAGTCTGTGGGCCATAGTTTCTCTGCATGTGCCTGGAACTCTCTGCTGCTGAGGCCTGGGCTGCACGGTGGATTAATTAAAAAGGAGGCAATACATAACTGAGATATTTTATTATAGAAAGAAAAGAGATATACTTTAGAAAAAAAAGAAATATATTGTATTATATAAAGAGAAAATAGGCTGGTCATGTAAAGAGAAAGAAAGGAGAGGAAGGGGAATAGAAGAAAAGGAGGGAGAGAGAGAGAAAGGAAAGAAAGTAAGCAAGAGAGCAAGAAGGCAAGAGAGAGAACAAAGAGCAAGAGGGAAAGGAAGAAGGCAAAAGAGGAAAGAGGGCAGGAGAAGGGACAAAGAGCATGAGAGGAGAGGAAGAGGGCAAGAGAAGAACAAAGAGCAAGAGAGGAGAGGAGGAAGGCAAGAGAAGAACGAAGAAAAAAAGAAAGGGGGAGGCGAACCACCCCTTATATTGTGTGAAGCATGGCTGTCTGTGAGTGAGGTATGCCTGGCTGTGGTCAAATGTCCAGCTAGAATGCTGTGAGCTTGGGGCATTGTCTACCTGATAGAGCACATACCTCCTGTGGGGGCAGTTATGAGAGGTTGTGACTGAAACAGGGGCCAAAGGCTTAGGAGTTCTGGTGAACACCTACTGTCCCTTGTGAAGAGAAATTGCCCAATGGGTGCTCCGGTGTTCTAGGCCTATTACTCTACTGGGTCGAGTAAGCCTGAACAGACTACTTCCCTTCAGAGGTCCCTCATCCTGTGAAGGCTTGATAGATGCCCCAGTGTAGGGAAATTGAGGGCGGGAGATGTGAGTGTGTGGATTGGTGGAGGAACACCCTCATAGAGGCAAGGGGAGGGAGGATATGATAGGTGTTTCTGGGAGGGAGGGAACCTGGGAAAGGGTATAACATTTCAAATATAAATAAAGAAAATATCGAATTTAAAAAAATAACTAAAGGAAACTATGATAGCTGAGAGCAAGAGAAACAGTTTTCCCAGGGAAGAGCACAACCATTATTTATCCATATATATATATATAT
>NW_022196900.1:40514769-40516363 GCF_008632895.1 Mastomys coucha | reverse complement strand
ATATATATATATATATATATGTATGTATATATGCAAACAATTTAGTAAAGGATAAATATATATAGGCAATCTTGTATATACTGAGCAGGCTGTATTTATATATTTATAAACACACACATATACACACACCACAAGCACATATGTAACAATTAGGAAAGAGGAAATGGATGGGGGAAAGATTTTATTATGGTATAATCTAAGATATAAAACATTGGACAGACAGAGACAGACAGATTGATAGATTGATAGATAGATAGATAGATAGATAGATAGATAGATAGATAAATAAATAGATAGATAGATAAATTCTTAAAGCAAAGTTTGGTGGTGTATGTTTTTATTCTCAGTATTCAGGTAACAAAGGCAGATGGATCTCTCTGCACTAGTTGAGGCCAACCTGACCTACATAGTGAGACACCATCTAAAATAAAACAAAACACCACCAAAATTAGGTAGCATTCAAATGATCTTTGAATACCTTTGTTACTTAGAAGACTCACATCCTGCACTCATCCTAGCTCCTAGGCTGCTTTTCTTAGTTTAAAATCTGATTCTAGATAATTGGGCTTCTACCTTAGTGATGTGTATGAGTTTTGCCTCCTCTATCCAGGACAGGCTTTCATAGAAGTCTGGAGGAAATTTCCTCTGGAGATACAAAATCACTAAAAGGTCAAGCAATCTGTCCTAGTTGTCAGAAGTTTCTAGGACTTTGGGCCAGAACATATCTGTAGAAGGTTCTCTTGAAAAGAAAATAATGAGAAATGCTCAAAGCATTAAAGTTTGTATGCCTGTAGCATTTAGTATAAGACTATAATTTCCTTGCACAGTTCCTTCCCATTTAGAGTGCTAATAGTAGCTGTCCTTGTTTTACAGAAGAATCTGAGACAAAGCATTAGGAAAATCAACTAAAACAGCTCATGCTCCCCTAAAAATATGAAAGCCATTGCCTCATTCCAAATCTTGAAATTCTATACAACTATGGTGTTTGAATGATGATTGCCCCCCAAAGATTCATATGTTTAAATAGTCATTTTCAAAGTTAATGAAACTGTTTGGGAAGAATTAGAAGGGGTAGCCTGGTGAGAAGAAGTGTATCCTTGTTGTTGGACTTTGAGAATTCAAATGCCACACCATTCTAATTGTCTTGATCTCTGCAACCTGGTTGTGGATCAGATGTAAGCTTTCTTTTACTGCTCCTGAGCCATTCCTGCCTTTCTGCTACCATGCTGCCTACCATCATTGTCTGGAACAGTAATCCCTATATTAAATGCTTTTTTTTTTTTTAACATTTTCCTTTGGTAATGGTGTTTTTGTGACACCAACAGAAATGTAACTAAGACAACAACCTCGAATACTGTTAGCTAAAGTTAAGTACCTTACATTTCCTTTTATTACACAGCAGTAAGAAAGCTAGTTACTCTAAATTTGATTGATATTGCACATGTGGCATATCCTCTAGAGAAATTGGTGGCCATTACCCGTAGCTTTATAATAATATAAGTTTTAGTTAAAGAATTTACAATATATAACTGGAAATGTACCGTCTAACTGCACAGGAGCTCTTTCCTTTGAGTTTCTT
Organism: Mastomys coucha; assembly: GCF_008632895.1. Classification (NCBI taxonomy): domain Eukaryota; kingdom Metazoa; phylum Chordata; class Mammalia; order Rodentia; family Muridae; genus Mastomys; species Mastomys coucha. Next base: position 40,514,784 of record NW_022196900.1, on the reverse strand, counting down.
TTTTTTTTTTTTTTT
>NW_022196900.1:40474564-40514060 GCF_008632895.1 Mastomys coucha | reverse complement strand
CTCTCTGCTGCCTGCTTCTTGGCTTTCCTCACCTTGTCATATGCAGCCCTGGCTGCAGCATCAGTCAGCACTTCCAAGGCCTGGGACAGCTGGTGGAAGAGTTCAGCTGCTCTGGGGTTATCTGGATTTTTGTCTGGGTGGCAGGAGAGTGCTTTTTGCCTGTACGCCTTCTTCACCTCTTTGTCTGCCGCCTTCTCCTCAATGCCTAGCAGCGCGTACAGATCCATTTGTAAGAGCTCTTTGGTCACCGCCATGGTTCTAGACGAAAGTTGAATGGATACTACCTCCTTTGAGTTTCTGTGGTTGGGATGCCTTTTTGCAAGTTTATGAGTAGGCTGCTAATATCCCCTTGGATTGAAAGAGCCAAAAATGTTGGCCCTGTCTTTTATCCTTGTTTTTGTTTGTTTGTTTGTTTGTTTGTCTTTGACACAGGCTCTCACAATGGTGCTCTCCTGTTATAAAACTCCATATATAGACCAAGCCAGCCTCTAATTCACAGACATCAGCCTGTTTCTGCCTCCCAAATTCTGAGGTTAAAGGCATGTGCTATTAGACCTGGCTTAGTTTTCCCTTTCTTGAGATGAAGTTCTATCTCTTATAATAAAAAGTTTTGATTAATACATGTAGTTAGGCTTAGAAATATGAAAACTCCACTAATATGCTTTCTCTTTTCATTCCAATAGAAAAGGTTATTGTTTGTTACTGCTGTTCTTCTTTCCTTTTTCCCTCCCATCTTCTTTCCGTCCCTCTCTTCCTCTCTCCTTCTTTTATTTCCTCCCTCCCTCTTTCATTTCTTCCCTCCTCCTTCCCTTCTTTCCTCCTTGCATTCATGTATGTGTTTTTGTATTATTTATGTCTTTATTTTTCTTTCCATGTGTATATGGTATGCATGTGGTCACACTTGTGTGTATTTGTGTAGAGGCTTGAGGTAGCTATCAGGGAATCTTCATTGATTGCTCCTCTAACCTTATTCTCTGAGGCAAGAATTCTCACTCAAAGAGTTCTCACTCACTCATTGACAGGGATAGTCAGAATAATCCAATTGCTTTTGGAATTCCATTTCTATCTCTAGAGGCTGAAAGTACAAGTTGGCCACCATGCTTAACTGGATATTTATGTGGGCTCTAGAAATCCAAATTCTAGCCCTCTTGTTTGTGCAGCAAAGTGCTTCAACCAATGAACCATCTTCCTAGCTCCTGATATCTTGTATGGCAGCTAAACCACAGGCAATTCCTCAAGGGCTGGATTGTCAACCATTTATGACAAGTTTCATTTATTGACACCATCCTTTATGGAAACATTTTAATATTCCTGTTTTAAGTTAGGTGCTGTATGATGCTGACACTAAGTAAGACATTTCCTAAAAGTGATCTGTAAATTAAGAGTAGAATTTTACTTATTAATATTTTGTGTAAATCTCACAATTAGAGGATAAGCTTGTTGTGGGAGATGTTGAAATAGGGAAGAGATTGGAGTATAAAGAAAGGAAAACTCATCTCTTTTGTACTGATTTTGAGATTTTTCTTCAGGAATAGGCATCACCATTTTGCTCCCATGAGTCTTAGAAACATGCTGCTAATATAAAAGCTTTTAAGTCTGTGATTCCACTGGTTTGACATTTAATTTATCCCAGAAATTGAAAGAGCCAATATTGAAAGGGGTCATTGGCTGTGATAGAGAGCATGGTCCTTAGAGAATATTACAACACTGCTCAGCATCTATTTCACAGAACATGTGTCTATGTCCTCTGTCTAAAGAGGCTTTGACTTTCATCCTATCCGTGCTTTTTATAACTAAATCTGTAGCTTCCACTTGATTACTAAAATTTGTTCAGAAAGTATATCCCTTGGAACCACTTGAATCAATGCCTTGTGCTTCCATCTGGCCTCAGTTTGGTATTCTGCCTGTGCCAGTCTGATTCTGTCATAACCCTCCCACATGGCACTTACATCTTCTGGGTGTCTTTATGTGATATGGTGGACTCCTCAGTGACAGGTTATGCTTTAATTTCTGTATTTCCAGCACCTAGCATATCAGTGTCCATTTGGTCCTTGCAACTTAGAGTATACAAAATGACAAAGTTTTAAGAATTTATAGAAGACAAATACATCTCTAATTTCTTCTTCATGCTCTTTAAGAAATCTCTCTTATTCTTAGACATGTCTGATTTTACTCAAAAAGATAGAAATAGAGATGCCTAGTCAATTCTCCTACTTTTCAAATACAAACTATTATTTATGAATTTGTGTTTTGTCAGATTTTAACAAAAGCTGAAAATCATTTCACCTATAATTGATAGTCATGTTCATAATATTAGGATATAATTATTGTTAGCAGTTTTGATTTGCCATTTAAATTTTTCAGTCTTTTTATATGTATATAGCATTATATACATGTGTGTTCATATTTAAATTCATGTATGCATGTATTGTATACATCACTTTTCATAGGAAATACATATTACACACATTATATGTTTGTGCTGAAGTAGTGCATTTATGAAATGTTTACATACCTTTGTCATTTTGGTTGACATGCCATCAAATATAACCATACCAGTAAAAGGAAAATAAAATTTCCTTAACTTCCCACCGGATGGCATTAGAGTTCTCTTCATAAATCCACTAGTTAGTGCTTTTTTCTGACATTTATGTGCTAGACTCTTAAAGTAGAAAGTTTCAGATCTGAAGATTTGAGTATTCATAACATCTTTATTATGGTCTGTCCTCATATTTCCATTTTGATGCTAATTCTCAGTGTAGTCACATGGGTGAATAATCAGTGCAGCACTAAGAAGAGATATAAAACTTGGCCTGAGCAAGTTTGAATAAATGTGAGCTTTAAAGCACATACTAAATGTGAAGAGAGGGAAATACAGTTTTCTGATGGCAGGGGTAGCAGGAGCTGTCCTGATGATTGGATGCTTAACAGAGCATATAAATTCAGCTGCAGATAGTTGCCAAGAGCAATTGAATAATTCACATGAAGCAAGTTTGTATAAAAGCAAGTCAATGGCATCTACTGCCTCACTCAAACTGTACTTATTTTCAAAAAGGTTGAGTCTACCTTCCTCAACATGCAAATGGTATATAAACCTAAACATGAATGGACAATTGTTCTCTCAGAACAGCCAGCATCTCAACTGTAAGATGCACTCAAGATTTCAAAGACAGTGTTCAGGGGTACACATCTCAGATAGAAAGTGAGACTTAAAATGTTTTCTAATTATTTCAAGCATAAGTTTCCTTCACTAAAATGCAGATCAGATTCATGACTGGCTTGTTACTTTTATTTTTCAGGAAGGCTATGTGACATTCAGTGAATGTTTATGCTGCAGAAGTTTGAAAGTTGATACTCCTTAAGACACTTGTTTAACTTACACATGTGCTTGTGGCAGCAATTCTGAGCTATATATATATCCATATTTTGATCATTGTTTTTAAGGTTAATATTTTTTAAAAATTTTTTCAAATGCATCTTCAATTTCTTCTCATGTTTCATGAGTACATGTTTTCTTCTATTAGTTACACCAAAATTCAATTTTTAATTAAAATTAATTAATTACCTACATGTAAATCAAAAGATCTTTTTCATTAAAGCCTTAGTAGGTATGGATTGTTTTGTCTAGTCAAGTAATAAACATTTGAAGTCTTTAATGGGAAGACCCTTAATTTAGCATGTTCTATCATTTAATATTGTCTACTTTGTATCAGAAACTAATTCCATAATTTAATAAATTATTCATTTATTAAAATTATCAGTAATTTGTATTCACAATAGAAAACTAAATAAATTGAAAGGATGTATTAGAAAGTTTCATCTAGAATATAAGTGTGAAGAAGAGGTTCAGGTGTTATGGATTAAATTGGAGGAGCTCATTGCTGGGGAGATTATAGCATATATACCATTTTCTACAATTGAACAGCTGTGGGTTCTGATTTTTCTAAGGAGGAAGCTAATTTATGTAAATTACATATCATAATTTACATACATAGAAGATACATGGAGGTTGCATTCCAAAAAGCTGCATGGCAGCACTGTGCCAAGTATTTGACATGTATAGTGTATTAATAAAATAAATTAATAACATAAAATAGGAAAATAATAGGAATTGCTTAAGTTATCCTAATTTCATTTAAATTTCTTCTAATATAAAGTTCATTATCATTTAAACAATTTATATTTTTAAGAAAATTATTCAAACTACTTTAAAATATATAGTTGAGTGATACTAGAAGTATTAACAGTGAATATTTTACAATATTATTAACAATAAAATATTTTTTGGCAACATTGCAGAACATCAGTAGTGTAACTCATACCTAACAAAATGAACTGGAATATTTAAAGTTTGCATAAGTGATCAGACGAAGTTATTGTATAATGTGAAGAGATAAGAAAGTATCACTGGGAAGAATCCATGTCCCTTCAGTGGGTGATAACAAAATTTTAATTTATTCTATATTTATGCTAATTAGAACTGATAAATCACTTAGGAAGGCTAACTATCTATGATGATAATAGAAGGGGTATTTGTCTGTATTGTTCAGCAGAAGAATCAGAAAGATCAGGCCTGCTACAAAGTCAGAGAACACATTTGAACAATGGGAATGTAGTAAGTTATATGTGACTGTGAGGACATACAATCAGATATGAAGTACTCTGAGTTTCCAAAGGATATGGAACCAACTGATAGGATCTTGGATGTTGGACTGTCTAAGGAAAACGATGCCTTTAAAAAATAATTTAACAATTACACTCCATATGGCATCTAAAATCTGAGCAGCAATTAAGGAAGAAAATAATAATACAGTATGTGACCATTTTAATTAAATAAGATTGCTAAAAAAAACAGCAAGTCTTTTATCAGTCAAGTTATGCATAGCCTCAAGGACAGGCTGTACATTTTTGTCACTGTTTTTAAAGCCAGATAGGGAAAGCGAAAGATAAATTATTTTAATATAAAAGCAATCAAATATTGCACAAAAGCACAAAAGATAAGTAAATTATAAAAATGAGGTTATCAAACAGTTTACTTAACAGTTTTATATTGAATTTTTCTAACAAAATGACATTAACACAAACCACTTCTTTTTCTAATTTAAGCTGAAAAAAAGCATTGGCCTCCAAACCCTTCACAACTTGTGGTACTGTAAAAGGCTTGACATTGCAAATCTTAAATGATGTCCTACCGCATGGTAATTTGTAGCTACCCATAACACTTTGATATGGGAAAAAAAGAGAGTCTGACCATTAGTGAGATTGACTATGTGAAGAGTATTCAAATAGAGAAATAACTTTCCTGAAATAAGAGAATTCTTGATATTACTCTGGAAACAGAATATCTTCAAGTGGTGCATTGTGCTTGTATAAAGAAGGAAAAGTCAACTTGTGATAGATTAAATTTAGGCTTAGTGATGAGCATTTCAATAAAAATGCATTAATAGTACAAGTCATTATATATACAGCATGACAGGAATATTTACAGAATTACATTTGTTTAAAGGAAATACCAGATGAAAAACGAGACTTTCAAATTATTCAAAAGAGAGATATTTCTTGTCAGAGCTTAAGGGATTTATCAAGATTGGGTTTGATTACTATACAAGAGAGAGAAAGAGAGAGAGAGAGAGAGAGAGAGAGAGAGAGAGAGACAGACAGACAGACAGACAGACAGACAGACACACAGAGAGACCGAGAGAGAGATACAAATTGAGCATGAAATGAATATCAGTTAGTATGCTTACTTTACTGTGCTCACCACAGTTCTGATATAGGAAGCTATGATGTAAGGTATCAGTGAAAAATCAAGTATCATGCTAATGGCTCATGGAATAGATTGCAAAGAGGAGAGTGGGGAAGAGAATCCTGAAAAGTCCTCATTACTAGTTTAAAAGTGCAAAATTTTCAAGTTCTAGACCTTGGTCCTATTGACATTTTCAACTTCCTCTGGAGGTTGCAATGTTTTAGAACAGTAGATGCATGATGATGCTTTGGGATCCAGTGATCAAAATGCCATTCATGAAGTAATGGTAGCCACTAGTACTCTCCAATGAGAAAAAGCAATAGTACTATGAGTTTTCATTCTTCTTAATAATCAATTATATTTCTTAGTACATATTCTATTTATCTTAAAGTGATGTAGTTGTTAAAGAAAATTTTACTGCGAAAACTGTGTGAGTTCTGCATAATATGTTTTAAGGCTGTGGAGTGGAAAATGTGCTTGTCTTGGTCTTCTACTGTTCCCCCCAAACAACTGCTTCCTGGACTAAAGATCACATTCATTACCATAAACTTAATAAAATATAAACTATTGTTTTGAAAGATTGCATGATTACATAGAACATATTAAACATTCATGTTAATAAAAAGATTAAATTGACTTAAAGTTTCAATTCCACTCAAAATTATTATTGGTGGTAATCCCCATATCTAGTGGAAAAAATGACAAAAATATTACCTGCTGTTTGACTGCTTTAATAAACTAATAAAAGGCCATGACAAGGTAACTTGCAGAAGAGTTTCTCCATGCTTATGGTTCCAGAATTGTAAATGGGTCCACGCTGGCAGAGGAAATGCAGTAAGTGTGGCAGATGGGGCAGTAAGTAGAAAGCTAACATCTTGAACTGCAAGCAGAAGGTATAAAAAGTTAACTCAAAATTGAAAAAGTCTCTAAATTCTCAAACCTCACATCCAGTAACATACATTTACCAAAAAGTGACATCTTCAAAGTTACCACAAACTGTGCCTAGTCATGAACAAATATTTAAATACCTCAAACAGTAAAGGATAGCTCATTCAAGCAATCACATTCCACTCTCTGTACTCAGGACCATTGCTATGCCATAATGTAAAATTAAGGCTATATTTGAAAGTTCCCAGTCTTTTACAGTCACTTTAACAGTTTAGAGTCTCTTCAGTGAGACTAAAAGCAACCTCTTGATTGTATGCCCCTGTAAAATCAAAATAGAAAATTGCATCCTTCTCAATATGTAATGTCACAGATTATGCATTACCATTCCAAAAGGGAGCAAGTCAATACTGACATCCAATAGACAAACAACACATTTTCAAGTTCCATCTCTAAAGTCAAAGGGCTTAGATGACTCTGTCTCCTCAGCTTTTTTGTCTGCCATACAGTTCTCTTTGTAGTAAACTCCCCTTGACAGATATCTCACAGATCCAGCAATTCCAGGATTTCAGAGTCCTCAATACACCTAAGTTTCATTTCCACAGTTCCTCACAAATATCTTTCAGAGACTCTTTCCATACTAAAGTTTATTTTTAATTAAACATTTTCTTTATTTACATTTCTAATTTTATACCCTTTTCTCATTTCCCCTCTGAAACCCCCCCTATTATCCCTCCTGTCCTTGCTCACCACCCCACCTACTCCAGCTTCCTTGTTCTGGCATTCCCCTACACTGGGGCATCAAGCCTTCACAAGACCAAGGGCCTCTCCACTCATTGATGTCCCACAAGGCAATCCTCTGCTACAAATGCAGCTGGAACCTCATCGCTCCATTTGTACATTTTGGTTGGTTGTTTCATAACTGGGAGTTCTGGGAGTACAAATTGGTTCATATTGTTGTTCCTCCTATGGGACTGCAAACCCCCTTCAGATCCTTGGGTCCTTTCTCTAGCTCCTCCACTGGGGACCCTGTGCTCAGTCCAATGGATGGCTGTGATCATCCACTTCTGTATTTGTCAGGCACTGGCAAAGCCTCCCAGGAGACAGCTATTTCAGGGTCCTGTCAGCAAGCACTTGTTGGCATTCACATTAGGATCTGGGTTTGGTGCCTGTATATGGGATGGATGCCTAGGTAGGACAGTCACTGGGTGGCCTTTCCTTCAGTTTTTGCTCCAAACTTTCTCTCTGTATCTCTTCCAATGGGAATTTTGATTCCCTGTCTAAGAAGGACCAAAGTTTCCACACTTTGGTCTTCCTTCTTCTTGAGTTTCATGTGGTCTGTAAATTGAATCTTGGGTATTCTGAACTTCTGGGCTAATATCCAGTTATCAGGGAGTGAATACCATGTGTTTTCTTTTGTGATTAGGTTACATCACTCAGGATGATATTTTCTAGTGCCATCCATTTGACTAAGAACTTCATGAATTTATCATTTTTAATAGCTGAGTAGTACTCCATTGTAAAAATGTACCACATTTTCTGTATCCATTCCTCTGTTGAGGGATATCTGAGTTCTTTTCAGCTTCTGGCTATTATAAATAAGGTTGCTATGAACATAGTGGAGCATGTGTCCTTATTAAGTGTTGGAGCCACCTTCTGGTTATATGTCCAAGAGTGGTATAACTGGGCCCTCAGGTAGTACTATGTCCAATTTTCTGAAGAACCGCCAAACTGATTTCCAGAGGGATTGAACAAGCTTGCAATCCTACCAGCAATGGAGGAATGTTCCTCTCTCTCTACTTCCTTGCCAGCATCTGCTCTCACCTTTGTTTTTGATCTTAGCCATTCTGACTGGTGTTAGGTAGAATCTCAGGGTTACTTTGATTTGCATTTCCCTGATGACTAAGGACGTTGAATATTTCTTTAGGTGCTTCTCAGCCATTCAGGATTTGTCAGTTGAGAATTCATTGTTTAGCTCTGCAGCCCATTTTTAATAGGATTACTTGGTTCTCTGGAGTCTAACTTTTTGAGATCTTTGTATACATTGGATATTAGCACTCTATCTTATGTAGTGTTGGTAAAGATCTTTTCCCAATCTGTGGGTTGTTTTTTTTTTTTTTTTTTTTTTTTTTTTGTCCTATTGACAGTGTCCTTTGCCTTACAGAAGCTTTACAATTTGATGAGGTTCCATTTGTAAATTCTTGATCTTAGAGTTTAAGCCATTGGTGGTCTGTTCAGGAAATTTTACCCTGTGCCCATGTGTTCAAGGCTCTTTCCCATGTTCTTTTCTATTAGTGTCAGTGTATCTAGTTTTATGTGGAGGTCCTTGATCCACTTGGACTTAAGCTTTGCACAAGGAGATAAGATTGGATAGATTTGCATTTTTTTACATATTAACCAGCACCATTTGTTGAAAATACTGTCTTTTTTCCACTGGATGGTTTTAACTTCATTGTCAAAGATCAATGACCATATGTGTGAAGGTCACACTTCTGGGTCTTTGATCCACCTGCCTGTTGCTGTATCAATACCATCCAGTTTTTATCACAATTTCTCTGTATTACAGCTTGAGGTCCAGGATGGGGATTCCCCTAGAAGTTCTTTTATTGTTGAGAGTAGTTTTCGATGTCCTAGTTTTTTTGTTATTTGAGATGAATTTGGAAATTGCTGTTTCTAACTCTAGGAAGAATTGATTTGAGACAGTCAGTGGTGGGGCACGCCTTTAATCCCTGTACTTGGGAGGCAGAGGCAGAGAGATTTCTGAGTCTGAGGCCAACCTGGTCTACAGAGTGAATTCCAGGACACCCAGGACTACACAGGAAACCCTGTCTCGAAAAACCAAAAAGAAATTTTCACAAATAAAAATAAATAAATAAATAAATAAATAAATAAATAAATAAAAAGAATTGATTTGGAATTTTGATGGGGATTGCATTGAATCTATTGGATCTGCAGATTGCATTCAGCAAGGTGGCCATTTTTACTATATTATCCTGCCAATCCATGAACATGGGAGATCTTTCCATCTTCTGAGATCTTTTTCTATTTCTTTCTTCAGAGACTGGAAGTTCTTGTCAAACAGTTCTTTCACTTGCTTGGTTAGAGTCATACTAAGGTATTTTATATTATTTGTGACTATTGTGAAGTGTGTCATTTCCCTAATTTCTTTCTCAGTCTGTTTGTCCTTTGTGTAGAGGAAGGCCACTGATTTGTTTAAGTTAATTTTATATCCAGCCACTTTGCTGAAGTTGTTTATCAGGTTTAGGAATTCTCTGGTGGAATCTTTGAGGTTACTTATGTATGTTATCATATCATCTGCAAATAGTAATGTTTTGACTATTTCCTTTCCAATTTGTATCCCTTTGATCTCCTTTTGTTGTCCAATTGCTCTGGCTAGGACTTCAAGTACATAATGAACAGGTATGGAGAGAGTGGATAGCCTTATCTAGTCCCTGATTTTAGTGGGATTGCTTCAATTTTTTCTTCATTTAGTTTGATGTTGGCTACTGATTTGCTGTATAATGCTTTTACTTTGTTTAGGTATGGTCCATGAATTCCTGATCTTTCCAAGACTTTTATCATGAAGGGATGTTGGATTTTGTCAAATGTTTTCTCAGCATCTAATAAAATGATCATGTGGATTTTTTCTTTGAGTTTGTTTATATAGTGTATTACATTGATATATATATATAGTGTATTACATTGATCCCTATATTGAACTATCCCTGCATCCCTGGGATAAAGCCTATTTGATCATGATAGATGATCATTTTGATGTGTTCTTGGATTCAGTTGGCAAGAATTTTATTGAGTATTTGTAAATCAATATTCATAAGGGAAATTGGTCTGAAGTTCCCTTTCTTTGTTGGGTCTTTGTGTGGTTTAGATATGAGAGTAATTGTGGATTCATAGAACAAATTGGGCAGTTTTCCTTCTGTTCCTATTTTGTGGAATTATTTGAAGGTTATTGACAGTAGGTCTTCTTTGAATGTCTGATGGAACTCTGCACTAAACACTTTTGGTCCTGGGCTCTTTTTTTTTTGGTTGGGAGAATGACTGCTTCTATTTCTTTAGGGCTTACAGAGCTATATAGATCATTTATCTGGTCCTTATTTAACTTTGGTACCTGATATCTGTCTAGAAAATTGTCCATTTCTTTCAGATTTTTCAGTTTTGTTGAATATAGACTTTTGTAGTAAGATCTGATGATATTTTGAATTTCCTCAGTTTTTGTTGTTATGTCTCCCTTTTCATTTATGATTTTGTTGATTTGGATACTGTCTTGGTACCCTTTGGTTAATTTAGCTAAGGGTTTATCTATCGTGTTGATTTTCTTAAAGAACCAGCTTCTGGTTTGGTTGATTCTTTGTATAGTTCTTTTTGTTTCTACTTGGTTTCTTTCAACCCGGAGTTTGATTATTTCCTGCCTTCTACTCCTCATGGGCCTATTTGCATCTTTTTGTTCTAGAGGTTTCAGTTGTGTGATCAAGCTGCTAGTGTATGCTTCCTCCAATTTCTTTTTGGAGGCACTCAGAGCTTTGAGTTTTCCTCTTAGAACTGCTTTCATTATGTTACATATGTTTGGGTATGTGCAGCTTCATTTTCATTAAATTCTAAAAAGTCTAATTTCTTTCTTTATTTCTTCCATGACAAAGTTATCATTCAGTAGAGTGTTCTTTAGATTCCATGTTTATATGGGCTTTCTATTATTTTTGTTATTATTGAAGACCAGACTTAGTCTGTGATGATCTGAGAGGATGCATGGAATTTCAGTCTTGTATCTGTTGAGACCTACCTTGTGACCAACTATATGGTCCCTTTTTGAGAAGGTACTGTGAGGTGATGAGAAGCTATATTCTTTTGTTTTAGCATAAAATATACTATAGATATCTATTAAATGCATTTGGTTATACATATAAAGGCAGATCTACCTGAATGACACCAAATTTCTCACTAGAGACTATGAAAGCTAGTAATACCTGGGCAAATGTCATACAAACTCTAAGAGGACACAAATGCCAGCCCAGGCTATTATACCCAGCAAAACTATCAATTACCTTAGAGAAACTAAGGTATTATATGACAAAAACAAATTTATACGATATCTTTCCACAAATCCAACCCTTCAAATGATAATAAATAAAAAAAAATTGTGAAGTATTAAAGCGATTTATAGGTTGTGTTCCAGCTAGTTCAACAATTGCTACCTACCACTTTCAATGAAAATTCCAAGAATTAAGTACTTGTTTAGTCCGTGAAGTTGGACGTCTCATCTGGTCTTCAGTATGTGTTAGAGGCCCAATGCAGTAAGCTCTAATGCTAGTAAAGAAACATATTTGCTATCCACAGCAAGGGAGAGAACAAGCCTGTTCCAAGTTCTCTCTATATATGCTGTCAGCTGAACGTGTGGCCCAGATTAAAGGTGGTTCTTTCCACCTGAATAAAAATGGATTTTCCCACTTTATGACAACCCAAGCAGGAATGCTTAAATCTCACATAGAAGTGGGAATAAAATAGTCATAACAGGCAAATAGAAGAAGGAATCTGGGTGGGAAAGGCAATGGGGGAGATCAGGGAGTGGATATTCAGGATCAGGAGTGGAGAAAAGCAGGAGAGAGGGAGTGAATGGATATCAGTTGATTGGGAGTTTTGGGCCATGTGGGTGGGATTGTGGATTGGGGAATTAGGGAGGTTAGGGGATTTCGAGTGGTAAGGGGGTGGGTCAGTGTTATGGGGGCTTCCAAGAATTTATGGGGGATATAAAACCTGAAGTGACCACTTCCTTTAGCCAGGCAGGACCCAACATCAAGAAGCCTATAAAATTTTTGACCCAAGATTTGTCCTGTCTACAAGAATGCAGGGACAAGAATAGAACAGAGACTGAGGTAATTTCCAATGAGTAACTAGACCCCATTCCATGGGCAAGAATCAATCCCTGATTGATCAACTCCTATTAATGATACTTCATTATGCTTTCAGATAGGAGCCTATCATGATGGTACTGAGAGGCTCTACTGAGCAGCTGTTTGAAACAGATGCAGAGACTTACAGCCAAACATTGGAAGGAGCTCAGAGAGCCTTATGGAAGAGCTAAGGAAATGATTGAGGGAACAGCAAGGGTTAGGAACTCCATACGAAGATCACCAGAGTCAACTAACCTTGATCCTTTGGGGCTGGCTTTTAGAGACTGAGCCACCAATCAAAGAGCATACCTAGCCCCCCATATTTGTAGCATATGTGCTGCTAAGTCTTCAGGAAGGTTCTGTATCAACTGGAGCAAGGCCTGTCCCTAAATCTGTTACCTACTATGGATTCAGTTTCCTTAACTAAGCTTCCTTGTCTGGCCTCACTGGGAGAGGTTGTGCCTAGATTTACAAAGACTATGAGGGACTATCATACTGCCAGGGTAACATGATATCCAGGGGGGAGCTCCCCCTCTCAGAGGAGAAGGAAAGGGGACATGTAGGAGTGGACTATATGAGGGAGGTATTGGGAGGAGGGGGGCAGAGACTGGAAATTGTAATAAATGATGAAAAAAAAAACAGGAAGAAAAAATTCCCTCACAGATATATTGATCCTCATAGGTATATTGATTTATTTCAGATGTGTCTAAGGTGATAACTACGAATAACCATCAAAGTTACTGAGCTGATTTGGGCGGGTGGTGCTATTGGGCTGTTTTATACTATTTTGAATAGAAAGATCAGCAATGTTTCATTAAATACCATATTTGAATCAAGAATGCACTGAAATGAAAGACTCAGGCAGTATTAATATGGGGAGAAAAGAATTCCCCGCACTTGGTAAAATAGCCAAAGGCCCTGAGTCAGTGCAATGGAACAGCAAAGTACTATGACACAAAGCCATGCAGGTTGTGTGTGAGATCAAGAGCACCCATATGTAATGGCTATTCTTGGTTGTCAATGTGCCTACATTTGGTATGAACTAAAATCCAAAAATGGAGGGCATATCTCTGAATGATTTTTGCCTCATTTGACATAATTAGATCTACTTCTAACCTGGACCTTTGAGGTAGCAAACTATATGTCTTTAATTCCTATCTGTACAGGGTTGGGGCACACAACTTTACTATAAGCCATACCTTCTTTTGGAAGCCTATATAAGGAAATGGAAGAAGGAGCATTTGCTCTTTGTCTGCTTGTTCTTGAGTTACTAGCAAGTCTGTTTTTTCACTAGCTTTAGAGATTATTTCTTTAGGATTCCAGTGAGTACTGAAGACCAGCCAAGATATTCAGCCTTCTCGACTAAGGAATTACTGGATTCTTAGACATTCTAGTCACAGCATCCTTGCTGGGTTAGATGGACTGCAGCCTGTAAGTCATTCTACTAAATATTGTACATGTGCACACACACACACACACACACACACACACACGATTCTGTATGCCCTACTCTGGAGAAAACCCTTACTCATACACCATTAACAGTGCATTGAACTTTATTTTCTATAGAGTGTCATCATTGTAGGTGTTAGTGAAAGGACTAGGGAGACTTGATAGTACAGAATTTGAGTGACAGGTGAAAATTAGCCACAGCAGAAGGTACTGGAAACCAGCAAGTGGGAGATTCCAGGAAGAATTCACTAAATGGGTTCAGTTTAGTTTTCATCTAGTTATGATTTAAGAAAAAGAAAGAAGTAGCTGTAGCACAGTCACACTTTGTGCATAAAAGTGATTTAGATCTAAACATCAATACTGAGAAGTATAGACTTTTAAGAGGGCTCAGATGGAAAGATAGAGTCAGAGAGAAAATGACACCCATGACATTAGTTGATTTGCCAAAGTGAACTAGTGTCTTCAACTCTATTGGCGCCATACAAACACTGATTCCAAGCTTGAGGCTGGTGTATTCCTGCTGAGTCAAATTCCTTACGTATCTATAGTTAAATAAAATGTCTACTTCAGAAGGTGGATGCAAACACGAAACTAAACAATTCAAATGAATTATTTACCATGGTGGCTGGAATGTAGTAATTACTCTAATTGAGCTACAATTTTTATTTCGGCATCCTAAATCAACTTCAATATAAAATTCAAAATTCTCACCTGTCTGAGACTTGGTTCCAGATAAAGCTGTTTAATCAAATTAAACATTGACTCCATATCCAGAATCTGTTGACATCTGGGCTTATGCTCACATAGAACCTTTCTCCACAAGGATGTTTCTTCCTCTGAATGCTTCATTCTTTTTACTTACCAACATCATCTATTTTTTCCCACTTAGAAAAGCATCTATTTTGCATTGCAAGGGCTCAGCAGGACACATCACATCAATTTTAGAAATCATGATTTACAATATCCTTGGAAGAAACAAATTATATTGTACTCAAACAAATAAATTTTAATATGTATTATTGTATCCCCAGAATAACATTCTTCAGACAGGACATCTACGACAAAGCTAAATATATTTAGGTCTTGCACAGTTTCACATCATTCAGTAGTGCAAGGCATGCACTATAATCCAATTAGAGAGTAAAATGGACTTAATTACTTAGCTCAGATCAAAGAACAGAAGACTGCAAAGAATCTAATTAAAATTAATAATATAATGGGCAGCTTTATCTGAGCCTAATCTAGCCCATTTCATCTTAATTTATACTCAGCTCTCATGTTCACATCAGGGGCTCATCCTTGTGAGTGATTGTTTTGACATCTGATCAGCCTGCGGTGCATGCTTCCTGTACTTCTACCTGCTGCTTCATTCTAAGTAACAGGTTGATTCTGTTCAGCAAGGACAGGTCAGTGAGTTCACTCTGCTACAAGTTTGCATTGTGCCTCTTTAGTCTCCCATCTCTTATTTTGGCCTGATTAATATTCTTCAGATGCTACCGAGTAGTTCAAATGATCTATAAAATGCACACAGCCACAGGCCATGTTTATATTGAGTGAGAGCAGGGTAGAAGTTAATCAAGGACTCTCATGAATGCTTCGAAACCTCATTTAGAGTATGTTACAAACTACTATTTATTTTAATGTTTGTGCTATTGATCCCTCAGTATAATCTAAGGAATGATTTAAGATAATTTTTTTTTTTGCAATGCTTGACAAAACTACCTACTTAGTTTATGGATTTAACAACCTCCATCTTTAACATGTGAGTTTATAAATGTGAGCAACACAAGCGTTACATATTAAACCAAAGCCGGCCACAGTTTTGTTTTCACTATGTATATGATGTAAATCTCTGGTAGTCTTTAAGGCCCCAAAGAAGTGCCATTTTAATCAATTGTTAAACTTGCCTTCAACAATATTCTGAGATAATACAGAGAGATGCAGCCTTCTCTGAGGACAGAGGCTGGGCTTGAGTAATTTTAAGGCAGTAATTTTAAAATAGTTGGTGTGGTTGAGTAATTTTAAGAATTCTAGTTTCTGAGAATTTGTGTAAGCACCATTCAATGCTCTTTCATTGTTCTGTTGTTCTTCCTGTGAATAAAGAAAACTTTCAAGTGTGGGCCATTGGTTGCTTGAATGACAGCTGAGAGGCCTTCCTATATGCCAGACTACCTTGAGCTGTAATGTGTCCATCAAGTAGTGCAGGTTTTATTGGCTGTGTATATTTATTTTACATAGCAATGGCGATGACAATTGTTTAAGAATCTTGCATACTTTGGCCATTTTCATCTCCTATGCTGTCTTTTACCCCTCCCCACCTTTCCCTCTTCTGCTCCTCTCCTTCCTTCACTGACTTAGTCCCCTGCTGCTTCCTTGTCATAGATATCTTTATGTTTCTGCATGCAATGTGTGCCTTACTTTTTAAATTAAGTGATCTCTATAAGTTTTCTAGCAAAAGTTGGACACTTCTGTTCTTTTGTGGCAGAAGAAAATCCCCCTTTATCCATTTCTCTCTTGAAACATCCTACGCGGATTTCATAACTTGGACACTGTGATTAATGTGGCAGTAAACATGGATGAACACATGTATCTCTAGTGCATTTTTTAGAGATCTTTGGTATAGTTGCTCTATTTTTAGGTTTTTGGAAATTCTCTATGTGAATTACTGTAGAGGCTGGATCAGTTTATACTGTCACCAAGAGTATATGTTGAATGTTTCCTTACATCTTTGCCAGAATTTATTGTTGTATTTTTCATAGTCCTTGTCATTTTGGCTTTGGATGAAATGGAATATTAATCTAGGTTTTAAGTTACAGTTCCCTGATTATGACAGATTTTGAAAACACTGTTTTATTTTCATTTGATATTTGTACATTTTTGTAGACTTTTAAAAAGTCAACATATTTATTTATTAGAATGTTGAAGTATTTCACTAGGAGATTTATTTCTTGTTTAGGGTTTATGTATTTGATGAGCATAAACACAAACATGTGTGCACATATTGTGCAGTTATACACTCTATGTATACAGAGGCCTGAAAAGGGTATCAGGTATGTACCTCTATTGGGTTTGGCCTACTCCATGGAAGAAGTTTTTCTTTTTTTCCTCTGAACCATGACAACATAATTTCTCAGCTAAGTGAGAATCCATTGAGTTTCGTGATCCTCCTGTCTCTGGCACTCACAGTAGTACAGACAGGCATACATACAACACAGGTTGTTATTTCAGTGATGGGTATGAACTCAAGTCCTCATGGGTACATAGAAGATACTTATGAACCATATCTTCAACCTAGAGTTGAGGACTTCATGTATTGTAAGTAGTAATCTGTCAGGTATAGGTCGAAAATACGTTTTTACATTCTGAAAGGTTTATTTTCATTCTGATGGTACTTTCCTTTTAAGGGTAGAGATTTTAAATTTCATATACTCTCATTTGTTAGTTTTTGGACTTACTTCCTATTCTACTGGGGTCTTTTTCAGTTATTGGTTATAACTCCATTTTGAAAGGTTTTCCCTTTACTCTCTAGAAGTTTCACATCTTTTCTTTCCTTTTATTTCTTGTTTTTATTTTTTGTTTTATTTTTATTATTTAAGACTTTATCCCTCTCCCACTTCACCCTCCAACTGTTTCACATCCCATACTCCTCCCCAACTGATGGTCCACAACAGGATGTTCCTAACCTTACCCACCATACCTTTCCACATCCTGGGGCCCAAGTCTCTAAAGGGCTTGGTGCATCTTCTCTGACTGAGTCCAGACCTGGCAGTCCTCTGCTGTGTATGTGTCGGTGACTTCATATCAGCTGGTTTATGCTGCATGGCTGGTGGTTCAGTGTCTGAGAGATCCTACTGGTCCAGGTTAGTTGAGTCTTCTGGTCTGCCTATAGGGTTGCCCTCCTCCTCAGCTTCTTCCAGCTTTTCTCTAATTCAACCACAGGGGTCACCAGCTTCTGTCTATTGGTTAGGTGTAAATATCTGCATCTGATTGTTTCAGATACTTGTCATATCTTAAATTAAGTCCTTCAAACAAATCAAGTTTGAATTGATCTTAAGGCAGGTTAAAAATGTGAATACAATTAAATTTTGCTTATGGAACCCCAGACTTCTTAGCATTCTTTGTTGAAATGGCTATCTTTCCTTCTCTGATGTAAGTTTTCCACACCTGTGTTAAAAAAGTAGGTGGCTGCAGCTGAAGAAAAAAAATTCTATGTTATAATCGGCTTAAGATATGTATGTCTAGCCGACCAAGCATACACAAAATAAAGGAAAAAATACTTTGAACTGCCGAGAGGGACAGCATAGACAAGAGACAGTAGAAAGAGAACCAATGAAGCCATAATTAATAAACTCATCATAACACTGAGAACAAACCCAGCTAAACTCAATGACCACAATCGATGTACATCTTGCAATTATAACTTTTAATACTGTTGATCCAATCTCTTCAATTAAAAGAAGAAACAAAACACTTTGTCTAGCTGAATGAACCATGATACCAAATCCTTCTGTTGATTATTTACAAGTAACTCAAGTATTTTAATAATAGGTAGTACATTAGACTGATAGATGAAATTGTTCAAATCAAATGGGATCAGGAAGCAAACATGGATTGCTATCTGAATATCTGATAAAACATACTTCAAATTAAAAAAATAATCAGAAGACAGACATAAAGGAGGACAATTGATTTTAACCAAGAAGACATTATAATGCAAAACACTTACACATCAAACTCTGATAACACAGTTTTTTAAAGAGTATATTACTGGATCTGTTTATGTAATATATTATGTAATTATATAATATATAACACATTATGCAGTAACACACATATATATATGTATATATATACATATATTACATATATCATCAAGGTTGACCAATAAGGTTGGTTCATCTCCAGGAGGGGTTAATTCTAATTCTGCAAGAAGTTATTAGTTGTCTATAGTTCTAGGAGTGGGATTTTCACACATATACATACTCATAAATATGTATATAACTAAAATAATTTAAGGAAAAGGGGCTATCAACTTGAGAGAGGAAAGGTTTTTGAAGGAAGTTAGCTGGAGGAAGTAAAGAGAGGAGAGAAAATGAAGCAATTCTATTCTAAGCAGACATAGAAGAAATAAAAAGTAAATATCTGAGAATAATTTTTGATAAACAAGTATACTATATTGTACTACTAGAATTAAAGAAACTGATTACCATCAACCAAATAATAATAAATGATTTCAGTCCCCTACTTCCTGTAATAGATATGCTATATTGACAAAAATAGAGAAATCCAAGAATTAAATAGCAATACACTTCAAGTGGACTTAACAGTTATCTACAGAATTCTCTTCACTGAAAGACCAAGGAATACATGTTCTACTCTGTATGCCAGAATTGCTTCTCTAAAATGGATTGTATCCAGGGATACAAAAAAAAAAAAACCAAAAACAAAAAAAAAACCCAAAAAACTTTTTTTCCCCAACATCACATTTTAATTGATTCTTCAGGAATTTCACCTCATGTGCTCTGATCACATTCACTTTCCAAGTCCTTGCATGTCCACCCCCACTAATGTAATAAAATGTATATTTTAAAAAGTAAAAATAAATATAGTAATAATAACATAGAAAAAATAACAAGTCCAATGTGTTGTATATATACTCACTGAAACATGGTAACATTCTCATGTGCCTATACCTTAAATGAAACTGAGGCTTTTTGTTCCTGAACCCTGCCACAAGCCATTTATGCTATACTTCAGCCATGAGTCCTGCCCTGTGTATTCTTTGGTTGATGGTTTAGTCCCTGGAGCTCTGGGGAATCCAGTTAGTTGATATTATTTTTCTTCCTATGGAGTTGCAAATCCTTTCAATTCCTTCAATCCTTTCCCTAACTCTTCAACGGGGGTCCCCTATGCTCAGTCCTATGGTTGGTTGCGAACTTCCTGGTATTTGCCTCTTTATTGTTTAGGCTCTGGCAGAGCTGCTCAGGAGATTGCTATACTAGATTCTTGTGAACAAGAGCTTCTTGGTATCTGGGTTTGGTGTCTGAAGATTCCCTAGGTGTGGTGGTCTTTGGATGGCCTTTCCTTCAGTCTCTGCTCCACTCTTTGTCCCTGCATTTCCATTAGAATGGAACCATTCTAGGTTAAAATTTTTGAGATGAGTGAGTGGCCCCATCTCTCAACCAGGGCTCCATGTCTATCCACTGAATATGGTCTCTACAGGTTCTATCTCCCCTTTGTTGGGTGTTTTAGCTAAAGTCATCCCCTTTGGGTCCTGGGAACTTCTTGCTTCCCTGGCATCTGGGACTTTCTAGTGTCTATCCCAGTTCCCCACCACCCACTGCTACATACCTCAGTTCAATTTCCTGACCCTCTGTACTTCTGGTCTGTCTCCTTTTACACCTGATCCTTACCCCTTTTCCCTCCTCTTCCCTCCAAGGTCCCTCTATTCCTTTATCTCCCATGATTATTTTGTTCCCCATTCTAAGTAGTACTGAAGCATCTACACTTTCGTCTTCTGTCTTCTTGAGCTTCATATGGACTATGAGTTGTATTGTGGGTATTCCGAGCTTTTGGACTAATAATCAGTTATCAGTGAGTACATACCATGTGTTTTCTTTTGAAACTGGGTTACCTTATTCAAGATGATATCTTTTAGTTTCATCCATTTGCCTGTGAATGTCATGAAGTCATTGTTTTTAATACCTGAGTAGTACTCCATTGTATAGATGTACCAATTTTTTTTGTATCCATTTCTCTGTTGAAGGACATTTGTGTTGTTTCCAGCTTCTGGCTATTATAAATAAAGCTTCTATGAACATCGTCTGCCTTGCTTGGGGCCATTTTGATATCTGTGGTCCATGTTCCAACCAAAGACCATACAGCTTTCCAATCTCGAATAGCCAAGAAGAACCTAAAAAATATTCAATATCCTTAGTCATCAGGGAAATGCAAATCAAAACATCACAGACATTCCACCTTACACCAATCAGAATGCCTGAGATCAAAACTCAAGAGATAGCACATGCTGGTGAGGATGTGAAGAAAGGGAAACACTCCTCCACTGCTGGTGATATTGCAAACTTGTCCAACGACTCCGGCAATCAACATGGCAGTTTCTCAGCAAATTGGAAATAGTTCCAATTCCTGAAGAATTAGCTATACCACTCCTGGGAATATACCCAAAAGATGCTCCACTATACCACAAGGACAGTTGCTCCATTATATTCATAGCAGCTTTATATAGCCAGAAACTGGAAACAAACCAGATGCCCCTCACTCAAAGAGTGAATATAGAAAGTGTGGTTCATTTAAACAATTGAATACTATTCAGCTATTAAAAACAAAGACATCATGAATTTTGCAGGCAAACGGATGGAACTAGGAAATGTCATCTTGAGTGGGGTAACCCAGACTAAATCAGTTTTCCAAATATTCATATAAAGGAAGAAGTCTTACTCTGTATCTCATCCTTTTAAACATTATCCAAAAGACTGTGTCATTTAAGAGCACAATCATCTCAAGAGAAAATCACCAGACCACTCTTCCGTGTCTTTTGGGGTTGGGGTAGGGTGAGGTGGGCAAACGAGAAGAAGAAATCAATCTATCTTGGGTGTCAGTTTGCTACCATAGTCAAAAGCAGGGTAGTGGGTAGAAGTATTGAATCTCAGTTCCATTTGAGACAGAGATCTCTTCCCAGAAGTTTTTCCTGGGATTTCAGAGCCAGAACTCCAGCATGAGATTCATTTATTGTAAATACCTTTCACTTCCATTTTAGTACAAGGTGTTTTATGTGTCTTGATGCTATTATAAATGAGATTGTCTGTGTGCTTTTCTTCACCTGTGCTTCACTACAGTGCTTTTATGTTTTATCCTACATCTCCCTTGCATCATCCCTTATCGCTCTTGTTGCTAGGTAAATCATCTGGTAATGAGACTAGATAATGAACTCTCAGAGACTTCCTATTTATCTTCAGCCATGATTCCAATCTTTTGCAGTTGTATTTACTCCATAGTGTGAGCAGAACCCTACCCCAAAGCAATGCATTTCTTGACACTTGGCTTGTAGGCTATTATCATAATCTATCTAGGCTGACACTTCACAGATACTTTACAGGGTATAGTCTAGCTTCAAAGCACACTGACTCAGATGGTTGCTGCTGATGTCACAGTACCTGCTTTAATGTGCATGTTTCATTCAATTCTTACCTCAACACTGAGTAACTTCACAGTGGATGTCAGGAGGATGCCTGAATAACCTCTACATGACCTCATATGTAGCTTTTCCAGAGGAGCTTGCCTTTGGCTTCTACCTTCCTTTGAACAGAATTCCACAGGTATGTCAGGAGGAAGAAAGTCATCTTCCTTAGTGATTCTTCAATCATATCATTATGTCTTCTTGAGGAACTCATTGCTTCTGCTTCTTGTAATCTTGAGGCCAAGATGATGTGAGTGTTGGGGCAGGGAGAGGGGACGTGTCTTGGATACATTTAACCATTGTGCTTCAGTTGCACTCTCTTGTGTTAAATTCAAATTCCTGGGTTAATTCCCAGCCTAAATATCAAATCAGAAGGGCTCTGATTTATAGAACTGTAAGTTATTGTGGAGTTAGTAGTATTATAATTGTAGCACTGGTCTACTACACCCCATTTTTAAACCACATGTGCAAATTGTTGCTAGTCTTCTCATTTTAATCT
Source organism: Mastomys coucha (assembly GCF_008632895.1). Taxonomy (NCBI): domain Eukaryota; kingdom Metazoa; phylum Chordata; class Mammalia; order Rodentia; family Muridae; genus Mastomys; species Mastomys coucha. Next base: position 40,491,378 of record NW_022196900.1, on the reverse strand, counting down.
GAGAGACTTTTTGTGAGTTAACTTCTCAATGTTGCCCTACTATGGTACATTTGAGGCTCTTCCTCACTGGCATGTTATACTGTGTTCATTGTCATTGGTAGAGTCTTCTAAGCTTGGTGCACAAAAATCCGACTAAATTTCAGGCTTCTAGCCTTAGAAAAGGCAGAGAATGTCAGAGGATCATTGGAATGTCAGTGGAGCTCAGAATCACAATTCCCAAATCTCAGAAAAGAACCATCAAAGGCAAGTAAGGCCTTGAAAGCATCACCAAGATCCAAAGCTCAGATACTCAGGTCTCAGAGCTGTCAGCATGGGAATCGGCTAGAAAAATCAGAAGGGAATGCAAGACAGCATCTTTAAGTCGTTAAGAAAAATGGCAGGGGTATAGAGTTAAGAAATCATTGCTCAACTGAGACTATGAAAGATGAGAGACTGAAGAGCTGAAGGTGGGAGCTGAGACTCTTGAGATTATGAGCAATGGCAGCTAGAAGAGTTTGAGAAAGCCACCAGAAAATGAAGAGCCTGGGTTCTCACACCAATGGTCAAAGCTCAAGATCTGTGACTCTGTGATATTGGCACTGTGTGTCCTGGGCACAGGTCCTCTGTCCTGAACACCTAGAATGCCAAGTCTATGATGTTGAAAGCTTGAGAAAAAACTAGTATTGAGAGGTTATGAGATAAAAGCTTCTGGATTTGAGGTCCAGACTACTAATCTTAAATTTCATGGTCACCAGGATCTATATATAACTTCTATTTGATAGAATAAAAGAATGGCCAGACATCTGTGATAAATTTAGAAATATAAATTAAAACTTGTACCATTAATCATATCTAATATAAAGAAGCTTCATCTTTATTTTAAATTTAGAAAGTTGAGTCAACCATGTAGGTGGATGGTGGAGCAAATCTTTACGTGAATCCCACCACAAAATATTAAAACAGAGTTTTAAAAAACATACCCAATATCATGATGCCCAATACCATCAACTTTTCTACAGTCAAATTGCAAAAGCCTTCAGTCAAGTTACTAGCTTGAGAATGGCAATTAGTTATGACTGTTAGAAGGAGTGGCCAAGGCTAGGCTAAGGGGCTACAATGATCAATGATTTGAAGCAGCAACAAGATCAGGGAGGATACTGAAGGAAGAAAGTGGGGATTAGGAACAGGTTGGAAGCTGGGAACAAGCAGAAGAGTTTTCCTACATAAAGCCTTTACAATGGTCATCCTGCAAATGCTGTGCAGTTATGCTCTCCTTCTTCCTTGAAACTGTGTTGGACCAAAGATATAAAAACCCCTCACTATATTGATGCCTGCCTGAAGTAGTTAGATTTATAAAACATGCCAGAAAATAGAAAAATAAATTGTAAAACTATTTTCTGATGACATATTTTGCTTAAAAGTGTTTTCAGTAAAAGTCTGTCTATTAAGCACCATTAAGCAAACTAAAGTTGCTTGAATTGAATTGACTAATGCCTCAAAAGTGATTGAAATATGTGGTTATGTACTTCAGGGTAATACTTCAGAGAAAATTCATGGAAGCTACATCAATCTTGTATCAGTACTTAAACTAAAGCACTCCCTAGTTGTTCCACATGAGTCACACAACTGGAGAGCATGTAGAATCAACGCTCCCACTCGAGGGTTGAGCCACAAAGTATTTTTTTGCTTTTGGGAGTGGTTTTCTTCATATTAAAGTAATTGGTTTCTGTAAATCTTTGTGTAAGTAGTTCTGTGCTAATACAACAGGAAACAGGTTTTGGGTTTCTTGTGTATCACGGATTGCATCAGAGAAATGCAAAATCCTGATGGAATGAAATGAAGAGTAAATGTTCTGATTACAAAAGGTCATTGATTTTGAAGTATCAATAGTGGGGGAAGGAAGAAAAGAGACAGAGATGTACAAGTCATTGTTAAATGGAACTGATCACAGTGAGCAGGAATGGCTGATTAAAATTCTTCATATACTAAAAATAAAAAGAATGCATTTAAATGATGACTGATAAGGAAATGGCTATGCTCCCATCGCATTAGACATTGGGTGAATTCAAATACCAAATGAGGAAAATGTTCTTGTCAAGAAGCATTTACTATAAAGATGTATTAGCCTCTGGTACAGGGCACACAAAACAGATGTATTAGTGACGAGATGAATGTTTACCATCTGATTTTAAGAAGTGTGCTGTGAAATCTCCATTTTGAAGAATGTGTTTGGTTACATGAGTCTAATTATGATGAACAGAGAAAAAGAACTCAATCTCAAACTGCAAAACACATAATCTTTTCCTTTCTGATTAAATTATTTTGTCTGAATGTCAAGACCACTTCAAATTAATCAGATAACATCGTAACCTTCGCCTTCCTGAATGGCTCTACTTGGCCTTTGCTAACATTATCTTTGGTCATATATTTGGATAATTGGAAAGCTCATTGTCATTTATCTTTTACCACAGAAAATGATTTTAGAGGTCAGTTTTCTCATATTGTACATCTAAAATATCGTACCATGCTAATGTGCTTAAACAAAGTTTCTAAAACCAGTGGTTCTGTAAGATTGCTTAAAATGTTGGCAGCATTGGAGAAAACTAGAGAATAATGAGCCAAGATCAGTTTGAAATGGCATGAATAAGTTGCTTGATAGTAGTTTTATTGCATGGACAGGAAATGTACAAGTCCTGTTCTTAGAAATCTTAAGGCTAGAACACTTGAAATGAATAAAAAAGAGAAAACAATAACGTTTCCTGTGAATAAAGGTTCATGAGAAGGCTGAATCAGGTAAGTATTTCCAGGAGCTACTATTTAACTCTGACTGACAAGAGTTTGGGAAACTGAAAGAAGAAACAGAAACTTGCTATGTCTTAGGGTTAGCACAAAACCAAGAGGAAAGAGCAGGCTAGACAAGCAATCACCTTTGTATGTTAACTGAGCCTAGTCTGTGCATCAAAGAAGGTAAGGTAGGAATGTAGACCATAAAGACTGGAACCACATCCTGGAAGATTCTAACAGCTGTTCTTCATAACAGACTGCCCTTGTACTGCAGACTCTCCAGTCCTTTGGCACAATGATGACAAGCAGGATGCAAAGACAGATGGTTAATGTTCAAATTGCAGCTCTTAACACCAAGTAATTAGGAAGGCCTAAAAAGAGACATTTAACCTTTCTGTGCTTTTTTTCTCCATTTGAAAAAAAGTACATTGAGAATAAAAATCAATATATTATTTTAAAACCAGGTAAATAGTTTAATACAGAACCAAGTCTAAGGTCAGCAATTCATTATACAAGCAATTAACAACCTAGACTGAGAAGGTGATGCACAACCCAACATTTGACAATATTAAGTGTTGATAAGCACAATCCATGCTCTGCCAGCTAACTACTAGTTATTACTGTAGACTCCTCACACTTAGATCACGCCAATATTAAGACTTATCCATCCATTATAATTTTTCTGGAAGTGCAAATGTCCTTTCAAACACTTGAAAAATTAGTGAATAAACCCAAGAGCAAATGCCCCAATTATTGAAAGTTCAAAAATAAACAAATTGAACACAGTTGTTTTAAGCTTTCAAAAGCAAGATAAGTAATTATGTTTTGTCTTCATACTTCCCAATATTTGCCTCTTATAAAAGAATCTTTTCTTTGCCAAAAAAATATATGATCAAACAGTAAGCTCTCCTCATGCTCTGCCATATTCTCATTAGTTTCTTTCTTTCTTTCTTTCTTTCTTTCTTTCTTTCTTTCTTTCTTTCTTTCTTCCTTCCTTCCTTCCTTTCTTCTTTTTTTTACTGTTCTCATTTTAAAAGTAAGTCCTCCATTAATGTTCTCTTTCTAAAACTACTGAGCAACATTAATCATGTATACTGAAGAGGGGATAAAAATTCAAGACAACTTTCTAAAACAATGTACATGGTTTCAACTACCTCTGTGATATTTTATAAGTCAAAAGTAATAAAACCACTGAGAAAAGATTTATAACAAAATCAAGAGAAATATAGAGCTAAAGGAAACAAGCAAACTCAAGCTTATCAAGTGAAATAATAAAGTTTTAAGGGCAGTTCAAGGACATTGCAAAGTTTCAGACTAGAACTTTGTACCTCTGTCCCTCTGTCTCTGTGTGTGTTCGTGTTTGTGTTTCTGTTTCCATTTCTGTTTCTCTGTCTCTGTCTCTTTCTGTCTCTTTCTGTCTCTCTGTCTCTGACTCTGTCTCTGTCTCTGTCTCTCTCTCTCTCTCTCTCTCTCTCTGTCTCTCTCTCTCTCTCTCTCTCTCTCTCTCTCTCTCTCACACACACACACACACACACACACACACCAAGGCGTATTGAACAGGTACCATGTAATAGATGCCAAAATAAAATTTTAAGTAAATTATGTCATTTAGTTCTTTAACAGTATGAGCTACTTATAAGTTTCCCCAAATTTAAAGGTAAAATGATGACTTAGGAACTCAAAAGCTTTTGCATAGACAGTAGTCAGAATTAAAATCATGAAAACCTACTCTAGTAAAAAAAAAATCAAGTCAGTAAGGTATCATAGCATCATCCTAGAAAACTATAAATATATGAAGAATATACACATGTGCACACACACACACACACACACACAGAAAGAGAGAGAGAGAGAGAGAGAGAGAGAGAGAGAGAGAGACTCAGAAAGACATAGAGAATAGACTTTCAGATTATTTATTTATCTGGTTATCTATTTATATTTTAAAATCTAGATGAAGAAAACAGTACTATTTATTCTGCCCATACACCTGCAGTTTAGGAAGGACTCATTGGCTATCACTTGTCTTTATTTTAATTGGCCAACTGAATATACAGATGTTCAGTTTTCTGTAGATTTGTTCTTTAGTACATGACAATTTATGATGACTGTTGCTGGAAACCCCATGTTTCTATGCAGTGTGAAATATGACTTGATATAACATGATGTAACATGACATAGCATAATAGCTGTATCCTTGGATAATCATCACATGGAAGTATGCCATATAGTATGTCCTTATTATATTTTTTTGAAATAGCTTTGAAAGTCACAGAGCATTACTTTTGATACCTACTGTGAAAGGTAGCCACAAGGCTTAACTCGTCTCAAGAATAGAGAAAACAGACTTTACTTCTTGTATTGTGAAGGCTCTGGACTGAAGGCAGTTTGGGCTGGAGTTATTATTTTGCCAATATTTAGAAAATACTACATGCCATATTGGGAAAGATACATGAGAGATTCATATTGAGGTTCCTGAAGGATAAGGGAAAGCTACAAAGATGAGGTACAATAATGATAAAATCAGTGGCAGTTTCTGAAAAAGTCAGTATTTGAAATATGGTAGAAACCAGCTCACAATTACCAAGGGAACAATAAAGACGAATATACTTGTGAAGTCTTACTTGCTTGCCATCCCAATTTTTCTGACTTTATCTAATACTTCACAGCTTACCATGCTTCAGGAACAGTGGAAATATCTTTGATTTGTATGCTTACCTTGTCTACTATGTCTGTAGTTTTGGTTTTCATTTGGCTGCAGCTGGGGTCAGATAGACCTAAGTTTTTGGGAATTCCTTTGAAGGATTTTCTTGATAAGACTATTTGAATCAGGAAGATTGATTCTAGATGTGCATGGTATCTTTTGATGGAAGCTCAGAAGTAAGGGAATCTAAAGAAAGGAAACAGCTTTTCGCCTGCTTGCCCTTTTTTATACTGTTAATTTTACCCAACATTTTGCTGCATCGTTCTTTTGGCAATATTAGAGCTAACTTCTTTGGTCTTCCAAAGTAGATTGAAGACAAAAATAGCTTTCATTACATCCTCTTCCAGTTTTCATCACCAAATGAGGACAACTGAGGCTTCCAGCCTTGTGAACTGAGAAAGTATCAAATTATGAGTTTCTCTAGTATAAAATAGCCATTATTAGAATGCCCAGAATACATCCTGTAAGCCAATTTTATATATACCTTACATATGTGCATGTGTATATATATATATATATATACACATATATACACATATGTTTATTCTATTATCAGTTTTATTCCTTTAGATTACCATGAATATTTAACAAAATGTCTTGGCATAGTGTTTACACTATTTGGGATGAAAACTTCCATCTCTGATTCTCCTATTTAATCCAATTCCTACTGAGTTCAGTCCAAATATTACATTAGAAAAAAAAATCCCCCTCCCTTAGACTAAACAATGTTCTTTATGTTTCATATTAATTTTTCAAAAGCATTACTTGCACTTACAAATGTGCATTTATGTTCACCACTAATTTATTAAGTTCCTCTTCTACAAATAGTGAGATCTAAGAGGCAGGGTTATATACTTGTTTAGCAGAATAGCTACAACCTTTTGTGATATATTTAATTGTTAAATTAATTTAATAGCTAAATTATTAATTTTGTGAAAATATTAAATTTGTTAAACAGACTTGCTTTGGTAAGCTTTTAGGAATCAGGCAATACAAATTTTGTATTTATAAATTGGAGAATCAAGTGAATACACCACAGCAATAATAAAACAATTCACAAAAGTCAATGGGGAAAATTGATTTGATTCAATCATTTCTGTAAGTGATGTTAGACTAAGATTTCTCACAAATAGGTAAGTAAATATATGCTAAAACAAATGTCTGTTGTCTGTTCAGTCACAGAAAAAAAGTTAATTAAAGAAAATCAGGGGGAGGTATTTAGTACATGCATTTATTCACCAATATGACTATCTAAAGCATTCACACATGATTGACAAGGTTATTCAAGGCTTTTCACATATTACTCAGCCAGAGGAAGGAAAGTGCATGAAAACACTGTTTTTCTACACCACATATAGAGTGATACCTGTCATTATTTTCAAAATGTATCATTCCGTCCTAGGAGAAAGCTCATTAAAATTAAGCAAGTTCCAAAGGGAAATCCTTTAGACTTAGGAAGTAAAAAACTCACAAGTTTGTAGCAATCCCAGAGGTACATTTGACACATACTTACCAGATGCACAAGGCTTTTCCTTCTCCAAGGTTGTGTAGATTCAGGAACGGCTTCTGAAAAGAGGAGACCTTTAGAACTGTTGAGTTGCTTATAAGTAGTATAGACAAAACTTGCCATTTTCAGCTTCTGTGAGTCATCCCCCTACTGGGACTGGTTTTAACTTATGCAACTTTGAGTCATCCATACTGGCATAACTCTTTAACCATCCTCCTGGTCCACCAAATTGGACCTTGGTGGTATTTTTATTTTGGTATAACATCAATATTTATTTGGAATGTCTAAACATTTGTTCACTGATGCCTACCAACAGGGTCATTACCCAACATAAATGAGTATACTACAACATTAATGAAAGAAGTTATGTTAGATAGACTAATGTTATTTTCATGAAAAAAAAAAGAAAGCAAGTCCTAAAACTTAATTGATGGCCATAATATATAATTCATCTAACAGTATTTTAGGTTAATATGACTTCAAAGTCTGTCAGAATAATTTTTAAGAAGACCTAATGTTATATATTAATTTTATAAGTAATAAGACAGAAACAAAATTAGTATTATCTGTAAAGAAAAAAACAATGTAGAGAAAGTGTTTCTTAACAACTATTGCAGGACTCCATGATGAAGAATCCATTCTTATGGATTAACAAGCAAAAGTCTGGATGTTTTCTTTGAAAGTATGATATGACTATTTATCTGACATTCTCAAGGTCCTCTGTGCTACTCATCAGTCCCATGGAAAAGTGAAAAAGTATGTGCAAATGATGATAATGATGCTGTTTAGAAGAATCTGGCACCCAAGATCATATTAGACCACATAGGTTAACATAGAATTTCCAAAAATTATTTTAAAAGACATTTGAAAAATCTGTGTGAAAGAATTGAAACAGAAAAAAAAAAAGAAATCATGTACTGACTTATTCTTTCATTGGAAACACCCCCTTTAAAGGAATTAATACTTATGCATTATTATAGTGTATAAAATGTTCTGTTAAATTTTAGCCCTTTTATGTATTTCTTTCTGTATAATAAAAAGATCATAGGCTCTTTCTGTCCATGGGACAAATGATTCCCTAAAGGAAACTGAGTATTGGTTATTACCTCTTGCTGAATTTTTATCTTGGAAGAGATCCTGATGAAAATGTTAATATATTCAAAGAAAATAATGAAGGAGAATCATTACACAAATGTTTATAGAACTAGGGACCAATAGGAATTAAGAAGTAAAATATGGTGGACTACTTTCCATAATCAAGAGGCATGTAATGCTAGGAAAAATGATTGCCAGCTGATGAAGGTAGCCTCTGCCTGTTGTCGACCTTTGGAAGGTTTAGATTTAGTCTATGTTTGTTTTCATATATTCTACTTGTGCAATTTCACATTGGCCAATGTATGTCAAAATCCAGGCAGTCGCACTATATAAGGTTTAGTAAGAAATTAAAAAGAAGGGAAACTCTGACAATTACATATTCAAAACAAAACAAAACAAAAGCAAAAAATCCTTCCTTCCATCCTTCCTTTAGTTGCTCTGCCAGGTATTTTTCTACAAACTTGAGAAAAGTAATCAAGATAAATGGGAAGTAAGTAGAAGTGGGGAGGGGTTTCTTTCAATGTGATAAAATGTTCTGTAATTAAATATGGTACCAATTACAGAGTTTTCTAAATAAAATCAATTGAATTTTAATCTCAGAAGAATATATTTTCTTATTTATAAAATATATCTTAGTAAAGATATTTTTATAAAGGTAGGGGCTAGAAAGATGGATCATAAATTAAGAGCACATGCTGCTGTATCAGAGCACTAAGGTTCAGTTTCTAGTACCTACATGGTCACTCACAAGTATCTGCAGCTCTGGTTTAAGGGGATCTGATGTGCACTTCTGACTTCTCCTGGCTCTGCAAATAAAGGATGCCTTTATATAATCCAAACAAAACATCCATATGCAGAAATAATACTAAATACTTAAAACCCTGAAGTAGAGAATTCAATAGAGATGCAAGAGCATTTGTGGGCAAGGCATCAATGGTGTATAGATTAAAGTAAACACACTATGTAATTCTGAAATCTTCAACTTGTTAGTGACAGAGGTGTGAATGTTTGTTTTATTTGAATTACATTTGAAACTTTTGGATAGTCTGTATAACACTACTCTACCAAAGACAACATTTTAGAAAGTGTGTTTCTTGAACCATATCTGATTATGATAAAATACTGTTTTGTAGGATTTGCCAAGGCTGACAGGCAAGAGTCCAGTGAAGCCTATTTGTTTTCCATGTTAACTGAGAGGAAGAGGGAAGAGAGGAATCAGAATGGTGACTTACAAGTATGATGTCCAAGTCTGGCAGAGCATATTGACAAAATGAGATCAAGGTACCCATATTGATAACCAGGATGCAACATCTGTAACCATCCAGCATTTCACTTGTGGCTTAATTGGCACTTGTCCAGCTGGACATAGCTGTAACTTAAGTCTAGAGCCAGAAACTGGTAATGGATCAAGCAAAAAAGAAAGTAAACCTTGGCAGTCTAGCAAAGCTCAAAGGTATTTGCCAGTAGGTAATGATGAAGAACGTCTAGGAAAATGCTGATTGACCATTAAAGCGGTCCATCATAGTAGCTTGATTAATATGATGCAGATGGAAGGTAGATGAATAGAAATTCAATTTCAGATCTTTTTTTAACATTGTTTTCTGTTATAACATATGGTCTACACTAAAGAAGAAATAAAGATATCATCAATTAAAATGCATCAATCTATAACAACTCTGAGAGCTTTTCCTAGCAACAAAATCTATTTCAATCCTAGCAACAATATAGGACATGTGTGTCATTGTAGAACTAACTATATAGTTACAAAATATCAGGGTTTATGTGGCTCATAAGTGAAATAATTTTATAGTAGATACTTGGCCCATATGATAATCTACTTAATTATACATTTATGGACTAGATTTTCTATTTAAAAATTGTATACATTTATTGATTTGTTTTCTATTATATTTGAAGAAACTTGTTTCCTAATAAATCAGAAGTTAACTGTTAACTTATTGGACTTCTTTCTCAAAATGTTTTTTAATTGTCAAGGAATTACATGAGATTCATTCATTCATATTAACTGTAGAGCATTTAAATTAAAAATACTTTGAATTAAATCATAACAGTATTGTAGATGTAAATTGCATTGTATCATGTTAAAACTATTTATGACATTATTTCCTCTAGAAAATGAGGTTAGTATTAAGCACTTCATTTGGCTGTTTCTGGTTTATAAAGCCTATGAAAGAATTTTGATATGTCTAGTTAATATATTGGAAAATTTAGCTAAGAGGTATAACAATGTCACTATAAAAATTTGGATGGTTATTAATACAATATGCCTGAACAAAATTATAGTGTATTACACTTGCCTGGAAGAGCCATTGCCTTCTTTTCTCTTCTAGCATATGAGATGACGTGGTTGACCCAGATTTGTGAGAGTGTGCTAAATCTAGGGTAAAGCTCTCATAGTTCTGATGGTCATCAAAGGATGCCATGACAAAACCTCAGAGAGCATATTCTCTCTCTATTAGAATGCAGTTACACAGAAAACATGCTTTTTCATTATATCTAAGATATATCCTTCTAATTTTTGTAATTTACTATAATACTGCTATAATATAGAGTCCAGTTTGCCACTGAGCCTTGTAGCTTTTGTAAATACCACATTAACTTTCTTCTTTGCACTCAGGAGGAAAACAGCCAGGGAACACTCTTCCCCAGTTACTACATTTTTTTCCCCTCACCATCACTGCAGTATCTTGAGAAACTTGGAGGGTTTAAATAGATATCTGATTAATTTTCTCAATTCACGACTGAGAAGAATAGGCTATTTATTCTTAGTGGCTTGACTGATTATGAATCCCTGCAACAACCACTATGCACTATAAAAAGAGGCTTTCTTCCATGAGTGATAAAGGCTGAGAGTTGTAGTAATCTCTGGGCGCAAAGACAAATGTTTAGAAGGTTTAGAAGGAAAATTTGAAGCCATACCACATATATTTAACTCACTTTGCCCCTGACAATCATAGGGATTTGGACTGTTTTAGAGTTTAAGATATGAGTTCTGTCCCAAAATTCAATGGGAAAGCAGTTTAATTCACCTATAACATTTGTGTCATTGTTCACTCCAGTGGTTACATCTTGCCTGCCATATTGGTAGTATAGCACACAGAGACCATAGTAGAGTAGACACACTTGTGACATTTCTACCCTTGTATTCCATATTGCCTATGACATTGAAAATCAGGGAATTATTTTTCCATGCTTTGCATTTGAAGCATGCAGGATCTTCATTAAGAGGAATGTATCTCTCATTGTGGCACGTAATTAGTACTAGTGACAATAATACCTATCATTTGGGGACCTTTAGGACCTGTCTGGCTAACAAATTATAGGGACATAGCCCAATCTAATGTTAATATCAATGTCAATTAGGATATTCATTCAATAACTTTATAACTCCATGGACTGCTTTCCCACTCACATAGGTTGCCTTCTCTTTAACTCATTAACTGCTGTTCTATTGCTCTTCCAACTGACCCTTAAAAGCAATAATATGAGGGTGAACACATGTCTTACTGGTTAAGAGTACTTGTTATTTTTCCTACAAGACCTGAGTTCTAGTTCCAGAACTCTTGCCAGACAGCTCAAAGGAGACAGTAATGCCATTTTCATGAGACAAACTCTTCTGGTCACCATTGGTACCAGCATACACACTGCATGTGCACTTATATACATACACAGTAGTAAATAAACTATTATTTTAGGTTATCATTGATAAAATGAAACCTCTTTAGATGGTGAACAGGATCTCTCAAGGACAAGAGCTGTACATACCAAGAAAATTCAAGTAGTTTTTGGACAGCCAAGGAATACCAGAAAAAATCAGTTTCAAGGTCTAATACAACAACAACATTCATAATGATGATAATACCTAATTGCTTGTTTCATGGACAGGACAACTTTGGGTACAGAAGTATGAATAGGAGACCCTACTGCACTTATTTTTCCATAATCTACAGTTGTTTTCTGTGAGCAATCTGACCACCTCATCTTGGGATTCTGCTGCTTCTTGGGAGCATGCAGAGTTGATAGTTTAACTAATGGTGAATTGTGCTATTCAACTGGGCCTAAAACTATGGAGGATAATTGTCCAGTGTTCTGAGCATGTTGTTGGAGACAGGTCTCTCTCCTACCTATACCTGACTGTTGAAAGTGCCCCAACCTGGGAAGCAACCTCCACCCTCAATATATATTCTATTGGGAAGAGATGTGCTCTGATTGAAAAGTTGTTTAATTATGATTCCAAGTGAATTTTAAACTTTCATCATTTTATCATTTTTGTCTTTTGCAAACTGCCTTATAGGCTTTAAACCCTTCCAGAAGTTAGCTAGTATAACATTTGTCTTTGTCAGTTACTTTTTCCCTATGACTCTGGATTGACACAAATGTTACTACATGATATTTTTTATAAGTGACACGGGCAATCTTCTTTATTCCTGATACCTTCTTTATTTCTTTAGCATGTTAGAAACACAATTTCCTTGTTGATCTAAATTTTAAAAATGTATCAAAGTCTCTCCTTTTTATGTGGATCACACCCTGACATAAGGCACAACAAAGACACCAAATTCCCATACTAGTTAAAATGTCTCTAGTGAATTACTTTTTAAAAAACTCTCTGATGTGAACATGGCCCTATGTATTCCTATGAACTATTCCCCAAGTACCATCTCTCATATGCCTAATTCTCTCACTAATGTGGTCTATTTACTGTTGTCTTTTAGTCCTGAAATTTAAAGGAATCTCAGGCAATGGTAACTATATGTTCCTAATGGCTTATATGTGCCAGCTCCTCAGAGACCAATTTCCTTTGTGCTGTTTCAAAGTAAAGTCATCCTTTCTCAAGAAGGAAAGGGCAAGGATATTATTCAGGTTCTCTTTCTCCATAGCACTCAGGCTAACCCTGATGTCTCCAGATCTTATGGACTCAGACTGTGAGAGGCTCTTTCATGTCTTATTTAAAAGTATTTCTTCATGTAAGTGGTTTAGATGCAGTTTTCCCTGATTGTAATAGGTTTCTGTGTTGAGCTATTAAAGGTGTTGTCTTCATCCTGAATCACTGACTTTTCTTCTCCCATGTTAAAGGAGCCTGAGAGGTATCATTTCTTACTAACACTTTATTCTCTTCTTACAAATTGTCATATTCTTCTCAAAGAATCCACAGTTTTGAATTCCAGTATCAGCTCTTTATCGTAGATCTGATACACACTTTTCCCTTTGCATCCTGTTAGATATCAAAACTGATAAAATCAGCACTTTTATCTTACCCTCCAAACACCCATTTCCCACTTTTCTTTTAAACTAGTGGCTAATGTGGATGACAGTATCTGGCTATCAGATTTCATTGTAATTGTTCTCTTAAATGTGAAAATTTCTTTTGGGTACTGTACTAAGCTTCAATTTCATGTTTATTGTCTACAATATAAAGCCATGTAATCATACTATGAGCAGCTTACAATCTTAACTATAGTATATTCTGTAGTTTATCAGTTGTTTTGAGGATGTTCTGAAATTTGTAGAAAAAATCCCATTCACCAAGAAGACACACCACTACCTACCTCAGAGTAAAAGACAGTCATCCTAGAATTATCCTAAGAGTGCTGCACTGTCTGACAGCTTGGGTTTGGCTGTATATCTTATCATTGGTCACAGAAAGCATGCCAGTACCACTACAGCAAGAAGGCGTTTCAACCCTCAGATGTGAGAAAATGCAATCATAATTCAATAGCCCCTACAGACATTCCATATACAGATAGGTCAGCCTTAGTTGCACCTCTGAGCGGCCATTGCAGTGGCTTTTCAATTGCTCCCCTTTAACACTTTGTTTGGTTGAGCCTGGTTGGGTACCACTTGTGTTGTGTTAACATTTTTGTAGACCTATGAACAAAGGTTTATCCACCAGAGATAAGATACTGATGGCAGACTAAAGAAATGGTTCCATTCAAGTCTAGTTTGGTGAACCAATATGTTTTTTCTTGGAGGGGGGTTATTTAGAGGATCATGGGTGATTCAAATGCCACTGTATTGCCAAAAATAGCACCCTATTCATTAAAGATGTACCCTTGGGGAGTTTTCCTCAACTTGTAGCAAGCCCCAGTTAAGGTACTTGTAACACTAACAATAATTTCTATATAACTCTGGATGGGACCTTGTAAGTTAAAACAGTTCTAAGTTATTGAAGTTTCTGGTTTTGCAAATCTTCCTGAGTTGCCTAGCCTTGTTAAGTATTATTTTGAGTCTAAGGTAACTCCTTCCTTTCTTAGAAGAAGAGATAGGAGTTCAATTTTAAGGAAAAAGCTACACAGTAAACAAGTGCCACATGATTTCATTCAGATGTGCCATATAATCAAGTTGATCTCAGACGGTGAGAGTAGAAGGGAGGCTGGAGGATAGGAATTGGTAGCAGGTTATGTGTATTCAGTTGTACATTAGGAATGATTACAGAGAACCCAGATTTATTAAGTATTTCAAAAAGCCAGGAGAACAGATTTTGAAAGGTTTCATCATACACAATGAAGTTTTGTAAAGAAAGATACATTTAACTAGCATTAATTAATTTATAATGCATACATAAAGTCAACGAACTATATCATACCAGAGTAATGTTTTAATGCACAAAATAAAATTGAAAAGTTGAATTATTATAGTAAGAAGAGGAGTGAATGACTGCTTTGAAATGATGGTTTTAGGTGGTCACCAAAGTTCTCTGTCCTAGCTCCTCATCAGGATCCAAAGTTAAGAGCACTAGATGGACTAGCTTCCACTAGGCAAGAAGAGTGATGGCACCACCATTTCTGTAAAGAGAAAAAGGGCACACAAAGTCAGCTTAGTTTCTTGGGAAAGGGATCTCTTGCACTTCTGGCAATCATTTGGACTCTACTGTGGAGAGCCGAGCCCCTAGCGAGAGGCCTCGTAAACAAAGCCCTTATTTGGCTAAGTTACTGCTATTGGTTGCCTCTACATCTGGTGATCGATCTATCTGCTTTTGCTACATGGCCCATTGGGATTGGCTAAGCTTGGGAGTACTCAACAGCCAAGGGTGGGCCGGGAGGCGGAGCTTAAGTAAGCTCCAGAGAGAGGCAGTAGCGGCAGAAGGCATAGGATTAGAGCAGGAGGAGAAGCAGGCAGGAGAGAGCAGGCGGGAGAAGCATTGTAAAAGGGTCCTGGAATAAACTGCAAAAGGAAGAGCTTGTGTAGTTGCGTCTTTCTTGCTGGACTAGGAGGACGCAACACTCTGCTTCTAAACCTATGCAAATCCCAGCTGGGATTTCTTTAGCTATAATCCTAGAAGAAGTTACTTGTGACCTTTACTGTGACACAAATTTTCTACAATTTAAAGTGAAGTAACAACCACATTTGACTTGAGAATTGAGTAAAGATTAAATTAGTTAATACAAATTTCTAGAAAATGGAAACCACTTTTAAAGCAATATTTGGCATATAAAGAGCTGCTTATTGTTTTTATTGCCAAGTGACTTCATGAACACAGTCAAAAATTTTAATCTTCAGCAAAATGTTTTGCATGGAAAGTATAATTCATGCTAAGAATCTTTTTAAAATTTTCTGTGAGACAAAATCTTTAGTTTCATAGTTTAATTGCAAAGAAATAACCTTTGCAGTTATGTTTCCTAACTGACCATCTGCTCAGAGACAATATTTGAACAGGATAAACATTCTCATACTAATTATTATTTTTCTTTTACCCTTTCATTGATCTTTTCTGAAACTTGAAGGAAGAAGCAATGGCTGATGTTATTTAACAAGAGTTAATCATAATGAGATTGAATAACAGTAGAAATGTCAGCAAAATACAACATTGAGTAGATTCTTGTGCTAAACATGAGAAGAACATACCTGAAAATGTACCTATAAAAATGTATAACGGGCAATGTTGCCTCCCACTCCCTATCCTCTAGAAAATCACACATGAAGTACTTTTGTTGTTACTGCTAGAAATTTTCATTTCTATATGAATGTGGTCACCCAGGACAGATAAATACCAATGTAATACCTACAGAATGATTTTGTGCTCTATCTCTGAGCTACTCAAGGCCTCTCAAAGATCACCTTTCCAACCTCCATAGCACACCCATGAAAGACAGAAGAAGATATGAAATAAATATCAGATTTTTCTGGTAAAAATTATTGATATACAGCGATTATAAACTTAGTTAATTTTTATTTTGAATATGTTAAAAGGTTCAAAAGTACTGGCATAGAGAGCTTTTGGTTTCATACCATTTCTGATGTCAGTAAACTACCTCAACTTTGTTCAGGGTTATTGTGAAGTTCACTGTAGTTGGAATTAATTTTAAGATTATATATAGAAGAGTGATGTTATGATTGGTTGCATTTTCATCCATTATCTTTTAAAGTCCCCTAAAGCCAACCTCTGGTATTGCTTATTTCCTCAGGAAGCACAGAACATTAAGTGTGTGTTCTCATAAAATCCCCTGGCATGGTTAATTTGGCTGGAGAGCTTCATGGAGTAATTGCATTTTAAGTTCTCTGTAGCCTATAGTTGAATAGGAATTATTTTTGGAAGGCCACACAGTAAAAACAAAATAAAGATTAAGAGAAATGTTGAAGATTCTTTTCCAAATGCTCCTGCAGAAGAGCACTAGCCAGATGATATTACTAGTTCAACATGAGCATTCCCTTTATCCTCATGGTGTCTCATGTCAATGCTTAACTCAGCATTTTTAGAATAATGAAATGAGTTTCTTTCTCTCCAGT
>NW_022196900.1:40422376-40474554 GCF_008632895.1 Mastomys coucha | reverse complement strand
ATTTCTCTTTCTCTCTTTTCTATAGCAGCAAATCTTAAATTCTTCAAAACCAATTTTTCATCAAGTCTTTACTGGCATCCCAGTACTCTTCATCTGGAGTTCTGTGGCAAAAGATCATTTGTGTTTCAACTTTTAAACCACTTTTCACTTTTTTGTTTGCTTTACTTCCTTAAGAAAATGCTAATGATCACAACTTTGGTGTCTGTAATGCATCAAAGAATCTAGCCATCACCTTAGGCTCACACACTAAGTGAGAGGAAAGCACAAGCTATTGCAGATGAAAGCAGATGTAAGGCTGTGGATGTGAGAATAGTCCCTGTGACTCAGGGGACAGGTAAGAGCAAGCTTCAACATTTGAACACACTATAGTTCACACACTTGCCATGCTTTCTTTTTCTAATATGATTTTTTGCTTTTATCTCAACACTATTCACCCAGAGGGATGTTATCTCCCATCCTCTATTTTTATTGTTAATAAGGTGACAATATTCCCTTAACTCTCCTATCCTTTTGTTTTGATCTATAGCTAGAATGTCAGAATTGTGTCAAAATGAATGTAAAGCACGCACATCTTTTGGTTAGAGCATCTTCAGATATTTACCTGGTTAGGTAATTGTGTCCTAATGAATGGAAGGCATGCACATTTTTTGATTAGAGCATCTTCATATATCTACTTGATTAGCTGGAAGAACTTTTCAAATTATTATACTAAGTATCAGAGTAACCAGTTCTTTATCCTATTACTAAATCTGAATTGCCTGCCATATATATTCTCATGCATCTCTAATAAAGTAGTATTGAAGTTTCTATGGTGAAACTGAAACTATTCAGCATCTTCTACTGATGTCTTTACAGTGCTTTCCACCAAGCTATCATGCATAGAAATAAAAATGTTTCATATGCATAAGATATTACATAGTACCCAATTCATATGAGTCAAAAATATGCATGCTAGCTATTTTCTTAGCAAAAATAAAAAGTTATAACTTGGAACAAGCCACTAGAGCATCCTAAATATGCTATAGTGTCCAAATAGAGGAATCAGTCTCTCATTCAGAGAAGCTGTGTTAAATTACATCTCTATGAGAGGACTCAAGGAAAAACAGTTTATGAGGATATCCAAAGGAATATGTGTAGAGTATAGAACCATGATGTATCTAAGAAAAGGAGTCAGACAGGACTTGGCTAAACAAGACAGCTAGTGCTCTGAGAATTTGGGACCCATACCCTCCGAAGTGAAAAATTGTTCAGGGGAGTATAACCCTTCCACACATGGAGTTTACCTGTCATCTATATCCAAAGAAATCAAAGGTACTGATGGTTGAAACCACTGTCACGTGTGGGAACAATGAGTAGTATGAGAGGATGGTGGGTATAGCTCAGGGAAAGTCTCCTACAAAACTAGATTAGAGGGCAGAATTCTGCTTGCAGTGACTTCCTGCATGTCTGTGTTTGACATCTCCACAGCCAACCTTCTTCTTCATTTTTTTGTGTTATTGTTCCCTCCCCACCCCCCCCCCGCTCACCATTCCACCCCATCCTGCTTACTGGGCCTGGCACTCCCCTACACTGGGGCATAGAACCTTCACAGGGCTAAGGGTCTGTCCTCCCATTGATGACCAACTTGGCCATCCTCTGCTATACATATGCTGCTGGAGCCATGTGTCCCACCATGTGCACTCTTTGGTTGGTGGTTTAGTCCCTGGGAGCTTGGAGAGTACTAGTTAGTTCATATTGTTGTTCGACCTAAGGGGCTATAAAATCTTCAGCTCTTTGGGTCCTTTCTCTAGCTCCTTCATTGGGGACCCTGTACTCAGTCCAATGGATGGCTGTGAGCCTTTACTTCTGTATTAGTCAGGTACTGTCAGAGCCTCTCAGGAGACAGCTATATCAGGCTCCAGTCATCCAGCACTTGCTGACATCCACAATAGAGTCTAGATTTGATGATTACATATGGGAAGGATTCCCAGGTGGAACAGTCTCTGAATTGTCCTTCCTTTAGTCTCTGCTCCATAATTAATCTCTACAACTCCTTCCATGGGTATTTTGTTCCCCCTTTTAAGAAGGAACGAAGAACCCACACTTTAGTCTTCCTTCTTCTTGAGTTTCTTATGGTTTGTGCTTTGTACTTTGTGTATTCTGATCTTCTAGGCTAATATCCACTTATCAGAGAGTGCATACCATGTGTGTTCTTTTGTGATTGGGTTACCTCACTCAGGATGATAGTCTCCAGATCCATTCATTCCCCAAGAATTTTATAAATTCATTGTTTTTAATAGCT
This sequence comes from Mastomys coucha, assembly GCF_008632895.1. Lineage (NCBI taxonomy): Eukaryota > Metazoa > Chordata > Mammalia > Rodentia > Muridae > Mastomys > Mastomys coucha. The sequence continues at coordinate 40,472,273 of NW_022196900.1, read as the reverse complement.
GAGTAGTACTCCATTGTGTAGATGTACCACACTTTCTGTTTCCATTCCTCTCTTGAGAGACATCTGGGTTGTTTTCCAGTTTTTGGCTATTACAAATAAGGCTGCTATGAACATAGTGGAGCATGTGTCCTTATTGCATGTTGGAGCATCTGCTGGGTATATTCTCAGGAGTGGTATAGCTGGGTCCTCTGGTAGTACTATGTCCAATTTCTGGAGGAACCATGAAAATGATTTCCAGAGTGGTTGTATGTACCAGTTTGCAGACACACCAGCAATGAAGGAGTGTTCCTCTTTCTCCACAGCTTCTCCAGCATCTGCTGTCACCTGAGTTTTTTTATTCTAGCCATTCTGACTGGTGTAAGGTGGAATCTCAGGATTGTTTTGATTTACATTTCCCTGATGACTTAGGATGTTGAACATTTCTTTAGGGGCTTCTCTGCCATTCAGTATTCCTCAGTTGAGAATTCTTTGTTTAGCTCTGTAACCCATTTTTTAATAGGGTTGTTTGTTTCTCTGGAGTCTAACTTCTTGAGTTCTTTGTATATATTGGATATTAGCCCTCTATCAAATACAGGATTGGTGAACATCTTTTCCCAATTTGTTGGTTGCTGTTTTGTCCTATTGACAGTGTCTTTTGCCTTACAGAAGCTCTGCAGTTTTATGAGGTTCCATTTGTTTATACTTGATCTTAGAGCATAAGCTATTGGTGCTCTGGTCAGGTAAGTTCCTCTTGTGCCTATGTGCTCGAGGCTCTTCCCCACTTTCTTTTCTATTAGATTCAGTGTATCTGGTTTTATATGAAGGTCCTTGATCCACTTGGACTTGAGCTTTGTACAAGGAGATAGGAATGGATCAATTTACATTCTTCTACATGCTAACCACCAGGTGAGCCAGCACCATTTGTTGAAAATGCTGTCTTTTTTCCATTGGATGGTTTTAGCTCTTTGTCAAAGTTCAAGTTGCCATAGGTTTGTGGGTTCATTTCTGGGTTTTCAATTCTATTCCATTGATCTACCTGCCTGTCACTATACCAATACCATGCAGTTTTTTTTTTATCACAATTACTTTGTAATACCTGTTAGGGTCTGGGATGGTGATTCCACCAGAGGTTTCTTCATTGTTGAGAATAGTTTTGGCTATCTTGGGTTTTTTGTTATTCCAGATGAATTTTCAAATTGTTCTTTCTAACTCTGTGAAGAATTGAGTTGAAATTTTGATGAGGATTGCATTGAATCTGTAAATTGCCTTCAACAACATGGCCATTTTTACTATATTAATCCTGCCAATCCACGAGCATGGGAGATCTTTCCATCTTCCGAGACATTCTTCAATTTCCTTCTTCAGAGACTTAAAGTTTTTGTCAAACAGATCTTTTACTTGCTTAGTTATAGTCACACCAAGGTATTTTATATTATTTGTGACTATTGTGAAGGGTGTTGTTTCCCTAATTTCTTTCTCAGCCTGGTTATCCTTTATATAGAGGAAGACCACTGATTTGCTTGAGTTAATTTTATATCCAGCTATTTTGCTGAAGTTGTTTATCAGGTTTAGGGCCTCTCTGGTGGAATTTTTGGGTTCACTTAATTATATCATCAGTAAATAGTGATAATTTGACTACTTCCTTTCCAATTCATATACCTTTGATCTACTTTTTGTTGTCTAATTGCTCTGGCTAGGACTTCAAGTACGGTATTGAATAGGTAGGGAGAAAGTGGGCAGCCTTGCCTAATTCCTGATTTTAGTGGGATTGCTTCAAGTTTCTCTCCATTTAGTTTGAAGTTAGCTACTGGTTTGCTATATAGTGCTTTTAATATGTTTAAGTGTGGGCCTTAAATTCCAGATCTTTCCAAGACTTTTATCATGACGGGATGTTGGATTTTGTCAAATGCTTTCTCAGCATCTAATGATATATGTTTTTTCTTTGAGTTTATTTATATAGTGAATTATTGTTGATGGATTTCCAAATATTGAACCATCCCTGCATCCCTGGGATGAATCTTCTTGATCATGACTGATGATCATTTTGATGTGTTTTTGGATTCAATTTGAAAGAATTTTATTGAGTACTTTTGCATTGATATACATAAGGGAAATTGGCCTGAAGTTTTCTTTCTTTGTTAGGTCTTTGTATGGTTTAGGTATAAGAGTAATAGTGGCTTCATAGAACAAATTGGGCAGAGTACCTTCCATTTATATTTTGTGGAATAGTTTGAGGAGTATTGGTATTAGGTCTTCTTTGAAGGTCTGATAAAACTCTGTACTAAACCCATCTGGTCCTGGGCTTTTTTTGGTTGGGAGACTATTAATGACTGTTTCTATTTCATTAGCAGATATGGGACTGTTTAGATCGTTGATCTGATCTTGATTTAACTTTGGTACCTGGTATCTGTCAAGAAAATTGTCCATTTCATCCAGGTTTTCCAGTTTTGTTGAGTATAGGTTTTTGTAGTAGTATCTCATGATTTTTTGGATTTCCTCAGTGTCTGTTTTTATGTCTCCCTTTTCATTTCTGATCTTGTTAATTAGGATAGTATCTCTGTGCCCTCTAGTTAGTCTGTCTAAGGGTTTATCTATTTTGTTGATTTTCTCAAAGATCCACCTCCTGGTTTAGTTGATTCTTTGTATAGTTCTTTTTGTTTCTATTTGGTTGATTTCTGCCCTGAGTTTGACTCTTTCCTGCCTTTGACTCCTCTTGGTGAATTTGCTTCTTTTTGTTCTAGAGCTTTCAGATATGCTGTCAAATTGTTGGTATGTGCTCTCTCCAGTTTCTTTTTTAGGCACTTAAAGCTATGAGTTTTCCTCTTAGGACTGCTTTCATTGTGTACCATAAGTTTGGCTATGTTGTGGCTTCATTTTCATTAAACTCTAGAAAGTCTTTAATTTCTTTCTTTATTTCTTCCTTGTCCAAGTTATCATTGAGTAGAGTGTTGGTAAGCTTTCACTTGTATGTGGGCTTTCTATTGTTTATGTTGTTATTGAGGAGCAGCCTTAGTCCATGGTGATCTGATAGGATGCAAGGAATTATTTTAATCTTCTTGTATCTGTTGAGGCCTGATCTGTGACCAATTATATGGTCAGTTTGGGAGAAGGTTCCATGAGGTGCTGAGAAGAAGGTATATCCTTTTGTTTTATGATAAAAAGTTCTATAGATATCTGTTAATTCCATCTGTTTCATAACTTCTGTTAGTCTCACTGTGTCTTTGTTCAGTTTCTGTTTCTTTGATATGTCCATTGCAGTGAGTGGGGTGTTGAAACCTCCCACTATTATTGTGTGAGGTTCAATGTATGTTTTGAACTTTAGTAATGTTTTTTGTATGAATGTAGATGCCCGTGCATTTGAGCATAGAGGTACAGAATTGAAAGTGCCTCTTGGTAAATCATTCCTTTGATGAATATGAAGTATCTCTCCTTATCTGTTTTGATCACTTTAGGGTGAAAGTTGATTTTATTCAATATTAGAATGGCTACTCTAGCTTTTTTCTTGGGACCATTAGCTTGGAAAATAGTTTTCTATCCTTTTATTCTGAGGTAGTGTGTGTTTTCTTCACAGAGGTTGGTTTCCTGTATGCAACAAAATTTTGGGTCCTGTTTACATACCCAATTTGATAGTTTATGTCTTTTTATTGGGGAATTGAGACCACTGATATTAATAGACATTCAGGAAAGGTAATTTTTGGTTCGTGTTATTTTTGTTGTTAGAGTTGGAATTCTGTTTATGTGGTTATCTTCTATTAATTTTTTTGGAAAATTACTTTTTTGCTTTTTCTATGCTATAGTTTCCCTCTTTATGTTGATGTTTTCCAATTATTACCCTTTGAAGGGCTGGATATGTGAAAATATATTGTATAAATTTGTTATTTTCATGGAATACTTTGGCTTCTCCATCTATGGTAATTGCGAGGTTTGCTAGGTATAGTAGCCTGGGCTGGCATTTGTGTTCTCTTAGGGTCTGTATGACATCAACCCAAGATCTTCTGGCTTTCATAGCCTCTGGTGAGAAGTCTGGTGTAATTCTAATAGGCCTGCCTTTATGTTTTACTTGTCCTTTTTCCCCACTGCTTTTAATATTCTTTCTTTGGTTTGTGCATTTGATGTTTTGACTATTATGTGGCAGGAGGAATTTCTTTTCTGGTCCAGTCGATTTGGAGCTCTATAGGCTTCTTGTATGTTCATTGGCATCTCTTTCTTTAGGTTAGGGAAGTTTTCTTCTATAATTTTGTTGAAGATATTTACTGGCCCTTTAAGTTGGTGGTCTTCACTCTCTTCTATGCCTATTATCCTTAGGTTTGGTCTTCTCATTGTATCTTGGATTTCCTAGATTTTTTGAATTAGGAGCTTTTTGTATTTTGTGTTTTCTTTGACTGTTGTGTCATGGTTTTCTATGGTATCTTTTGCACCTGAGATTCTTCTATCTCTTGTATTCTGTTGGTGATGCTTGCATCTATGGTTCCTGACTTCTTTCCTAGGATTTCTATCTCCAGAGTTGTCTCTCTTTGTGATTTCTTAACTGTTTCTACTTCTATTTTTAGGTCATGGATGGTATTGTTCAGTTCCTTCACCTATTTGGTTGTGCTTTCCTGTTATTCTTTAAGAGATTCTTGTGTTTCCTCTTTTAGGGCTTCTACCTGTTTATCTGTGTTCTCCTGTATTTCTTTAAGGGAGTTATTCATGCTCTTCTTAAATTTCTCTATCACCATGGTAAGATACACAGCCAACCTTCTTAAAGTGAAGTCCAATACAGACAAAAATGAAATCACAGAGAATCGAATGGTTGCTGTAGTTTACAATTATTTGAGCTGCTAATCTCATCTATGAGCAAAGTTAATATCCAGTAAACTAGATAAAATATTCATTATGATCTCTCTCCCTTTTTTATTTTTCAAAAATGAAGTTTATATGGCATGAATATGTGTATAGTACAGTACTGTGGGTAGTCTGTGAGGCTGGAATGAACCTTTGTCTGATAAGTCTTTCTTGAATTCCACTTGAGATGCTTACCAGATATTCTACCACTCACACTTCTGCTGGGAGCATTCTGCTCTTTCTGAAGACTTAAGAAGACAGGAACCAGATCATTTTTTCAGGGTTTTTCAGAATACCTGGGTACAGAAAGAACAATTTGCCTTCCTGAGTGTAAATGTAGCAATAAAAACAGTACAATTCTTTGATAATATGAGTCTGTAACTTAAAATTTAAAATAATAACTATAAATAGTAAATGAATAAACATCACAAAATGTGATCTCAGAAACTTACACCATGAAGGATTTGTTTGGTTGTTGTTTTTTTAAATAAGCTTAAAACACACCTGCAGAGTATAAGGAGAATTTACGATGGGCACCAAACATTTATTTCTTCTACAATACTGATAGCTATAGATCTATTTGAATGAAGGATTATATAAATAAATTATGATTTTGCTCAATGAACAAATTATTAATTTCCTGATACCACCCAACTTATCACTAACACCCAATTATCTAAGCTTTCCTTAGGTCATATTTTATGAACCATAATCCATCCTTCTTTGCTATTCTCTGACACTGCCCCCAATGCAGTTAAATGAAAAGCTCCAGCCCTGTAGGAGCACCGTATGTCCCTAGTGTTCTTTAGCAGGCATTCACACTGGAAACAGCAAAAATAAACCACCTAAAGTATTCACATATTGTGGGGTTGGAAGGGACCATGCAGTATTTTTTATTTAATTCCTTTTGGCTTTTTAAAAGTTAAGCTGGTCAGTGAGGTGTAATATGAAATGTCTGCCATCCCAGCATTTTGGCAACTGAGGAAAGGATATCCAATGTTCATTGTCTGATTGCAGTGAATTTCATACTAGCCTAGATTACTTTACCTCAAAAATAAAAACCAAATCCTGTAGAACTTTGGATAATAGGATGTGCTGCTTTTGATATGAAGCAAGAGAAACTACAATGGGGATGCTCCAAGATTTCTTGCTCTTTTAACAGTAATAATAACATGCAATTTTGGCTCAACCGAGATTTGTTTGATTGTTTGTTTTGTATGTTCATTACAATTTAAGCATTTCACTTTTAATTCAGGAAGATAAGATTGTATCATTGTCATTACTATTAGAATAATGAAGATCATATGGGATCTTTTGATGCTTTTGAACTTCCCAATTTCTGGAATGCTGCACCTTCTTTTTCAGTTAGTTTACTTAATGACTGGAAACATCGCAGGTATATATGTGAAATGGCTGTCATGTCAGATGCTGGCTTATGGGATAAAAGGATAGAGTTCCATGAAGAAAATGCATCACTCCATAGTCTTCAAATTGTCACAGGTTAGTGAGAGACAAAAGAAGAGCTAAAGTATATGTGGATAATTTTGTACAGATTCAGCAGAAACTTAAAAGCCTGAACAAGAGTAGATTTTATAACTCATGCAAGCATTAGTACTTTGCAAAATAATTCTATAATTGTAGCTTTCACAATTTATCTTAAAAGTCATTTTATGAAATGAATCCCACAATTATACATAATGAAAGGAGGTTATTATTAAATGTTCTCAGGTGTGCAAGATCCAGGCTTATTTTTTAAAGAGAATAAAGAAAAAAAATGAGTGTTTTGACCATTATTCATAATTCTGTGGTAGAACTATTGAAAATTGTAGGATATTTTTCTTTTTATAAATTTTAACTGAAGACAATGTTTGCAAAAATCTCCTTTAGTATTTTTCTTTTAGCTTCACAATATACCTTAGAAAAGAGTTGATATTTTTGATTGCATTACATTGAAAATAAAAACGCTCCTTTAGCACTTTCAATATCAGTGCCTGTAGGAGCTCTGTCTCAAGAATCTAAACTGCTGTCTAGTAAAGACTCCTGAGGTGGGACTGCACTGGGAATTTCCTGGAACCAAATAGCACCTAATCAAGATGTGGATTTACAAACTGCATCATTCTCAGTGATTTTCCTGAAATGAGTAAACAAAGCATATAACAAACGTGGATGTTTCTTGTTGAAAAAATACAGTCTAAATCCCCACCATGGCAGATTCTTTAAACATTGCACTTTTCCAGTTCCAAGCTATTACTTGTGGGGTTTTCTTTTAATCACCTCTTAATAGAATTAGCATTATCATGGAACACAACCAGGCATAACCACTTACATATATTTGTCAAATGTTTAGCAGGAGACCCAGACCATTACTAACATATTTCTCACACACAGAGAGTAATTTTCATTTTCTTCCCAGATGACAGTATGGTTATTAGACTCCATCTCTAAGATGCCTACAAGCAAATTTAATTAGTCAGTTAAATGAAACTGTCAGAAATTTAAGAAACATTTTTGTAGTAAATTATAGCCTTAGGTATTTCTTAATTTGCTTTGTGTAACTTCAGATGGAAAGTGTGTTTATAATATTCTATTTGTTCAGCATGGATGAAGGTCACTTCACATTTACTTTCATCTTCAAATCACCTGGCCATTTCATAGCTGTTTGAATTTTAATAAGAACAAACCAGTTTGGAGGACTCAGAGAGAGGAAAAACAGAAAAAAAATAACATTTGGCATTTGTAGGATTTGTAATAATTCTACCTTCAGAAACTGTGCAGTAGGGATGATGTTTTTGTTTCAACTCATAAATTATGGAAATTAATTCTATAAACAAAATTAATAGGTATAAAATTGTGGTAATTTTGCTTATTGTAACCAGCTATCTTTATGCATTAAAAGGCAGGTCCTACTCTGTGGGTCAGAAATTACATCACAAAATTGTACCTGATATGGTGAAAGTTTTCATGTACCATAGTTCAGTGACACACTGAGATGAACCAGATGTCACTTCATTAAGAATTATATTCTCCTTTGACTCAAATAAAACCCAGCAAAAGTAAATGCATAAGACATAAGAAGGAGTCAAGTCTTCAGCAGCTTTAGATAATGAAACCCTCAGGATAGAGTTTTGCAGAATTTGTGTTGTCACTGTGCCTTTTTAAAAACAGGGAAGAAATCTTGAAAACATTGATTCTTTTTCCCCTTTCAAGTCTTATGTTAATGAATAAAGAAGTCACTCAAATATTTTTCAGCTAGGTTCTTTGCTTTGACATCAAATATTTTTATGTGTTTTATCATATGCTTTTAAACAACATACTTGATTAAAGAATTTGAGATTGTAGAATCTTTGAAAAATAAGTATGCATGAAAGTCTAGCAAAGATATTAATTATTCCTAATGAGAAAAGAGTTGAAATTAGCATAGTAGGTAAACATGTATTTCAATATTTTAAAACTTATTTTGGAGACTAGGTACCTCAAAGAAATGAAACAAAAATGTAATATCTAAAATGTAATTTATGATTTTTAAAAATGTCTTTTATCTTAAATTGACTGACATTCAAACTGTATGTAAGAGCCAAAGGATAGAGATGATGTCATAAAAACAACACTTTCAAGACACAATAGTCTGATGAACATATTAAGTTATTAAGTTACAGACCATGTGACACTGTGTACAGGACTGCATAAGTTCGGGCCAGACAGAATCCCAGTGAAGAGAAGGGCTAAGTGACCATAAAATCCTACATATACCCAAGAAACTTTTGTAAGTCATAGTTGCTGAGAGAGGGAAAATCATTTTTCTACAATGAAATGCTGCTGGGTACATCAACCACACTCCTGGCCAGACCTTATTCACAAGAGTATTTGATGAAAACAAACAATACTTCATCTTTCTTTAGTTAGTTTGTTTGTTTGTTTGTTTGTTTGTTCTTGAGTACTTACTAAGAGAGACAAGAAATAAAAAGTGAGGTGGGGTATTGATCTGGGAGGAGTTGAGAGAGGGAGAAAAGACATGACTAAAATAGATTGCATGACGAAGTTTAGAAATAAAAACAAAATCTACGTGTTAACAAGTATTTTTTTCATAACAGTGAGATCCTTGATATTTGTATAGCTGAAAATAATCTATGGATTTCATTAGATTTGAGGCTCAGTAAACCAATAAATAGCAAAAAAAATATAGGATTTCTTGTTTAGTGAATGGTCTTCCAGCCTGGTGAGAAACTTATTTCTTGTTTTTTCATGAAGTAGTTCTCATGATTTCAGTAATATCATTATCAGAAACCCTAAAAATTTATAAATATTAAAAAAGTAAAATAGATAAAACTCTCTGGATCTGAATTTACAAGACCTGGCCAAAGAATGAAACATTTTTTGGTATTTTGTTTTGCTTTAAATAATACTTGATTATTGATTATTATTGATTATTTTATTGATTATTTTGGAATTTCACAATATGCATACTGATTCCAGATACCAGTCATGTTTCAGCACACCTGGGTCTGTCCTTTTCCTTTCTTTTAACCTCCCCATCAAAGGGTATAAGATGAAGAAGATGTAGAAGGGGAAGGAGAGGAGGAAAAGGAGGAGGAGCAGGAGCAAAGGAAAACCGAAAAAGGAGGAGAACGAGGAAGGAGAAGGAGGAAGGCTTGAGAAGGAGAAAGAAGAGAAGGAGGATGAAGAAGAAAAAAAGGAGGAAGAGGAGAAGGAGAAGAATGAAACAAACAAGTACAGTTTTCTTATGTGTATTTTTAAACTCTACACTTCTTTAGCTCCTAGAAGTGACCAGCCCCTATCTGGCTTCCCTTAAATCTTTGCACAACACACACACACACACACACACACACACACACACACAGAGTTTATTCCTTTTCAACCTGCCTTAGGACACAATTGCGGGATGCTACTATCTCCCTCCTAGAAAAGTGTGCCCTTAATATTTTTATCTCAGCTCCCCCCACCTGCTCTAAGTTTCAGTGACTAGTCACACCTAGCCATTGTCAAAGATCCCTGACCACTCTCCTGTAGTAGTGGCCATAGGCTCTAGCTCCTCTCAAGATTTCACATGGGTGCTAGCTTCTTCTCCTTTCAAAGCAAGGCAAAAGCTTTCCATCTCCTTTCTTTGTCTGCCTTTTTCCCCTGAGACCCCAAAGTCCAGGCTGTACCTTCTACAATTAACAATTGGCCCACTGATTTCTTTACTGATAGATAAAGAACCAATTATGGAATAGGACCTTAACATCAGAACCATTTCCTACACAGTTTGTGTTGTTCACATACCTACTGGAGGCATTTTCAAACTCCTCTGGCCAGCCCCTTATAGAAACCTGATTTGGCCCCTTCCCAGACCCAACTTCTGCAATAAGACCATCAATTATGGAAAGCATTACTCTAGCATCATTATCATATTACAATTTTAAGAGTTCTCTTTAGTGACTTCCTGTCTAGGCTGCTAATTTTTGAAGGGTGGGGTTGAAGATAGTGGTTGTCACAAATTCCTTCAATGTTTCTCTTTCTCAGTTATGAGTTTTGTTATGATGAGACAAACCTCAGTCTTCTCTTTTGACCTTTAGCTTTCAGTTTTATTTATGAAGTGTATATATGCTTTGTACTGGCTGTGATCCTAGACCAAATGAGCAGTGACTGGATGCCTGCATTGTAAACTGAACAACCCATGCAACATTATGCCTCTGCGGGCATTTGAAGATTCTTCTGGAATTATCTAATAGGAGTCACAGTATTAGGAAGAGTATATCATCACTTATAAAAAAATTAATCACCACTGCACTGCACTATATTTTGTTTCTTAGATGACTTCCAAAGGAGTGTGTCTTTGACTCTAATTCATGTACTTTAAGAGGTCATAGGTATTTGAGTACCTGCAACTGAAGAATATCTGGAGACCCTGGTCCTTCCTTTTTCTTTTTCACACCAAGTCATTAGGAAAATATCTTCTATCATCACATATTTATTCCAGGGTCTTCTGCCTTACTACAGGAAGAAAATAATAAATAATTATAAAAGTGAAGACAAAATACAAACCTTTCTTTTCATAAACTGAGGTTCCTAGATCTTTGTAATATTAACAGAAAGCTAACAAACATACAGTGATAGTCTAAGTACCTTCAGAGTGTAGTCATAGAAGTGAAGAAGAAAACAGATAGTTAACATCTATCCTCTGGATTTTGAAAAGCACAGTTATGTTAAATGTACCCTAAGGATGGGAAGAGCAGATGGTTTCAGGAGAAACAATAGCAACCAAGAAGAGAAACATCTGCTTGTAGATTGTATTTTAATCATATTTATAACAGTAACAATTACTAAAATCCTATTTTTATTAAACACCACCTGATTGGTGCTGTTACATAATTAATGTGTGTTTTAATTTTATCTTTGTAACATTATATGGAGGATACTATATTCAGTTCACTGGTGCTAAGGCATGAAGGAGTTAAAATGTGAAAGTTCTCAGACTTCAGAAGTGGCAGTTCTGAAGCTCACTTGTTCAGGGCAGCTTTCTTTCCTAGTCCCAAGACAGAGTATAGAATCTGGAGTACATCTTCATGTCATATATTCATATTTTTTTGTTTAATTTGTTTCATGTTGATTTCTGAAGGGTTATCAAATCTCTGAAAAATGTCCAATTTCTCAGAATGAACACTCAAAAATAGCCTTGCGCTCAGTTTGGGGCTAGTGTAACAAAGGAAAAAATATCAGTTGCTTTGATTGTTACATACATTTATATGATGAATTAGTATTAAATTGAAATTGTGAAATTGGAACATGATTGTCACTTAGGCATCATAATCATTTATAAATTATGTGCTAACTGTAAGTTATAATTAGTTGATGGGAAGAATGGAAACTTTGAATCTAGGCATTACACACCTGTGAACATTCTTCCTTCCTTCTACATTTGTAGGATCTAAATCAGATTCAAGGAGTAAAATATGCATATGCTACTTACACGCAAATATATCCTGCAGGAGAATATTTTGTTACATTGTGGGTTCTCTTTTCTACTTTACAACCCATTACTAAGTTTAATTGTTTAGCACCGTATTTTAGGCTATTAACAACTTGTTTCTATGTTACTTGCAGTGCATTTCTGAAAAGGTATTCATGCTTAAAGGGATTGATCATAGTGTTTGGCCAACCGATGAAGAAATGTTAACTATTGGGCTTTGCTGTTTTGCATATAACTTGTCCTGAATTAGTTGTTGGGAGTTTATGTAATACTCAGGTTTAGGACCAGGTGGCATACAAAGACCTTTTGGGGATGGTATTGATGATTGCAGGTTAGATCTACCTGTATTTCTTTCTCTGCTTACTGATAAGCCTTGATTTGAACATGCCATAAGCCCTACTGCCTCGGACACAAGTATTACAGCCATCCCTTCCAGAACCTGATGGACTGGGAGCCCAGTTAGATCTCTTCTCTCTGAAGCTGCCTCAGGAAGGTATTTTTGACACATAAGAAACTAATACAGCATAGTTGTTAATCTGCTAGGCTTCAGAAGACTACTCACAGTAACATAACTTCATGCATCCGATTGTCTGGAACTGTGGGGCCTAATCTGTATCCATTAGACTCATGGGGTTATTAAGTTTAAATTACAGAAAAGTAAGTAAGATTAAAAATTTAGTTCATTGATACCACAAGTGACTCATATTTCAAATACTTTACAGTCTCATGGAACAGTGGCTGCTATATGTGCTGGCACAAATTAGAAGATTCACAGAAAGCTTCACAGGATAATGTTACCCCAGAACTGCCTCCAACCCTGTGACTTACCTGTGCAACAGTAAGCAGACCTTGAGGATGATAAGTATAGTTGATGGAATGGTCTATGGTATACACACTTTCAGTTTTGAATGAATGGGTTTGTTAAATATAAAGCAAGAAACAAATAAAAGAACAAATAGGAAGTAGCAGATACAAAGCAGAAGCAGATGACAAAATATCATCACATCAGTTTAGAAAACTCAGAAGAGATGACTGGAACAGACTGCTTAAGAGAAGAACTTAAGGTAACATCATCAAACCTGGGCTTCCATCATCAGACCTAGGGCTTGCAAACATCCACGAAAAAATAGGCTGCAGAAAATAGCCAGTCATTTGGAGTTTCCAACTATGCCCCCCCCACAACCCCCATCAGGATGGATAATATGCTTATTTCTTATTCTAAGCCCTGACATTTTTATAACACAGAACAATAGTAACCTTCATTGAAGTGCTTATTTACCAGTTATTCTTAGTAACACAGAGTTTTTTATTATTTTTATTATTTTATTGGATATTTTATTTATTTACATTTCAAATGTTATCCCCTTTCCCAGTTTTTATTCCTCCTGGAAATACCCTATCATATCCTCCCTCCCCCTGCTTCTACGATAGTGTTCTTCCACCCATTCACCCAACTCCCACCTTCCTGCCCTCAATTTCCCTACACTGGAACATCTATCAAGCCTTCATAGGAACAAGGACCACTCGTCCCATTGATGCATGACAAGGCTATCCTCTGCTACATATGCAGCTGGAGCAATGTGTTTTTAATGTTCATGGCAGTTTGATGCTCTTTATCCTCCATAGGGCCAGTAATACAGCCATTATTTGATAAGAGGTCTTAGAGGAAGCTTTGACATAATCATTTTGGGTCTGAAGTAGAGGTTGCAAATAAAGTATAAATATACAAATGTAAAGCAAGTGTGTTAGAATTGAAAATGCTGATCACCAGGCCTCATGGCTTAAGTCCATATTCCTAGCATGCAAAATGTTGAGTCAAGAGTTTTGGCTTGAGTTCTAGGACAACATGTATGACATTGAGTTTTGGAAATCTTGAGCTACAGTCTAAGACTCGATCTTGAAACAAATCACAAATAAACAAAAAAAGAAGTAATGCTGAAAAATATAGATGTCAAAGAACTTTTCTTCAATTAATAGCTTCTCTATGACCAACTAGGAGCCAGAGCAAGGCCAACCTAAGAATACTGGAAAAAGCACCGACTTTCTTCTGGAGAAGTAAGTACTAGCTGCTACTCTTAGCTAAGAGGTGAAGCCGATCTCATTAAATCAAATTATTCTTTATCCAATCACAGAGATTCGTCCAGGGAGGTTAGAGGATAATTGATTAGTAATGAAGACTGCATTTAATAGTATGAATATTTGTAGAATGATTGTAAAAGACACACAGAAGGAAAGGCAAAATGAACTTCATGTGTCAAGAACATTCCCAAAACAAAGTTCTTCATCTTTATCTTGACCTCTTTTCACTGATTCATGATACGGTTTTGTTGCTGACACCAAAATCTTTTGTTTAAAAATTATCTTCTTTTTTATAATCCCCTGCCTGAATAATCAAAATATATGACCTTAGAGTTATCTAGTTGAGTTTCTAGCTTTTATCTCAAAAAACATAAAACAAAAAACAACAACAACAACAAAAAAAAAAAACAGTCATTGAAATCTAAGATGTGCACATACCTTTAGGGGTTATAAGCATTGGTGAAAGTGAATACACACAAGTATTACAATTCTCTGAAAACTTAAGATTTACTTTAATGTAAGATTCATATTTTTCATTTTGCTTTATAATGTATATCCCTGTTAATCTAATTATCATTTCAAGAAAGTGTGATTTGAACATTTTAAACAGAATTATATAGCCTTTTTTCTCCATTTGGTGACTACATGTCCTTCTAACTAACTGTTTGGGGATAACATTTACTTGATACCCTACTTGTGCTATAGCCATTCATTTATGTTAGCATGTATGTTAAAATGTATGGGAGTCCTTTCAGCTTCATACTGGCATGAATCAAGGAAACATAGGGAGTTATTTCCAGAAATGTAGATCCTAGTAATGCTTTACATCACTGCTTTATGAGCTTCTGTGTGGCAAAGGCTATTAGAAGGTGAATGTATTATTTGCATTTCAGACATTCTTTAAAACTTATCAAGCAAACAAGCAAGCAAACAAACAAACAAAATCCAACTTCATGGAGAACATTTGCATTCCCAGTACCTTGAAGGACAAGCAGGAGAATCACAAGTTTGTGGAGAGCTGCCTGATTATAGTCTCTCAGAAAACAAAGGTAAACCCCCTTTTGCTTTTTTCATATTTTGTGTCAATCACTATTTAATTTTTTTTCTATGTGGGAAAACCAATGTGGCCCTAATTCATCATTGTTCTTGCTAGCATTTAAATCAGATTGGAAACTTGAAATGCCATAATTGTTAGGAGAATGTAGCCTATAATGATGAATTGATAATTAAAGAAATAAGCATCTTAATTATCTTTTAGTTTTTGTACAAGATTCATTTTACCTCACGTCAACAACTAAAGAGTCTGTGTGACCCATTTAAAATTTAATATGAGGACCTTGTGTAAGTTCTTCAGACTTTACTGCTTTAGGATATCATTCATTTAATCTTATAAGTGCTGTAGGCAATATGTAGACATCTATGGATAGAATATATTTTGAAACTTATATGATATATTTAAAAACTAATATTTCAGTTTGACAATGGCATGACAATGAAGCCTGCATATTTACTTACTGCAATTTTTGGAAGGCAAGGATCAAGGACAGAGATATATCTATATATTCAGTCCCAAATTTGACTATTTCAATAATGAAACAATCATCCTCTAACATCATAGCCAAGAACTTTCACTATCACTGGAATTGAATTGCTGTTGAGACTGCAACCAGTTCAGCACCCACTCCCCTACTCCAAACCAAGATGGAAAGACCCCAGTACAATAATATAGTTAATAAGACAAGCCAAGGAAGCTCACCTCTTCCCTAAGTTACTCATGCCATAGTAATGTCTTTTTTATTAGACATTTTCTTTAGTTACATTTAAAATGTTATACACTTTTCTTGTTTCCCCTCCAAAAACCTCCCTCTCACATCCCTTTTCCCTCTGCTAACAAACCCACCCACTCCTGGTTCCCTCACCTGGCATTCCCCTACAGTAGGGTATCGAGCCTTCACAGGACCAAGGGCCTCTCCTCTCATTGGTGTCCCCCGAGGGCATCCTTTGTTACATATGTAACTGTAGCCATGGATCCCTCCATGTGTATTCTTTGGTTGGTGGTTTAGTCCCTGGGAGCTCTACTGGTTAGTTCATATTGTTCCTCCTATGGGGCTGCAAACCCTCAGCTCCTTGTGTCCTTTCTCTAACTCCTCCATTGGGGACCCTGTGCTCAGTCCAATGGTTGACTGAGAGCATCAAGCTCTGTATTTGTCAGACTCTAGAGCCTCTCAGGAGACAGCTATATCAGGCTTCTGTTAGTAAGCACTTGTTGGCAACCACAATAGTGTTTGGGATTGGTAACTTATATGGGATGAATCCCCAGGTGGGACCATCTCTGGATGGGCTTTCTTTTAGTTTCTGCGCCACACTTTTTCAATATATCTCCTCCCATGGGTATTTTGATCCTCCTTCTAAGAAGGATCGAAGTATTCACATTTTGGTCTTCCTTTTTCTTAAGCTTCATGTTATCTGTGAATTGTATCTTGGGTATTCCAAACTTTTGGGCTAATATCCATGTATTAGTGAGTGTAAACCATGTGTGTTCTTTTGTGATTGAGTTACCTCACTCAGGATGATATTTTCTAGCTCCATCCATTTTCCTAAGAATTTAATGAATTCATTGTTTATAATAGCTAAGTTAGTACTCCATTGTGTAAATGTACCACATTTTCTGTATCTATTCCTCTGTTGAGGGACATCTGGGTTCTTTCCAGCTTCTGGCTATTATATGTAAGGCTGCTATGAACATAGTGGACCATATGTGCTTATTACTTGTTGGAGCACCTTCTGGGTATGTACTCAGGGAAGTGGTATAGCTGGGTCCTCAGGTAGTCACATGTCCAATTTTCTGAGGAACTTCCAAACTGATTCCAAGAATGGTTGTACCAGTTTACAATCCTACTAGCAATGGAAGATTGTTCCTCTTTCTCCACATCTTTGCCAGCATCTGCTGTCACCTGGGTTTTTGATCTTAGCCATTCTGACTGGTGTGAGGTGTTATCTCAGGGTTGTTTTGAATTGCCTTTACCAGATGACTAAGGATGTTGTACATTTCTTTCTGTGCTTCTCAGCTATTAGGTATTCCTCAGTTGAGAATTCTGTGTTTAGCTCTGTACCCCATTTTTAATAGAATTATTTGGTTCTTTGGCATGTAACTTCTTGAGTTTTTTGTATAAATTGGATATTAGCCTTCCATCAGATAGAGGGTTGGTAAAAGTCTTTTGCTTTTTTTCATCAAATGTGACTAATTTGAAACTCCTGACCCTTCCTCTTGTATTTTAGTCATAATCTGGATTGATGATGTCAAATCTGTGTCAGGTCATCAGCCTTCACTTTAGACCCCAGAGTCCAAAGATCTATTTTCTCATTTATGTTTTAATATATAGAAAGTCTAAATAGTTTAGGTAATAATTTAAAAGTAAAAAGTTGTATTTTTGAAATTCCCACTACCAATTGGTCTCTTTAATTTCAATCAACTAAGTGCTCTTGAATGGACTACATTTAGTGTTCTTGAGTTGAATACAATCATTTGAGTAATAAATAAGCTCATGTTTTCAAACAAACAAAAAATACTCAATAAAATATTTGAAAAAATTAAAAATCATATTTAAATAATCATTCACTATGATAAGTTGGATTTATTCCAGACATGCAGACATGCAGGGATGTTTCAACACACACTGACATATACCCACACATATACGTATACATATACACACACACACATACACACACACAAACACACACACACATATATATGTATATATATATAAACATCCAAAGTTATTGAATTTGAATACATGAACAGAAAGAATATGATCATTCCAATAGTTACAGAAAAGGCCTTTTAAAAGATCCAACATCCCTTTATCATTAAAAAAAAAATCCCTTTTACAAAGATACCAAAAAGACACACTGGAGAAACGACAGCATCTTTATTAAATGGTGTCGGGAAAGCTGGATAGATATAATGTATGAGATTAGAACTTGATTCTTCTCTCATCCTGCATACAAATCATTTGCAAATTGATCGAGAATGTGATTTTTCAAATGTGAAACTTCTAGAAAAAGCAATAGGTAGTTTGCAGAGTCTAGGCTTATGTAAAGATATTTTTAGTATTGTCTCCCAGAAAATAGGACCACCAATCAAATGAACTACAATAAATTCAAAGTATTTATATTTCAAAACAAACTGCTAGAAAATTGAACGTAGAGCCTAAAGGACTTTTTTTTTTTTCTTAGCAATATCTCTGGCAAAGTATTAGTGTCTGGAATACAGAAGAACTAAACAGACAAGCAAACAAAATGCTAGATAAATAAAGAACCACACTTAAATAGACAAATTAGAAAGTAGATTATGAATTAGAACATAATGGTCACATGAAGATACAGGAATTGCTGTTTTGGTGTCACTGGGATATCTCCTGCAACTCTAATGTTGAATACTTAGTCCCAAGTTGCTGGCATTGTTTGGGATGCTATTAGGAGATATGGCCTTGCTGAAAGAAGTGACATCCTGGGCAGGTTTTGAGGTTTCAAATGCCAAAAGCTTTTGTCAGTTACTAGTTGTTGCATCTTCATGTTTGATACCTGAGTTCTTGTCTTTCAGCTCCAGATGCCCAGTCTTCAATCACCCTGTCTCCTAACTCAGACATTAAGGACTCTTATCATATGGAAGAGTAAGCCCCAAATAACTGTGTTCTTCTTAGGCTGCCTTGGTCATGGTGTTTTATTACAGCAAAAGAAAAGTAAGATAATGAGTAAGAAATATTTTTGAAGTGTAAGTGTTCTTTAGACATCACAGAAATACAAACTAAAACTTCATTGAGTTTTTCTCTTACATCAATGAGAATGGAAAACAGTAGATATCACATACTAGCAAAGATGTGGAGAAAAAACTCTCAAACACTGGTGGTGGCAGTATAAACTGAAGGATCCACTATGAAAATCATTATGCAATATTTTCAAATGTTAGAATTATACCTACCATATAAGTTAATATACCACTTCTGGGCATATATCCAAGACACATGCCCTTATTCAGAATCACATGCTCATCCATGTTGATTTCTGCTATGTTCAAAATAGCTATGATACTGAAATAATCTAGATGTCCATGAATGGATAAATGAATAATAAAAATTCAGTGCATATACACAATGAAATTTTGTTCAGCTATAAAGAAAAATGAAACTATTAAAAAAAAATGAAACTATTGAATGTGCAGATAAATGCACAGAGTTTGAAAATATGCTGAGTGAGCTAATTCAAGTCAAGAAAGGCAAATGATACATGTTCTTGTTGAGATGTGAGTGAAAGCATTGGACCTATTGCTTAGTACATAAATAAGAAAACCTAATTCTACCTCTTAGAATAAAAACAACAGGAAGTAACAATTACTTTTTCTTAATATCTTAATATGAAAATTAATATTACCAACATATTCTAATCGATTGAAATCTAAAACTATGAGGAATTAGAAATTTGATGACTATCATCCAGTGGTCTCTCTAATTTGGTAGTTGGAGAAACAGGTCCAATATTGTACAATAGTGTCATATACACTTTCTGCTTGTTTGTATGTGACAGTGTCTTACCGTGTACCACATAATGGCCTTGAAATCTTACATATCCTAATCTCAGCCTCTCTATTAGTAATATTGTTTATTTCATGTTTTTACACTATACTATGGTTTTCAGAACAGCTTACATATTTCAAATTATTTATACATCCAAAAGAAATGTAGACAATTAACTTGGTAGGTGGCTTAGAAGAGAACAACAAAGAGTGAGACTCATGCTTTGCTTGACATTTGTAACTATTGTAACAAGTTTGAAGAAGAGGACTTTATAAGTTATTCTTTCTCTGAGATGAATGCTTTTCCAAATTATCACAGCCAGTGAACCAGGTTGTTACCCTCACCTAATGTCTGTGCCACCCTCCAAGCAGAACTATTGTTCACTGAAACAGTTGGTGAGTGACTCTAATGGATAGACTATCTTAATATACATACCATTTCTTAAATGAATGTAACCTGTTCTCTGTGGGCTGAGAATAAAGACACTCACTCAAGTCAAATAGATTTGACCATAGCAGGAAATCCGTATCCAAAAATCGTGCCTACAATTCATTCCTTGGCACAGCAGAACTGTTAACTCTCAGCTTAGCTATGATGGAGGTAAAATCTTTTGGTGATGAGAGGGTCATTGAAGTACAGCCTTATTACAATAAAATCCAATGTCTAATAATTGTTCTTATTTGTTCTTACTTGTACCACAGTAAGAGCTAAGATTTTAAACTCTACTAAATACAATACAAACAAACAAACAAACAAAGGACTCTATATATTTATGTTAATTTAAAAAATACTAGTAGAGATTATTTTTTTTTATTTTTTTATTAGATGTTTTCTTTATTTACATGTCATACAATATCTCCTTTTCCAGGTTTCCTTCCAAAAGAAAAAAAAGTTAAAATAAAATAAAAAATCAAAAACAAAAACAAACCTCTGTTCCCTCCCCAAACCCCACTCACCTTCCCACCCTCTCCTGCTTACTGGCCCTGGCATTCTCCTACACTGGGGCACAGAACCTTCACAGAGCCAAGGGCCTCTCCTCCCATTGATGACCATCTTGGCTATCTTCTGCTATACATATGCTGCTGGAGCCATGAGTCTCACCATTTGTACTCTTTGGTTGGTGGTTTAGTCTCTGGGAGCTCGGAGGGTACTAGTTAGTTCATATTGTTGTTCATCCTCAGTGGCTGCAAACTCTTCTGCTCCTTGGGCCCTTAAAATATACAGTTAATATTTTTGGAGTTATTTAAAATTTATATTGAGAAAAAAGCATGTATTTTCAGTATTGCTGTAGACAAGCATCTACATAAGACTGTTAAATTGATTGTTGTTTTATATCAAACAACTTTTATAATACTCATTTTTATTATAATACTTTATAAATTTTAAAGAATATGACAAAAAATAGATATTGTAGGTATTGAAGGGGGTCTCTGGGGGAAGTTGAGGTACAAAAGGGAAACAAGAATGTGATTTAATACTATTTACTTAAAATATGTTTTTAAATGTTAACAAATTCAGATAAATTGAAATCATATATCTTTTGTCATCATAATGCAATAAAATTTAAATCAATAAAAAATTTAACTAAGATTGAAAATGAACATACTGTGGATATGTGAATTTCAGCAGAAAACTCAACTTCAAAGATGAACAATTCTTTTGCATACTTTGATACACACCAAAGAACATCTAAAATGCATGACCCTGTTTTTAACTTACTAGTATCTCTTTTAAATTACAAGAGAAGTGTGTTTCAGTAGATATTATTCTGTACTTCTTTCATGTCCTTTCAAGCTTCCAACATCATTTTCTCCAAGTCTATGCTCTTATCTGCTTTCACATGTCTTCAAACTGATTGTGATGAAGGAATTGTGCTAATTAATTCCCTTCAGATTTTGCAAGAAAGCAGATAACTTCTGTTTGTACAAAATGGTAGATGCGTATTTTACCTTGCTTAGTTCTTATGCCATATTAGGATTGTTCTACATTTACTAGTTTAAAACCCTAATGTATTAACATCTAATAAGTTGTATGTTACCACTGAAAAAGTAGATTTCAAAAATGTTCTTCAGGACTAGGATGATGTCAATCAAGGGCAATTGTACCTTTTGTGATCCTTAATGGATAAGCTTGTTAATTCTCCCTTATTTGAAAACATGTTAAAAAAAAAAAACCTTTATTCTTCACACCTGTATTTTTAAAGTTTCTTTTATGTGTTTTGATCACTCCCTAAACACTCTAAAATGCATTAGCAATTTATCAGTGTTTTTCTGATTTGAAAAGAAAGTTTAGATTGTGATGTCTTAATGAGCTCACTCAGTAATGCCTTAGCTTTTACCAGAGGCTATATTCAATTGTCCTTACCCTGACATTAAATCTTGATAGAAACTATGTGATCTTTCCAAATGGCTGTTTTACTTTAAATAATTCTTGACAATGGAAAATGCTCTTTCACAAAGTGATAGAATAAATATAAATAAGTCTTCAAGTACTTTCGGTTCTTATGTGGACCTTACTCTCTTCTTGGATTAAGCGTGTACTGTAATTATTATTGGGAATGACTTTGAAGTGGCAAGATGAAGGAATTGCTTAGATTTATGAATGGGAGATTGTAAGTATATCATGTAGATTCAGGTATTTTCCTCAGATTCAGCAACCAATCCATGAAAATCGTCAAAGCCTAAATAAATGTCACAAAATTTATACTCAATAATAGTAATAGTACTAGTAATAATAAGTATAAGAATAAATAAAAATCAACAGCAGCAATAATAATAATCACAAGGTTCAGAAAGGAATGTAGATTAAAAACCTGCTATTATGTAGTATTCTTCAGGTCCTACAATGGGGACTTCTTCCTACACTATAGCAACCACTTTTAGTTGTCAATATTTCACATATGAAAATGTAGAAACAATCTTATACATTATGGATGACATACCTGCTAAATATTACTCATAACATAATTTTTGAATGGATAAATTTACATTTTTCCCTCAAACACTTGGTAAAATCACCCCTTATATGTTAGATAAGCTAATCCAGATACTTTGAACTAACTTAATGTAATTTACTCATTTCCTGCAACAGTTTTTTTATAGGTTTTACATAAATACTTAATGTCCTATACCCACTCTGAAGATGCATATGGAAGTAGAAATTTGTGTGAACAGGTATTACAAAAGCACCTTGTAAATATAATTCAGACTTCAACTTAGAGTCATAATAAATAAGTGATCCTAATTCCCCTAAAATCTTAAGTTTAAAGTTTGTCAAGCTAAAGAAGAATATAATTTCATATAAAGGATATAGAACATAAAATTCAACTCAAGTGACAAGAAACATTTGAGGTGAGGTCAGCAACTGTAAGTTCAGAATCTTTCTGGACTTTGAGACAGGTGAGAACAAAACGTATCTTACAACAGTAAGGGAGGACACAGATGCTCAGACTTATGGCTGCTACTGTCATAGACCTTGAGGAAAATTGGGTCAAAAGAGCACTGTGTAGGGGAGAAAACCAAGAGATCTGTATAACTGTACTTTTTCATTTAAGGCCAAATACTAAACTTGAAAACACAAGGAGAATTCTATAAACTCAGGCAAGAAAATAAAGAGGGAAATTAGTAACCTCAGAAAACTGGGAAAAGTTCTACCTCAAGACCCAGCTCTTGGCCATATATGCAAAAGATGTTCCACCATCCCATAAAACACTTGTTCAATTATGTTCATAGCAGCTTTATTCATAAGAGCCAGAATTGGAAACAACTTAGATGTCTCTTTACTGAAAAATTAATAAAGAAAATGTTGCACATCTACATGATGGTTTGTCCTTCCAGAGGGAAAACTCTTACCCAGTGCTCCAGGATAACCAAAGGTACTCAAGAAAAGTATTATCACATATGATGACTATATAGTTCTAGATAAAAGCCTATTGAAGATAAACATAGACAAGATTAAAACAATATGATCCCAATAAATAATCAACTAACTGACTGTAAGAATTCTGAGCAAAAGGGATAAAAATTGGAATTCTAGACAGTTAAAATTTATGTGTAAAGTCAAGAGTACAATTAAAAATACTAAATATGAAAAGAGGTTTGAAACTATTGACCATAGTTAGAACAAAATGAATTCATAGAAATAGATTGAGACACCAGGCATTATGGCAAACACTTATAATTCTATATATAATTGGAGGCTTAGTTTGAGCCCAGACTATGAATTTCACACCAATCTAGAAATACATAATGAGACTATTGTCTCACCAATAAATAAAATGATTTATTATCCTTTATATATTAAGAACATTTTGGTTAGTTGCCAATCTACTGTAGATATAGTTACTTTTTTTGACTAGGGTTGAGAAATGCATTAATACAATGAAAAGTCTTTAGAAACTAGCTTAATACAATATCCATTTATTAACAAAACAAATAGTTTCTCTCTTAAGACGTGTAAATTTCTAGGTGCAGGTTATTGCCTCTGATAATGGTATCAATCATAACTTCTGTCTTGTGGAAAGGGCCCTAAGTCTACACACAGAGAGATTCATTTCTTCTACAATATTCAGACACTTATAATGCCAGTGGGCATATGTTTCCAAGTAGATCATTGTTGTACATCCCAGGGTCATAGTTGTGTAATATAGATGATTATTTTTCTCCTTTAGTAGTATGCATAGTACCTTCTGGCATCCTAATCTTTATCCTCTAGTAATGAGCCTTTCAGGCTAGTACCAGATTGATTTCTTCATGTTCTAAGATTTGAGTATATAGATGGCAATTAGCACAGAGATTCACAACTGGACAACATGCATAAAATCAGAATTATATAATATTAAGACCTAATTTGGATATCGATATCACATCCTTCTCCAAAGATAACTTTCTTAGAGTTACTATTACTGAATTACCAGAAAGCAAATTGGGGAAGAAAGAGTTTATTCAGCTTACACTTCCATATTGTTGTACATCATAGAAGGAAGTCATAATGGAACTAAAAGAGAAGGAACCTGGTGGCAGGAATGAATACGGAAACTATGAAAGGGTGCCACTTCCTGGAGTCTTTCTAGTGGCTCATTCAAACTGCTTTTTACAGAACCTAGGTCTTTCTGCTCAAGGATGGCATCATGCATCCTGGGCTGAGCCTTTCTCTATCAGTCATTAATTAAGATGGTTTGGAAAGGTTTTCAGAGGATCTAGACACATTTAATGGGTAAAATGAAACAGATTTTCTGAATACAACATAGTGGGTATATGTATAATCTCTCACATGTTAAATGAAGTTGTAATATAAAGAAACCAAGAGAGTAAAACAAAAAAGATAACAATAGAAAGGGTAAATGTCCAAAAATGAAAGTTTATGTTACTTTCATTTAAAAGTAATTACTTTTTATACAAAATAGATTCTTCTCTCATACATCTCAAAGACAGTTCCCTTTCCTCCACTTTTCCTAGCTACCTTCTATCTTTTGTTTCCCCCATGTCCATTCCCCCACCATTTCCTCTTCAGAAAAAAAGCAAGCCTCCAAGAGATTACAACCAAAGGGAAGAAAACAAGATATAATAAAACAAGGCAAAACCCATTATATTGAGGCTGGACAATGCAATCCAATAGGAAGAGAAAGGCATGAGCAGGCAAAAGAGCCAGAGATATACCTGCTTTCACTTTTAGGAGTATCATAGAAAAACACCAAACCGACTACCATATCATATATGATAAGGACCTAGTGCAGACCCATGCAGTTCATGTGCTTGCCTTTTTAGTCATTGTGAGCTAATATGAGCCCTGCTTAGTTGATTTAGTGGTCAGTGTTCTCCTGGTATACTCCATCTCCTCTGTCTCCTACAATCCTTCCTTCCCTACTTATGTGTTGTTCCCTGAACTTCAAGGGCATGAACCTGTTGGAGACCTCCAACTTATACTCTCTTTTTTCCACAATGTCTAGCTTCAAGGGCATGGACCTGATAGAGACCTCCAACTCACACTCTCTTTCTACACAATGTCTAGCTGTCTCTGCTCATGCTCCCATTTGCTACTGAGAAAGCCTCTATGATGACAACTGGACAAGATCCCGAGATATGAGTGTAGCAGAATATCATTAGGAATCATTTTATTGTTTTTTTTTTTCCAGATGTGTTTGGTTTTACTGTAGGTCTCTAGTCTATCCAATTTCTAGTTCTTGGGTCTCTGTATTGTGGTTTGTTTATCATTTACTTAACAGCTAGTATATAGATACATATGAATAATACTGTATTTGTATTTCAGAGTCTGAGTTATCTCACTCAAGATGATTATTTTCTAGTTACATCTATTCGTCTGCAAATTTCATAGTGCCATTTTTGATGAATAGTATTTCACTGTACAACTGTACCATATTTTTTTCATCCAGTCTTCTGTTGAGAAATATCTACATTGTTTCTAGTTTAGAGCAGCAAAGAACATGATTGACCAAATGTCTCTGAAGTAGGTGGGATTAAGCAACCTTACAGTTTATGCTCAAGAGTGGTATAGCTAGATTTTGAATTAGATCAATTTCCATCTTTCTAAAAACATCCATACCAATTTCCATAGTGGATACACAATTTTGTATTCCCTTTAACAATGGATGGATGTTCCCACATGCTTGCCAGCAGAGGTTGTCAATTATATTATTCATCTTAGCCATTCTGACAGCTGTAAGAAGGAATCTCAAAGTAGTTTTGATTTGCATTTCACTGATGGCTAAGGATGTTGAACATTTTTAAGTGTTTCTCAGCCATTTGAGTTTCCTCTATTAAAAATTCTCTGTTTAGATCTGTACCTTAGTTTTAAAAATTAGGTTATTTGATTTTTTTGAAATAAAGTTACTTCAGTTCTTCCTATATTTTGGTTATTAGGCATCTGTCCCCTGTGAAGTTCATAAAAATCTTCTATCATTCTGTATACTGTCACTTTGTCTAAACGATGATGCCTGTTACCTTACAGCAATGCACAAAGTTCATTCACCATAATCAAGTAGGCTATAGATTAGTGCTATACCCTCTCTTCCCAGCATAAGTTATTACTGCAGCAGGTGATAGTTGTAGGAAAAACAAAAAAACAAAAAACAAAAACAAACAAGCACAAACAGTAATTGCCCAAGTGCTAAGAATAAATGATGACTCTTTCTTAAATGAGAATCTGTGTCATTCCTTCTAAAGTTGGGGTATACTGTAAAAGAAAGAGTGGAAAGAATGTGAGAACTAGAAGACAGGGACATGTGCAACAGAAAGGCATCTCTGCAAATGAGATGGCAGTTGTGTTCGTGAAATTATTACATCTTTGAATGACTAGATAAATGAATCTCATTCATGGGAAACTAACAAAGAAGCCAATCTGTACTAAGAAAAATACACTGTGCACTTAGTTAAATGGACAAGACCTTTAAAACACAGTCTGTCTACATATCATTCTGGATGGGAAGATGTCCTTAAGGCCCATTCCTCCATGAAATACTATTGTCTACTGAAAGTTGTTAGAGAAGGGGTAACATTTTCTTTAGTAGTATAAACAGCATTAAGTTATCTTAAGAATTTATCAGTGACTATAAGATAAATTGCTTCTATCCATGATTGAGCAAGACGTTCTTGGTAAATCCAGTGGCCCACACAATACAAAATGCCATTTGAATAGAAAGAGGGTTCTTGAGAAGGAAGGTGCCTATCAAAGAAGCTTCCCTTTGCAGTAGATGGGAACAAGTACTGAGACTTTCAACCAGAAAGTATGCAGAGAGTGAGTGACTTTGGAGCACTCAGGGTCGTCACCAAATCCCTCTCCCCATAGGGCTCAGGGAACCTTTCAGAAGAAGACACAGAAAATATTTAAGGTCCAGAGAGAATGGAGGACACTCGGAAAGTGAAGCCCACAAAGTCTATGGGAATGATGCCTATACAAACTTACAGAGACTAAGGCGACATACACAGGGCCTGGATAGGTCTACACCAGATTGGGACCTAGAGCTGAAAGAAGTGGACACATGCCACCACACGTAACCCAGAAGCTGTCTCCAATGTGAAAGCACTTGCAAATGAAAATTCATTTTCCTCTGGGGAAGTCTCAATGGCTGCATGCCCAGCAGTAGATGCCAACACAAAATGAACTCAACTGGATCTTTGGACGTTCTTTGTCTCTTAATGTCAGGGCTGTTCCTTTTTTAAAAAATCTTTTTAATATTTATTTTATTTCATTTATATATTTTTATTGTCTCTTTTTACACTGCATATATATCATGGCATTAGATTAGTGTTTTTATGGTATTCCCGAGTGAGTGAACTACTGGGTCTCTGTTTTCTTGTTCCTTCTCTTATTCTCTTTCCTTGTATAATTCCAGTATGTTAGTTTGTTTTGTCTTGTTTCATCTTATTTTATTTTATTTCATAGCAGGCTGCTTGTTTTGTAGTGAGAAGAAAGAAAGTAGTACAGTTTTTTTTATGGTAGGAGAAGTAGGGTGTATTTGGGAGGAATCAAAGGAAGGGAAACAATATTCAGAATATATAACTTGAGAAAAAATATTTTCAATAAAAGAGAAAAAGGGAAATGTCAGCAGGTCAAAGAGAGACATGGCATAAGGGAATGAAATTGGCTAAAATTCATCATACAAATATGTGAAACTGTCAAACAACAAGATAAACATTATGTACAGCTGGATCTCTCTATCTGTTGTTTCCATGTCTATGAATTCAATAACGATGAAATAAAAATTTGAGAAAATATTAGAACTTATAATAAATGACAGGCCCAAATTTCATACATACACAATATATTTGATTTGATGTATATAGATGTATTATTAATTTAAATCAATTGGGTGTCAAAGGAACATATATTTCAACATAGAAACATTTTTGTGGACAAAGATAAACAAATGTAGAAGAATACCATGAAAAATCCAGACCCATCTCAACAAACAAATGCTAGCAGATGTTTATTTTAGAATTTACATGAATGATATGTGGATTTCAGAAAGTCCAATAAATTGTGATTTGCTTCCAATTCTGTGATTGCTAGCAAAATGAAGTGATTTTATGTTTATAGTGCATCAATGATTTTTTTTTTAACTTTAGTATGGGAGCACTGTGTGTTATGAATTTCTTGTATTATTAAAAAACCTTTATTGAGTATTTTCTTTATGTACATTTCAAACATTATTCCCTTTCCAGGGTTTCTCCCCTGAAACACCCTATTCCATCCTCCCTCCTCCTGCTTCTATGAGAGTGTTTCCCCACCTATCCCTGCCTGCCTCTCAGCCCTACATTCCTCTACATTGGGACATTAAGCCTTCAGAGGACTAAAGGCCTCGCCTCCCATCAATGCCTGACAAGGCCATCCTCTGCTATGCATGTGGCTGTAGCCAGGGGTCTCTCTATGTGTACTCTTTGGTTGGTGGTTAGTCCTTGGGAGCTCTGAGGGGTCTGATTGGTTGATATTGTTATTCTTCCTGTGGGGTTGCAAACCCCTTCAGCTCCTTCAGTCCTTTCTCTAACTCCTCCATTGGGGACCATGTGATCAGTCCAATGATTGGTTACAAGTATCTGCCTCTGTATTTGTCAGACTCTGGAAGAGCTTCTCAGGAGACAGCTATATCAGGCTCCTGTCAGCATATACTTCTTGGCATCCACAATAATGTCTGGGTTTGATGAGTGTGTATGGGATGGATCCCCAGGTGGGGCAGTCTCTGGATGGCCCTTCCTTCAGTCTCTGCTCCACACTTTGTCTCCATAATTGCTCCCATGAGTATTTTGTTCGTCCTTCTAAGGAGGACTGTAGCATCTAGACTTTGGTCTTCCTTCTTCTTTAATTTTAGTCTTGGGAAAAGTACAGAGTGCGGCTAACACTATAGCCACCAAAATACAGCTTTTACTTTTTTAGCCAGGAAAGAATAGTTCTGCCATATAACTTTTTGCACTACCACTCCCCTATTTTCTGGTCAGACTTCTTTAATGAAACATCTTTGAAATATTTTTTAATTAAAAGAGAATTACAATATTTTATTATTCTCATTTCAATCCCTCCTATGTACTGTCCCTCATATTCTTCCCATGTCTTATGCACATTAACACACACACACACACACACACACACACACACACACACACACGAGAGGGATAGAGGAATGAAGGGAGGGAGGGAGAGACAGGTGGGGATAGAGGCAAAGTCTATTGATTTTGCCAGTATTTTGATCTTGTCTTTGCAACTATTTCTAATAAACACTGTTTTATAGAAGACTTCTGGGACTCTGACTTTGCTAATCTTTCTGTCCCTTCTTCTGCAATGTTTCCCGAGTCACAGATGTTGAGCTGTCTGTCCTATAGATCCACCAGTTAGTAAGGGTCTTCTCATATTTTTTAGATATCTGCTTTATGTCCACTTAGGCTCATAAGACTCCATTTGCTATAAAGAGAACCTTTGTAAATGAGAAGTAGTGGCTACACTTATGATTATGAAAATAAAATTTTGAATGTAGTAAAGAATTATGTTGGTCTAGCAAAGTGGTTGTAGCAAAATCTTCTCTAAGGTATTTGACCTAGCTCACCTAAGAAAGCGGTCTAGGTGTCTAGAACTAGGCCCTAGTTCTCTCCAGTTGAATGGGAGTTTTAAGTCCTATTTGACTGCTATTGATTGTCACTGATATGTCACACTTACTACACCTTTATGCCCACCTTGCTGTGCTGAGAATTACTGTGGTTTATAGGTACTGCACATGAGTTGGACCGTTTAATTGCTTTCCTGCTTTGGCAACTTGCATAGTGTTTTTCTGGAGCCAGTAAAGCTAGACTTTCGGGTCATATCCAGAGTCAACAATCTGAGTTCTGTGTCTAAGTGTTCAGTGACACCTTTTTATTGTACCTTATCATACTCCCTAGTGCTATGTCTGACACTGATGTTCTTTGAAATATTTCATTGCTATTGTTCAAAAGATAACTTCAGAGATTATCTCTTATGGCCAGGGAAATTCCAAAGAATATGAGCGCTATGTCTTCATGACCAGCTAATTGCAGATTGTCAGAAACTTCTAGGCAAACATAAGCTATAAGTAATGTACAGCAATGCTACAATTATATGTTAAATTAGACATAAGAATAAAATATATTTCCAGGGAT
Source organism: Mastomys coucha (assembly GCF_008632895.1). NCBI lineage: Eukaryota > Metazoa > Chordata > Mammalia > Rodentia > Muridae > Mastomys > Mastomys coucha. Next base: position 40,441,728 of record NW_022196900.1, on the reverse strand, counting down.
AGAAATTCAAATAATATGAAATCAATTCATAGGAAAGATATAATAATTCCAAAAGTACATGAAGCAACAGATTAAAATCATATTACACAAAACTTGATAGTGATAATAGAAAAATGAACTCTTACTTATAAGCTAGATAATTAATATTCTTTATTGTGTAACTGATAATAAATAAAGAGTTTTAAGGAACATCTTTAAATGTACATTATTGACAATTTTAGGACATGGTAAGTGACTAAACAAAATTTCTTTACAGATTGAAAGGCAAACCAACCACATATTTTTTACATCATAAAAAGACAATATATTTAAGAGTTAAATTATTAAATATCTATTCTCTTGCTGCTACAAAGACCTAAGTACTAATTAATTTAAAAGTGGATACATAGACATAATTATTTAGAGATAAAGCAAATATACTTCAAAGAAATATCATTATACCATCCATAATTATTCAGAGATAAAGCAAATGTACTTCAAAGAAATATCATTATACCATTTTGAAAGTATTTCCAGATACTGTTACAACATCATTTTTAGATACAACAATATCTTTAATGTTGACATTAGAATAAAATATTTTAAGTTAATGATTTAAGTGGTTAGTTTAAATATAAAACTTTAAATAAATTAATTCCAAATTTAAAGTTGTATAATAATGAATATAATAAAAAACAAATAAATAAAATACAAAATATAAAGAAACAAAGATACTGCAACAGTGTTAATCCATGTAACACAAACATGTAACTGCCTGGAAAGCAAAAATCACCACTAAGAATTGCTTCTATTAGATTAGCCTGTGATTATATCTGTACAATATTTTTTATTAGATATTTTCTTTATTTACATGTAAATTTCTCCTTTCCCAGTTTCCCCTCCAAAAACCAAAGAAACAAACAAGCAAAAACAACAAGAACAAACCCCTGTTGCCTCCCCTGTCCCCATGCCTGCCACCCCACCCTCTCCCACTTCTTGGCCCTGGCATTCCCCTACACTGGGTCACAGAACCTTCACAGGGCCAAAGTCCTCTCCTCCTATTGATGATCAAATTTACAAACCTCTACTATACACGTGCTGCCAGAACAATCAGACCCACCATGTGTAGTCCTTGGTTGGTGGTTGAGACCCTGGGAGCTCTGAGGGTGCTAGTTAGTTCATTGTGCAATATTTTTTAAATTGCTGATTGATATGGAAGAGTCCAGTCAATGGTGTCCAGTACCATCCCAGTGCAGTTGTTCACTGGGCAAGTTAAGATAAGCAAGAGAGTAAAGAATATTACTCCATGACTTTTCCTTCACTTCCTGCCTCCAGGTTCTGCCCTGATTTCTGTAAGTGATAAATTATTAACTAGGGTGTAAGATAAAATAAACTCTTTCTTCCCAAGTTTCTTTTGGCTATGTTTTTTTTTTTTTCAGCAACAGAAAGCAAACCATAACAGATACCTTGAAAATAATACAAAGCTGAACTGCCTTATGGGGCCTCAGTGGGAGAGTATTGTCCTAATCCCACTGTGACTTGTCTCATGGTGGGGTTGTAATCAAGGAGGGCTTATCCTTCTCTGAGAAAAAGGGGAGGTGTAATGAGGAAAGGAATTTGCAAAGGTAGGACTGGGGGGAGAGAAGGGGGGGCAAAATCACAATATAAAGTGAATGAATGAATGAATGAATGAATGAAATAAGAGGGGAGCAAAAATGTTCAACTGTTCATTTAACTTTGGTTCTTCTCTAGTTCACTTAAATATAAAGTCTCCAATCCTCAAAAAAGGTCGGGTGGAGAAAAGAAAATTCTTAAAAGCTAATCAATTTATTAGCAAGCAGTTCTAATCAGTGAACAAAAGAGAAAATAAAAATTGCTAATAAAAATATTTAAGGGTACATGTTAGCAATGCCAACATTAATGAAGAATTAACAAAAGAACTAAACAGTCTTAGAGCTAAACAGTCTTATAACTGAAATATGAACAGGTGGAAACAACCTACTAAACAACAACAACAAAACCTGAACATGGTTCATAACCATGAGAAGAGGCAGAATTTAAAATCATCAGGAAATGTTTGTGAATGACAAATTTGGCCAGTAGAATAGCAAAACTTGGAACTGTTCTGCTCCTACCTGCAGTTAAGTAGGACCTTTGAGTATGTTCCAATTATATGACAACATCATAGAAGATCTGTGACTATCCTTAAGGTCTATTGAATCTGTTTCTTCAGAGGAAGATATTCTCAGATGGTACTAATCAAGTGATTCCTGTACAAGAGTATCAGGGCTTAATCAAAGATTTGAAGACATAGAGATTATGTTTATTGCCAGCACTTAAGAAGTAAGCTCTTGTGAACACAGTGGTACATCAGGAAATGAATTCTGCCAACAACCCAGGCTAGAGAGAGATGGCTGCTTGCCAAATCAGTCTTCTGCTTTAGAATACATTATCACCAACATTTGGATTCCAGCTTGTACAACTTTGAGATGAGAACACAGCCACCCACAGAAACCATGCAACAACAAATTGGTGTTGTTATAAGCTATAAAATTGTATAATGTGTTACACATCAGTGGCAGAAAAAAGCAACAGAATCATGCAGCATTTTCCTAATGTAAAATACTTGCAAATATGTCTAGAAACATGAGCAAAATTCAAAATTCATTTCTAAATTTTTATATGATTTGCACATGTACTGTGCCCTTTAATAGACATTTTGGTTATTATTATTACATAATTTTGTTGATATAATAGTCAGTGTTAGAAATTATTAGTGATTTTGGGAGAGGAGAACGAAATATGTTACTTAATCTCTTATAAACATTTCAGTTACATATATTAAAGAGATATACATTTTTACTTGAGTGTTTGTGATATAAGATATGGTCAGGAAAAGAAAGTGTCTAAGAATTAAGGTACTAGCTTTTCTATTGACCCTCACTCTGATGAATTTGCAATAAAATTTATAATTAATAACAGATCAAATTATTCTTCTGCATATAATAAACTCATACCAAGTTTGAAATTAGTGTTCTGAAACCTTACATATTTTTATTATAATCTTTTATTTAGTTGTTATGTACATTTTTGAAGAGAGACTGCTCAATTTAGCTCACTGTGGTCTGGAACTCCTGAGTATCTCAGAATGCAGCCTATGTTTTTTGAAGTTTTCTGCAATTCTCTTGCCTCAGCTCTCTGAATCCTGGACTTACATATACAAGCTACAAAACCTGGTCTACTATATAATCCCAACTGAAAGTTTTATTAATAAATATCCATTTGTTTCTGGTACTAAAACATTGGCTATGCCTTACTATTTCAATCTGATTCATACTTGTTCCGGTATTTAAGGAGTTAATTTTCAACTTTTTCACATATATCTATTTAGAGGACCTCTTAGCATATTAAAGACATGTTGATTATGGAAAAGATTTCAAACTGTGCTCAGGTTTTCCTGGTGACTACAGAGGAAATCTTAGGGCAGCAAAAGCCCTACTTCATTTCCTTAACACAATTGCCTAATTTATTGGTTCACCTACAGTATTAATTACCTCTGCTTTCATTTATGCCAGAACTGTATTGATCTAATCTTCACTTCTCTCTCAGGACTCCTGAACTCATTCTGGATTCTGTCAAGCCATGCTCGATCTGTGTAATTGGTCCCTGTGTGGTTGTAGGTGAATAAAGCCACTGCACGATGTTCCCTGTATTTTTAGTCTTCTTTGGGGATCTGTATTCATGTAAGCCTTTCTTGTGTTTTGTCACATTCATGCTGTGGGAAATAAATATTATTTTGCCATTCAATTTTGGAAAGAAATACATGTTTTATAATGATAAAATAACACAGATAGCTGTTTTATGTCTGTTGTTATCAATTTATAGAGAAAGGGAAATACCAAGATAATAAGTGTGTTACTAGTACTGGAAATGGACAAAATGCAAATTACAAAAAATTATAAATGTATATAAATATAATCCACATGGATGTATGCAAATAGTCAGTGAACAATATTTATTTGATGGAATACATTGTAATCTGACCCAAATCAGCTTGTACTTTTGGGCAGATTAGTTCTCTCATGGACAAAAATCTGAACTCACAAGCTGGGTCACTGTTTTTACAGCAGTTAATAAAGCTGAGTGGTGGAAATAAATAACATTCTTTTATTAAATCACTGAAGCAGGTTCTTCCACAGGGTGCTGCAGTTGAAGCTCCTCAGGCTCAGAGATGCTAGAAAGACACCATCTAAACTAGACACCATAACATTGTTCCTTGAAATGATAACTTGCTGTACTTACAGATCACAACTTAATGACCTTAATGGTATCTTCTTGATTGTGCCTTACTAGAAACCTATTTAGTAAATTGAAATAACCCAGACTTAGAGCAGATTAAGTTAAACAAACACTTTTTGTTGTATTTAGAAGTGTCCTGCTGTCTTCTGTAGCTGAAAATGTATATTCAGAACCTTCCCACATACTTAATTCCCAGAATTTTTTAATGCAGATTCCAAAGAGCTTGTTTACACTTGTCTGATATCTTGAAGACTCTCAATGCAGGGTCTGGCTCAGTGAGAAGTTGTTGCAGAAATGCTGACATGTGTCTTGAAATGTGTGTGTATTTCTGTGTGGATGAGGTAGTATTCAAATAATTATAATTTGCTTCTGTTTGCTGGAGACCACTGACCCCATGGTAAAGCATTCATTTCTTTTCACTTTCATTTTTATTATTTCATCAAATATTTTTCAAAAGTACTGTTCTTTAATATAGTTTCCTTGTAGATTTGGAAATCTATTAAAAGTACTGTTATAGAACAATTGATAATATTCCATGTTGAGGACTGTAGTATTCTTAAGATATTTAGATCACATTTGTCCATCATTACTCCCATGAGTCTCCTCATCCAGGCTCTGTTGTAACTTCATGTCAGCCACAGTTTTGTTATTGATATTTCCTCCCATGAGGCTAATTAGTTGTACCTGTATTGTGAAGTTTCAGCATGGATGAATCATCTATATTATCTTTTAAACATGATACAATAAAATAAAATAAAGCAAAAAAAAAAAAATCCCATCATATGGTCCCATCACTGGTCAGGTCAAGCTAAGAGAAAATTTATATAATTAGGATCAATTCATTGTTATTTTATTTTATTTCATTTAGATCAGTACGCTTTGGTTTTACTGTAGATTTCTGTGCTATCTAGTCTCTGGCTCATAGTCACTTAAGCAATGTAAGATATAGGTTCCACTAGTTGCTTAGTCCCATAAGTGTTGTTCCACCATTACTTTAGGATACAAAACAGATTGTAGATCAAAGACTTTGTGAATGGATTGGTATTTACATTTCTCTTTGAATAGCCTGTAGAGGAAATTTCTGTGCCAGACACTAGAACATGGGTGTTAACATTCAATGTAGGCACCAGTTCCCAACTTATCCATGTTGAGTGAGTTGTATGTGGGTGTTCTTTTCAGCAGTAGGGATTTACTGTTTGTTTGTGGAGAGCAACCTATTGACTTGGCAAAAGCTTGAGTTGTTTAAGTACTTCTCTGGGACCCTTTTGGCCTAGAACTCAGTTCAATGAAACTCAGTCCCCATACTGGAAATACCATTTGTTGACAAGAGATTGCCAGTTGAGATTTCACCTCATTCATTATTTGGAGACTTCATTATAATTGCCTTTATATATTATAGGAAGTTTCTACTACACTAGGTTTCCAAACCACCCTTCAAATGCCCTTCAACTCTAGTCGTTTCTTCACTTATTTCTTCTCTCAATCTCTCCCCCTGCCACTTTCTACCTGACTGTCCTGTTCTGTCATTTCCACCCCCAGCTCAAATCCTTCCATTAAGTCTATTTTAATTTTCCCTCCCAGGGGAATCCATGTGTCTGCCCTAGTTCCTTCTTCTATGCCTAGCCTATCTGGGACTACAGATTGTGGAATGTTTATCATGTATTCAATTGATAATATCCAGATATAAGCAGATTCATACCATATTTGTTTGTTTGTATTTTTTACTTTTGCAGGGTTACCTCTCTCAGGATGATTTTCTCTACTTCCATTTTCTTGAAAATTTTATATCATTTTAAAAGACCTGCTGAGTAATATTATATTGTATAAATGTACCATATTTTCAATATAGTTGAGCAAATGTATCAGTAGTAGAATGAGGATTCTTTGAGTATGTGCCCCAGAGAGATGGCTAAATGTCCATGAAAATGAATGGAAATCTGCAGCTGACATGTGTGGGAGGGTAGGCAGGGTCTCTGGAAGGAGACATAGACCTAGGGTAAGGAGGGAACCCAAAAATCAATGGGATATCCTTAGACGTCACTCACAGAATTGGGGTTATGGAACCTGAAGAGGCTACCTCCTATAGCCAGGCAGGAGCTCCAGGGGAGCCATAGAGACACCAACCCATCTACAAAGCTTTCAACCCAAAATTTTTCCTATCTACAAGGAGGCATGCATGCATGGGAAAGGAGCACAGACTGGAGGGAATTGCTAACCAATAAATGGACCAACTTGAGACCCATTTAATGGGCAATCACTAATCCCTAACACTATTAGTGATACTCTGCTACGTTTGCAGACACGTGTTGGGAATTGTTTCTAATGCTTCTTGTGAATTGTGATTCCCCAAAGCCCTGCTTTCAAATGCTAAGGGCTCTACACCCTTCAATTGAGATTGAGGCGGGACTTTTAGATTGAGGAGCAATGGGACCTAAGAATACAGAGAAAGAGGAAAATCTCCTTGACTTGGAAGGAGAAGGATCAGATTTAAGAGCTGCAGGAGAGAAAGCATGCCACAATGTATATGGAAAGGAAATGTGGCACTATGCAGGGGTTGGGTGGAGTGAGCTGTGGTAGGGTGGGGTGCTTTTGCCCAAAAGATAACAGGACAGCAAAGATAAAATATAGATTTAGAAGGTTTAAGCCAGGAATACTGGAGGGGGGTGTATGCTACCCATGAGGAGGTTTAGAAATGCCCAGCCACTTACTATTCAAGGCATGTCAAAATTAACAGGCCTGTGTTTCTTTCATTTGTGAATCCAGAACTGTTGAATAGGTACAGCATCCTCAGGACACACCTAGAGCCAAAGCAGATTAACTAATTCACTGCTACAGAAGAGAGCATGTTGTCCTTTTGAAGCTCAACCCAGTAGCCTACTCAAACAGATCCAGACATCCACAGCCAAACAGTAGCTGGAGTTTGTAGACTCTTACAGAAGAACAGGAGGAAGGATTGTAGGTCCGAAGGGGATAGGAACACCATAAGAAGACGAACAGAATCAACTAACTCTTGGGGCTCTCAAAGTCTGAACCACCAAGCAAAGAACATATGTGGGCTGGAGATGGGCCTCTCCAAATATAGATAGAATATATGCAGTTTGGTCTTTTGTGGGTCTGAACAACTACAGCGGGGGCTATGCCAAGAGCAGTTGCCTATAAGTAGGATATGTTCTTTTAGCTGGACTATAAAGAAGTCAAGTGCCCTCCTGGGGTAACACCCAGGGGGGAATACTGTTTCAGAGGAGTAGGGGGAAGGATTGTGGTGGGGTTGAGTAAGATAGGGTCAGTGAACAGGATTTAAAGTGAATAAGTAAAAACAAATTAAATTAAAAAAATCAACATCACATAAGACAACAAAACTACAGTGATTATAAAGCATAAGTCAACTCTAAGTTCTAATGTTCTGATTTTAACAAATCAAAAGGTAAGCTATCTGGTTGGATTAGAAAATAGAATGTATCTTTCTGTTGTATTAAAGAGATATCTCATATCTTAGGTTTAAAACTACATTAGAAATGGAAAAAAATCCAAGGAAATGAGAACAGGAAAGAAAAAAGTGACAGTGTTCTAATATCTCTGTGCAATGGCCAATCTTGCTTTTCAACTTGACAGAATCCGAAGTAACCTAAAACACCAGATTTGGGACACTCGTGTAAAGGAATTTCTTGTACAGATTATCTGAAACAAGAAGACCCACCCTAAATGTGGAAAGCACCTAGTCAGTCTTAGAAAGGAAATGGAAAAAAAATTGCTTTTTTTGCCTGCTATTTCTTTTGCCAGTATTAGAAGCAACCTCTTTTAGTTGGGAACATGAAGAGAATATTAGGAATTCTGCAGGAATACTCAAGTCCATTAGCATAGATTGGGACTGATGGTACATACAGCTACATGGACTGACTAATTGTCAGATTCATACCCTTTCTAATGTGATACACCCACTGTTATCCTGCCTGGACTATAATATGTAAGCCAATTTAGTGACTTAGTCTTTAATGTCGGTCTGGCTATCTTTCTATGTATGTATGTATGTATGTATGTATGTATGTATGTATGTCTGTATCCACCCACCCATCCACTCATCTGTCTGTCTGTCTGTCTATCTATCTATCTATCTATCTATCTATCTATCTATCTATCTAAGATTGGATATGAAAATGGAGATATTACAAAAAGTATAATTCAAATTCAGGAAACTATATGGTAATATCTTACAAACCAATCTTCCACAAAATTAGAATAGCAAAATGAAATATGTCAGTTTCTAGATGGATATGTTCTACCAAAGTTGAAAATGAAATGAAACAAATTAAATAGACACATTTAGAGAAATATTACAGTGGTAATAAAATAAACTTTTTATTTACTAAAGCCCTGACCTAGGTGAATTTACAAAAATATTTGCCATCCCTTAATAGAAACAAAACCAATGCTCCTCAAACTTTTTCATAAAGTACCAAAAAAAAATGTCAAACTCCATGAAGCAAGCATTATACTGAGCCATATCAAGTAGTAGCAACAAAATGAAAAAAAAATTAATAGACTAATTTTCTCAATGGTCATTGCTACATAAACTCTCAATAAAATATGTATACACTGAACTAAAAAACACATTTAAACATTTTTGTTATTGTTGTTGTTGTGAACACCTTACCTTCATTCCAGAGTCAGTGATGGTTCAACATATATAAAATAATAAATTAAATTCATAAATTGCTGCAAACACATAAAACCATGATCATATCAATAAATGTAGAAAAGAACTCCTCATAGAAAACAACAAAAACAAAATCAAATCTAGGGGATTAAGGGTGGTAGGAAGTTACGTTAGCACAATAAAGGCTATATGTGATGAAACTATAGCTAACATCACGGTTAATGAAGAAAAACTTGAAGGTGTCCATCCCGTTGTGATCAGGAAGAAGATAAAGCTGTCCTTTCTTTGATGTTTTTCAGTCCAGACTTAGCCAGACATATAAGAGAAGGAATCAAATGGATACAAATAAGAAAAGAAGAAGTCAAGGGATATCTATTCACAGATGTTAAAATTCTATACATAGGAGACCCTAAAGACCATAAAATTCTAATAGCTAATAAACCATGTGATCAGATACAAAATTAGCATACAAAAAATCAGTAGCCTTCCTATATAAAAATGACACCCATTCAGAGAAAAGAAAGGGGGAAGATAACAATGGCATTCACAAAAGACTCAAAACAAGTAAGCAAATAAAGAAGCAGGAAAACAAATAAAATTCTTGGAATAAATTTTAATAAGAAACAGATGACTTCTGAATTGAGCACTTTAAAGCAATGAACAGACTGGTGGAGCTACTAGATGATGGAAAAGCCTTTTGAATTGTTAGATCAGTATAAATAATATCGTACAAATGGGCATTTTATCAAGCAATCTAAAGTTTCAATAAAAGCCACATCATAATACCAATACACTTTTTCACAGAACAAAAACTAAAATTCATATAAAAAGAAAACAAACAAACAAACAACAATAGCCAAAGCATCCCAAAGGGTTGAGGGGAATGCTAGGAGTATTCTGGCACAAAAAGGCACATAGATCAATAGAATATAACCAAGGGACCAGACACAAGGCCACATAATACCATTCTTCATTGTTTGAAAATGGTGCCAAAAGCACACATCAGGAAAACAGAACATGAAAAAATTGGATATCTACATGTAGAAAATGAAAATAAATACTTATCTCTCACTATGCACAAGACCCTTCCCCAAATGCATCAAACATTTTATATAAAACTCAGAATGCTGAAACTTCTAGAGGGAAAGGTCAGAAAACTCAGCTAGAAAATACAGTAAATGATTTTTCAAACAGAACTCTGTCAACTCACTGATAAGGCACAAGTTGCAAAGAAAATTTATGAAATTTAATAGTTTCTACATAGCAAAGAGACCCATGAAGAGTGAACTCTGCAGAATGAGAGAAAAGTCTTTACTAGCTGTATATCCAGTGGACTATTAATATCTGAAATATACAAAGATATAAAAAAATCTAAACATCAAGAAAGTAAACACCCAATTAAACTGTAGCCTTGAGTCTGAACAGAGAATTCTCACAAGAAGAAATACAAATGTCTAATGAATACATTAAAAAGTGTTCAACATCATTAACCATCAGGGAAATGCTAATTAAAATAAATTTGAAATTTTATTTCATTCTAGTCAGAGTGGTTATTCTCATGAAATCAAATGATACATTTTTAGAGGTATATAGGAAAGAGGTGTCTTTGTTTGCATTGGTTGGATGTAAACTTATGAGGCCACTATGGAAATCAGATTACAGCTTCCTAAAATAGCTAAAGATTGAATAACCTTAAGTCCCACTTCTCAGCATATGCCCAAAGGACAAAATGTTCTTTGATAGAGGTACTTGAATATCCATTATTATCTCCAAAGTCACAATAATCAGGAAGTAGATTCAGTTTAGTTGTCTATTAGCAAATGAATGGAAAATATGATATATATGAATTATATTCATCAATAGAGAATAATGAAATTTGCAGGCAAATGGGTATAACTAGAAAAATGATACTCTTTATGGCAATCCAGGTCCAGAAAGAAAAATGCTATGTTTCTCTCATATGTGATTGCTAGCTTTGAATCTTTAAATTTTTGTTTAACTTGGTTCCTCTATAGAACCCTGGAAACTAGAAAGAGTGGGGAGAAGGATGCTCTTAGCATGGTAATAAGGGATAGTAAAGCAGCGTTGACAAGAATATAGAGAAAAGGAATACTGATAGTGAAATGATTTGAGCAGCATAGGAATAGAAGACAAAGCAGCAAGCCAGAGAGGGCTAACCAATATAAAGGGTGTATGAAAACTCTGAGATAGCATATGGAAAAGCATATGAAAAACATATGGAAATCTTCTCCATTGTAAGGCAGTTGAAAAATTAGGAGAGAGATATTCTGCATGGTAGAAAATAATGTTCCTAAAAGCCATAGGTAACTAAAACAAACAAACAAAACAAAAGGCCAGTAGCATGTGTGAGATACATCTTACATAGATCAAATTAGTGGGGCATAAAACAAAACAAAAAGAGCTGAGTTTGGGAAAGGAACTTGTAATCAAGGGGGAAGACTGGCATTAGGATTGTAGGCAGCTCAGCTTGTCTGAGAATTTCTCTTACCATAAGTCTTTGCAAATTTTATACTCCTGGGACAGGAAAAAGCCTAGTCAATCTGGTCAATTTTGTAAATTTCTTAAATCCTTTGAGTTACATTTTCCCTGAGGTTAAGGAGCTTTTTAGCATGATGGGATATTTCACTTCCCTTTAGAACATCTGTGTCTCACCAAGCTTTCCTCCCAGATGGAGGAATTCATCTCAGGTGAAAAGCCTACATAAAACAAATTTAATGTTTAATATATAGTTTATCCCCTTCATGCTGCCTATATTTAAAGGTTTTTAAAGTTATTACTTATTTATTTATTTTTATTCACTTTACATTCCAGTTGCTGACTCTCCTCCCAATAGCCCCCTCCTACAATCATTTTCCCCATCCTCCCTTCCTCTTCTCCTCAGACAGTTGAGGCCCTCCTTGAGTATCCCTTTACCCTAAGTGCATTCTCTCCCACTGTGGCCAGACAAAGCAGCCCATCTAGAAGAACATAGCCAATAGACAGACAACAGCTTTTGGAATAGCCCTGACTCCAGTTATTCTGGGCCTACATGAAGACCAAGATGCACTCCTGCTATATCTGTGCAGGGGGCCAATGTCAAGCCCATGTATGCTACTTGGTAGGTGGTTCAGACTCTGAGAAACCCAAGGGCTCAATCTTCCCCCCAACTTTTCCATAAGAGTCAGCAAGCTCCATCCACTACTTGGTATCTGCATCCATCTTAATCAGCTGATGGGTGTAGCCTCTAAGAGGAAAGCCATGTTAAGACTCCTGTCTGCCAGCCTAACAGAGTATCATTAATAGTGTCAGGGACTGGTGCTTGCCCATGAGATGGGTTTCTAGTTGGGCCAGTTATTGCTTGACCATTTGCTCAGTTTCTACTTCATCCTCTGTCCTTGAATTTCTTTTCTTTCTCTTTTTCTTTTTTCTACTTTTCAAAAATTAATTGGTTATTTTATTTATTTACATGCCAAATGTTGTCCCCCTTCCTGGTCTTCCATCTGCAAAGACCCCATCCCATCCCCAGTCCTCTTTGCCTCTAAGAAGGGGTGCTCTACTACCCACCTTTCAATATAAAAAATTTTGGTTTGAAAGATTTGTGGGTGGGTTGGTGTCTTTATTGCTCAAATGGTGTTCCTGCCTGGCTACAGGAGATACCTGCTTCAGGTTTCATCTCCTCATTGCAGTGAGGTACAGCTATGGTCACCCCAATTGATTCTTGGGTACCTATCTTATTCCAGTTCTCTGGCATGTCCTCCAGATTCCTCAATCTTCCCACCCTACCACTTGCAGATTTCCATTCATTCTCATGGCCATCTGGGCATCTCTTCTGTCCCTCCACACACCCAATCCTGAACCTCCTTATTTTACTCCCCATCCATGCAACCACCCAACTCCCTCATTCACCTGCCCCTATGATTATTTTATTCCACCTTCTAAGCATCAACACTTGGGCCATCCTTCCTGTTTAGCTTCTTAGGGTCTCTGGGGTGTAGCATGTGTATCCTGTATTTTAATATGTACATTATAGAGAACACAGCAGGTCAATTCAAGATGTCCTTCTAGATTCTATCTGTTTATATACATTTAGGAATTTAAAATATAAAGTATTCATCATGCTTTCTCATACACTGAGTACCCACCAACTCAAAAATCCTATGCTAAAGGAGTATTTCTGTAACTAAGCCCACACCATTACAAGTTCGTTTTTTCTCTGCTTTGAACTTGTGGATCAGGATGTAAACTCTCAGATACAGCTCATATACTATACCTGTTTGCCTGCTTTGTTCCCCACCATGATAGCCATGTATCTAATATGGCACATTATGTCAATTTGACAGACAAAATTATAATCCTGTCTCTTTGGTACCAAAAATTTCATAGATGACAAAAACTGTTACTGCTTCTTTTAAAAATAATTGCATTTAAATTAATGTTAGGACTCACTCTTGGCATTGCATATTTAGATACAATAAATTCTCCCATTCTAGAATATCTCACTGATCTTATAAAGAAAGATCTGTGTACTCTGTTCTGTTCTGCCTGTTCATTTCCTAAGCCTGGGTACAACTGTGGTGCTGCTCTGAAGTTACTGCTTTCTTTTGCTTTGTTTTGTTTTATTATTGCCAAAATGATACATTATTGGATTCTTGGAGTACAGATCTTCTTCAGACTGTGCTATAGTTTGAATGAGAATGGGTCCCATAGGAATACTTGGTCCCCAGCAGGTGGAAGTGTTTAGGAAGGATTAGCATGTCTGGTCTTTCTGGGAGGAGGTTGTCACGGGTGGGTTGACTTTGAGGCTTCACACATCCCTGCCTTTCCCAGTTAGATGCTTATTTGCTGTGTGCTTGTTATGGATCAAATGTTAACTCTCAGCTACATACAGCGACTGTACCATGCCTGCCTTACTGCTGTCATGGACTCTAACTCACCCTCTGACTGTAGGTAGGTCCCAATATATTCTTCCTTCTATCAGTTGCTTTGATCATGGTTTCTGTACAGCAACAAAAAGTTAACTAAGACAGATGTGTTCTCACTGTTTACAGTGAACTACTTATCAGTGCTAAATTGTATCCATTGTCCACATGTGTCACAGTTGTTTTATTGAGATGCCTATTAAAGGCACTTTGGAGAATCTGAGTGGGGTATGTAAGAAGAAAGTTGTTGTAATCATCTGTGCACAAAATTTTATGTGAATGTATTTTTTACTTCTTTGAGATTTCAAGATAGGAGTATGTGTGGTCTTTGAAACAAAAGGGATGGTCTAATGCAGAGGTTGTTTTCACACCTTTCAGCAATGATTGACATCACTGTTAACCTAAGTCCATGGAACAGTTCAATGTCACCACTTTTTTTTTTTTAACTTTGACCCTTCTAACAGGTAGGTAGGTCATGATTACCCATTGCTGTTTTAATAAGAAAGTCCCTGATGAACACCCTGAGTGTCTTTTCAGGTGCTCAGTGCACACCTTCTTGTGAGGTGCCTCTTTTAGTTTTTTGCACAATTTTAAAATAAATTTAATTTTCACCTAGTAGAGTGTATTTCATTTGGCTATATATTCCTGAATCCATTTCAACTTCCCTTTAATGTAGTAAATGTTCTCAATACATTTTCTTTTCATCCCCATTTTGTCTTAATAGGTTTTCTGTTAAGAGATGCAGCAACTCTAAATTCATATCTCTATACACATAGATTAGTACAGCTCTCAGAGCTCATTAAAGAAATTTCTGTGTGCATTTGTGGCAGAAACTCATAACTGCTCAAATTGCCTAGGAAAAGTAACTGTGAACTGCTCAGCCAGAAATGAGACATTTATATAACACCTTCTCAGGTACAATGCTCAGGTACAAGCAACAGAAGAGGAGGCACAATGATTGTAAGAACTCTTGGTCAAGGGGGAGAAAAGCAAAACAGCATTTAGTGTATATGCCACAATTCCTACACTCATGTACTGACAACAGCTATGGTTGTCTCCATAAGATCTGACAAGATCAAGCAGTCAGCATTCTAGCTTGGAGTTAGAAAAGGATTATTAACTCCCATCATTAAATGAGGAACTATGAACAATTGATGGCTTCTTGCAAAGGGAGGAAGAATCAGTTTTCTTTAACTGTGTGGCACCTGGTACATTGGTCATGATCTATTCTATAATCCCATGCCTGTGAGAATATGGACAGTAAAAAATAGACTTAGTCTCAGGTTGATTGATTCAGTTGGCTTTCTGGTGGTGTCCTTGACCCCTCTGGCTCCTACAATCCTTCATGCACTACTTCCTCAGGATTCCACAACTCTGCCTAATGTTTGGCTGTAGGTCTCTGCATCTGTTTCCATCAGTTGGTAAGGTCTCTCTGATGAAAACTGGGCTAGATACTAGTCGGTTAGTACAGCAAAATATCATTAGAAATCATTACATTGACTTTTTCTTTTCTTCCTTTCTTTATCCTCCCTCCCTGCTCCTACCTCTCTTCCCCCTCCTCCCTCTCTCTGTCTCTCTCCCTCTCTCTCCCTCTCTCTCTCTCTCTCTCTCTCTCTCTCTCTCTCTCTTTTTCTCTCTTTTCCTTTCTTTCTTTCTCTCATTTTCTCCAGTTGCATTTGGTTCTATCCTAGGACTCGGGGCTATCCAGTCTCTGGTTCCCAGTTGTCTAGGAAATGACAGGGGTGCTCATGGCATAAATCTCAATTTGTACCAGTCATTGGTTGGCTGTTGCCACAGCTTCTGCACCACCTTTTCCCCTGAAAACGTTGTAGGCAGGATAAATTATAGGTCAAAGGGTTTGTGTTTGGGTTGGTGTCCCAATCCCTCCACTGGAAGGCTTACCTGGTTGCAGGAGGTGGCTGATTCAGGTTCTGTATCCCTGATTTCTAAGAGTCTTATCTAGGGTCACCCTCATCAATTCCTGGGAGTTTCTCTTCCCTTAGGTTTCTATCTTAACCCAGAGATGCCCTCCTCCATTCCAGTTTTCTATCCCAGTACTCTCTCTTCAACCTCTCCACAATTGATTCCTTTTGTTCCCATCCACACTCCTACCTGATCCAGTACCCTCTCCCCAGCCACCACCTAAGACTACATTATTTGTTCTTCTAAATGAGATTCACATGCCTCCCTCCTTGAACCCCTCTTGTTGTTTAGTGTTTTTGGGTCTGTGGATCTTAGCATGATAACCTATTACTTAATCACTAATATCAACTTATGAGTACATATACTGTACTCATATGTTTTCTGCATGCTCCTAATTTTTCCCCAGGCCTCTGTTCCCCAAATAACAACTCCAAGTTTCAAATATATTTACAAATATCTAGGATATAAACTGTTCCTGACTAACTTGTAAGTTAATTATCCTGTTATACTATTCTATTCTGAGTTCTGTCACATGGGTAGTTAATTGGTCCTCAGAGTAATTTTGATTTTCATTTCTCTCATGTCTAAAGATATTAAACATTTCCTTCAGTGATTCTTAGCCATTTGAGATAACTCTGTTGAGAATCTCCGTTTAGTTCTGTACCCCATTGTTAAGTGGATTATTTGGTTTGTTGATGTCTAGTTTCTTGAGTTCTGTATATAAATTGATTATCAGTCCTCTGTCAGATGTGGGATTCATGCATTTTTTCCTATTCTGTAGGCTACAGTTTATCCTTTTTACAGTGTCCATTACCTTACAGAAGCTTTTCTGTTTCATGAGGTACCATTTATTATTTGTTGATCTTAGTGTCTGCATGATAAATGCTCTGTTCAGAAAGTTGTCTCCTATGCCAACACATTCAAGACTATTGCCCATCTTTTTCTTCTATCAGGTCCAGTGCATCTGGTTTTATGTTAAGGTCTTTGATATGTTTGGACTTGAGTTTCATACAGGTGAACAAATATGGATCTATTTGCATTCTTCAACATGCCCATGCCCAGTTAAATCAGCACCATTTTTTGAAGATGCTTGCTTTCTTTGTTTTTTCCATTGTGTATTTCTGGCTTCTTTATAAAAAGAATCAGATGGCCATAGATGTGTACATTTACTTCTGGTAATTTGAATTCCATGGATCCAGCTGTCTGTTTTTATGGCAACACCATGCAATTTTTATTACAATTGCTCTGTTGTACAGTTTGAAATAATGGATGGTGATACTTCTTGAAGTTTTCTATTGTATAGTATTATTTTACCTATCCTGGGCTTTTTGTTTGTCCATATGAAGTTAAGTACTATTCTTTTGAAGATTGTAAAGAGCACTGTTGGAATTTTTAAGGGAATTGCAGGGAATCTATATAGATTTTGTAAGATGGACACCTTCACTATGTTAATATTACTGATCCATGAGCATGGGAGGTTATTCCATCTTTTAATATCTTCTTCACTTTCTTTCTTCAGAAACTTGAAATTCTTGTCATAGATTTTTCCCTTGCTTGGTTAGATTTACCCCAACTTGTGTTATATTATTTGTAGCTATTATGAAAGATGTTCTTTTCAGAATGTTTTCTCAGATCATTTATTGTTCACATATAGGAGGGCTATTCTTTGGTTTTGATTTGTTTTGTTTTTACTTTTGTATCCAGACACTCTGCTAAAGGTGTTTATCAGCTATAGGAGTCCCCTGGAAGAAATTTTGTGATCCCATATGCATATTATCATATCTTATGGAAATAATGTTACTTTTATTTATTTCCAGTTTATATCCTTTGATCTCCTATAATTACCTTATTGCTAAAACTTCAAGTGCTATATTGACTAGATAGCAAAAGAGTGAAAAGCCTGTCTTGTCTCCAATATTACTGGGATTCCTTTCAATTTCTCTTCATTTAATTTAATGTTGGCTATTGGCTTAAAATATGTTATTTTTATTATGTTTAGGTATGTGCCTTTTATTCCTGATGTCTCCAAGCCTTTTATCATGAAAGGGTGTTAGATATTGTCACTAACATGTTTTTTCCTCTAAACTTATTTATAAGGTGGATTACATTGACAGATTTTCATATGTTGAACCAAACCTGAACCTCTGAGGTGAAGCCTACTTGCCATGGTATGTGATCTATTTGATATGTTCTTGGATTTTATGTTATTATTTTATTTATATCTACATCAATGTTTTTGAGGAAAATTAATCAAAAATTCTCTTTCTTTTTTGAAATTTTCTGTGGTTTAGATATCAGAGCAATCTTGGCTTCATACAATGAATTTAGCAGTATTTCTTCTAATTCTACTTTGTGCCTTTATTTGAGGATTATTGGTATTGACTCTTTCTTGAAAGTATACACTAAAACCATTTGGCCCTGGGCTCTTTTATTGTTGTTTTTGTTGTTGGCAGACATTCAATAAGTGTTTCTATTTTCTTAAGGAGTTTATGTCTATTTAGATTGTTTATCTGATATTGAATTAACTTTTGTAAATGATATCTATCAAAACAACTGTATATTTCATTTAAATTTTCCAAATTTGTGCAGTAAGGGTTATTGAAATAAGACCTAATATTTTTTTAGATTTCCTCAGTGTCTGGTGTTATTTTTCCCTTTTGATTTCTGATTTTATTGATTTGGATATTCTCTGCATTTTAGTTAGTTTGGCAAGGGGTTTGTCCATCCTGTTGGTTTTCTCAAAGAAGTAGGTCTTGGTTTTGTTCATTCTTTGTATTATTCTTTTTGTTTCTAAGTTATTAACTTCAGCCTTGAGTTTGATTAATTCCTGCTTTCTACTTCTCTTGGATGTGTTTTCTTCTTTTTGTTCTAGAGGCCTCAGATTTGTACTCCTCTAGAGTCGTTAGTATGAAAACTCACTTATTTTTTATGAAGACATTTACTGCTAGAACTTTCTTCTTACAACTGATTTCACTGTGTCCCACAATTTTGAGTATGTTTAAAATTTATTTTCATTGAATTCTAGAATGTCTTTATTTCCTCTTTGACTCAGGGTTCATGTAGTAGAGAGTTATTTAGTTTATATTAGATAGTAAGGTCTTTTTGTTTGTTTGTTTGTTTGTTTGTTTCTCTTGTTATTGAAGCCAAACTTTAATTCACTGTGGTCTGATTAGATACAGGGAGTTATTTTTATTTTCTTGTATTTATTGAGACTTGCTTTGTGACCGAGTATATGATTGATTTTGAAAACATTTCCATGAATTGCTAAGAAAATGTTATATTCTGTTGTCTTTTGGTATCATGTTCTGTAGATATCTGTAAAGTCTATTTGAGTCATAATTCTGTTATTTGCATTATTTATCTGTTTATTTTCTGTCTGAATGACCTGTCCATTAGTGAGAGAGGTGTGTTGAAATTTCTTTTTTTTAATGACTTTTTTTAAAATTTTTTTTATTTTAGATATTTTCTTTATTTACATGTGAATTTCTCCATTCCCAGTTTCCCTTCCAGAAAACAAAGAAACAAACAAAAACAACAAAAACAAACCCCTGTTGCCTCCCGCTTCCCCATGCCTGCCA
>NW_022196900.1:40414297-40421757 GCF_008632895.1 Mastomys coucha | reverse complement strand
CATCCGGAAATTGGACATAGTACTACCGGAGGACCCGGCTATACCACTCCTGGGCATATACCCAAAAATTACTGCAACATGTAACAAGGGGTGTTGAAATTTCTGACTATTAATATGTATGGTTTGATGTATGGGATTTCATCTTAAGTACTGGTTCTATTATGAATCTTGTTGCTGTTTCATTTGGTGAATAATTTCAGAAGTCATCTTGATGGCCTTTTCCTTTGATAAGTATGAAGTATCCTTCCTTATGTCTTTTGATTAATTTTTGTTGAAAGTTCATTTTGTTAGATATTAAAATATCTACACCAGCTTGCTTCTTGGGTCAGTTTACTTGAAAATCATTTTTTAAGCCTTTTATTCTGAGGTAAAATCTATTTTTGATGTTTAGGTATGTTTCTTCTATGCAGTAGAATGAGGGGTCCTGTTTTCACATCCATTCAGTTAGTCTATGCCTTTTTATTAGAAAATTGAATCCAAAAATGTGGAGAGATATTCATGATCAATGATTGTTAATTCCTGGTACTTTCTTGTTGGTGGTGGTAGTTTGTGTGTGTGTGTGTGTGTGTGTGTGTGTGTGTGTGTGTGCTTCTCTTCTTTTGTTCTTTCCTGTGTGAAATTATTTATTTCCTCTCTTTTCTTGGGTGTATTTTATTTAGAGTTTTCTTTTCAGTATCTTCCATAGGAATGGATTTGTGGATAGATATTGTGTGAATTTGGTTTTGCTGTTTAATGTCTTGTTTTTCTCCATCTATGGTAAGTGAAAGTTTTGCTCTGAACCATAGGCTGGGCTGGAATCTGTGGCATTTTAGAAACTATAAGACATCTGTCCAGGCTCTTATAACTTTTACAGTCTCTGTTGAGAAGCAGATAAAATTCTAGTAGGTCTGCCTTTATATGTAACTTTACTTTTTCCCCCTCGCAGTTTTTAGTATTTTTTCTTTGTTCTATGTACTTAGTGATTTGATTATTTTGTGGCGGAAAGACTTTATTTTCTTGTCAAATTTACTTAGTGTCTTCTAATCTCTTTGTACATTTATAGGCATCTCTTTTTTAGCTTGGGGAAGTTTTCTTCTATGACTTTGTTGACAGTGTTTTCTGGGTCTTTGAGCTAGAAGTCATCTCCTTCTTCTACTCCTATTACTCTTAGGTATGATATTCTTGTAGTGTCACAGATTTCTTAGATATTTTAGATAGGAAACTTCTTAAATTTAATATTTACTTTGATGAATCTATTTCCTCTACTGAATCTTCAACCCCTGAGAGTCTTTCTTTATTTTCTTGTACTCTGTTGGTGATGCTTTTATCAGTACTTCCATTTCCATTACCTGATATACAGATATGGCTAGGTTTGTATCAAGCTGACAAATACTAACTGGGACAGCTAGAGAAGGAAGAAAAACACTACCTAAGATCCCTAAGATGTATGCATCTAAGCCAGCCAGAGATGTTGTCCAGGTAACGTTTCATAAAAATACTAATCTCATGATAAGTCAGAAATGTAATAGAAGCATTTAATGAAAGAACATTTCTCTAATTGTTAAATACGAGTAGAACTACTAAGGTATAGAAACTGAACTATTTACCTGCAAAACTCATGATGTCCTTTTTCTGGAAAGAACTACAGGGACAAAAATGGAGAAGAGCCTGAGGAAAAGGAGGTCCAGAAACAGGCCCAAATTGGGATCCAGCTCAAGGGGAGGTCTCAAGCCCTGACACTATTATTAATACTATAGTGTGCTCACAAAAAACGGGGCCTATCATGACTGCTCTCCGAAAGACCCAACAAGCAACTGAAAGAGTCAGATGCTGATATTTAACACCCAACCAATGGACAGGAGCTGGTGACCCCTATGGTTGAATTAGGAGAAACCAGGAAGAAGATGAGGAAAAGAGCGACCCTATTGGAACACCATCAGTCTCAACTAACCTGGACTCCCAAAATCTCTCAGACACTGAGCCACCAACTAGGCAGTATATGCCAGATGATATGAGGCTCTTAATTCATATACAGCAGGGGATTGAGGGAGCGGACATATGGGATATGGAACAGTTAGAAACTGAACTATTGTGACAAAACAAGCTAATAAATAGAAGTGAAGACATCCTGAGGTGTTCATGGTCTGCCTTTGGTATGCAGCCATGGCATGTGAACAAAAGAATACCTAGGCATAAAGATAGTAAATATGTTCTACTTAATTCCACACACAAAGAAATTATAAAATGAAACAACTTCAGAGACTGGCATTAGATAAGAGTTTAATTTCAATATATGTATGTATTTTAATCCAATTGTGTAGCTTAAAATTATAAGATTTTAGTCAATATATTTTTAAAACTAGAATAATAAGAATTATCTCTTCTCTGAAATACTATAGGGATTAAAATATGCAAATTTTCTAATGTTCATGTTACAGTGTCTGCCATCAGTAAGCCAGCAAGGCAGAGTGATATGTCATAAGCATCATAGTAATCACACAGGCCATTTGAATAAAAATCTAAAAGAAGATTTTATTATAGTGGTTCACTTCTTTATGCATGCTTTAATATTTTCTATCTTCATTCAGAATACTAACTAAAAGAATACTATTCTGAAACATTTATTTTCCTCAGCTGAGAATGATATCTATTTGACATGTCCAGAGCATCTCTGCATATATTGGATGCTCCAACATCCCTTTACATTATCCCACCCTTTATTTCTCTTTGGAAGGAGATAAATTGATCATGGGTTTGTTTTTTGTTTTTTTTTGTTTTTTTTTTTTTTTTGGTTTTTTTTTGCGCAAATTGAACCAGGGACACTTTCATTTAGTTCAAAGATTACATTATATTTTGGAATTGAAGAAGACCCAGAGGTTTTCCTGCTTGTTATATTTGGCATTCATTACATTATGTTCATCAGATATCTCAGAGCACATGTGCACATTGATTAAAACAACAAAATGATTAAAGCAATATATCAAGTGGCAACAGAAAATTTTCATTGAACTTCCTTTTGAGGATAGGCAATAACAGGCATTTAATTCTCATGGCTCAGCTTTGACAATGGAATTTCCAAAAAGTAGGAAGCAGTCACAAATGGCAAGGTAGTTTATAATTAGCAATTTGAAATCATTAGCCCTATTGTCTCCTTTTTCCATAGAGTGATGTTCACATAAATCAGTCTTAGCCCCTGCCAGGTTTTAAATTCTTATTACCAAAATAATTCCATTATCATGCACTGATGAATGGCTACATTAATTCTCCTCTAATTTTAGTGAAAAAAGTAACAGGTTTTGTCAAAATATTTAGTAGTTATGACAGCACAGGTGTACCTCCATTGTTACTCAAGGCTGTTACAATTATCTTTTCGACAGCATGCACTCAATGAAGATTGCACTTTAACACTCTTTGAATATAATCAAACACATGCAAAAAAATTTTTTCATATGAAAAGCTTTCAAGGACAAGGCAAAGTATAAGAGCTCAGTTTTTCTTTATGCTTATTTTCATCTATATACACATTTAAAATTAAAACATAATGTAATAATCTATAACATGCAATATAGATATATTTATATATATAATTTATGTATGTATATGTATGTATACATATAAGTATATATGCATATGTTTATATATATGCATATATATATGTATATATATATACACACACATGCTTGCATAAACTCAGATGTGTCACATTGAGGGAAGAGCAAGAAATGAAAGTCACTGTAGCAAATAACTTACTAGTTAGATGCTTCATTAACAATTGGCCATCTATCCAAGGCTTTGGCACTAGTCAGTAGTAGTAATTGGGAGATGGTGCAGTCTTAAGGAGATTGAGGTTGGCAGATGGCAGGGTTGACAATAGGAGCTATTGAAAGGAAGATTTGATAGTCCAGTTGAATCCTTCTTTGCACCATGGTTGGTATGAAATGGGTAGCTTCCTCTTGCTACTGTGCATTGTGCCACATAACCCAAGGCAACATACCAATGTGACCATTCACTGTAACTTTTAATAACTTATTTGGTTAGTTTGCTAGCAGTATGTTTTGATGCAATGATATAAAATTTAATAGCACACTACTGAGGTGTCAAAATCAATCAAATTGGAATTGAGTTTTGAGGAGAAAGGAAGACCACTTTTTAAAATGGTACAAAATGAGAATTTTCAGGAAATTTCATTTATGATAATTTCTCAAGGGCATGAAAACATCCCTTGAGATAATCATTATCTAGTGCAGAATAAATTTTCCTTTAAATGTAATAGTTTATGAGTTCTTGGACTGTCATATAATTTTTATGAATTATTACAAGTTGGCACGTAATACTAGACAGGAAAGGCATAATCAAAAGAGACAAAGTTGATGTTTATTGGTCCTCTGAAGATGAACAAGTAAATGTTTGTGACTAGGGAAGAGTTACACCAGCTCCTTAGCAAATATGAATAAAAATGACATGGTGATTTTTATTTTTCACATACTGTAAAAGCAGACAAAAAATGGAAAAAAAGCATACATAATCTTATGTAGTAAATTCGTGCTGTTCTGATTCCAATAATAGACGTTGGGTGTCTGTCTTCAGTGCCATAGTTACTTAGTATAACTCTTTGCCTTGCTGCCTCCCAATCTGAGGTCCTCTTCAGTGAATTTGCTTATAGTCTCCAGGTCTTTGCTTGGCTAGCTGTTTTACCAATCTCACACTCAAGGTATCTTTGATTGTTTACTAATATTTTACTTTCTCTCCTACATGTAAGATCACTGTAAATGCAGTCTGAGCATATCTCTCTTACAAGTCCTCAAAATAGTATTCTGTACAATTCAGGTGTTTGACCTGTACACTACCTCGTGTGTGTGTGTGTGTGTGTGTGTGTGTGTGTGTGTGTGTGTGTGTGAGGGTGTATGTGTGTGTGTGTGTGTGTGTGAGGGTGTGTGTGCGAGCGCACGAGCCAAATTTTGTGAATGGCTCTTTTAGGGTGGGTAATACTGATTGGAAAGCTGACAGAATTATTGGATTGAATAGATTATTGCATTTATGTTTTTACCTGGAATAATAAAGGCATCTTTTCTTACATGCCCTCAGTATATAATAAAAGTAAATCTTTCCACAATGATGCTTTATTATTTTCTGAAAACACCGTATACGTTTATGCCTTTTTGGTTTGCTTTATCATGTTCTGTGACTCCAGAATGCTTTCCAATCTTTCTTTCACTTGGCTCCATGTTCTTTGTCATTTAGATATTAACACTAATGGTAACCAAATGAAATCTTATGGGACAGTCCACAAAGAATTAATGGCATATTTACATTCACCCCACTATAGCACAGTAATAATCTACTTGCATTGTTAATATCAAAGAATTCATTCTGTCCTATATACAAATTACAAAAATAGTTTAGATGGATATCTTCTTTACTAAATGGAAAACTACTTAAAATTAGAAATGATGATATTTATTTTTGTATTATTAACAGCAGCTAGGAATGTTGCCAACTTACTGTGCTCTGAATTAATAAAATAAATATATTAAACTGACATCAATTCAAGCTCTTCTTGAAATATACTAAAACAATCAGAAATTGGTGATTATTCATTTCCAAGTAGTGTATTCTGTACAATAAATAAATAAAATGGTACTTATAATGTATGTCATGTTGGTCTAAATTTTAAAATTTAGTAAATGTACAGGAGAGAAATAAAATCAATATCCTGTTAGAAGGCAGAAATTAAGAGATTTTTTTTGTAGTATAAATAGGAATAAAATTGTTACAAAACTTATAAAGGACAATGTGATAAGAGACACTTATGTATTTTATACTGATATGAACATTGACTGGGCACCTCCTGATGAAATTTATCCCAAGTGATATTTAGAAAAGCTGACATAGATTTTAGTTATAAGAAGCTTGTAATTAAAGCATAAATAATAGTGAAAACACATATGCAAAACAATTTCTCAAAATAAAGGCTTGGGTACAAAAGTATATGTAACCTGCTTTATATTAAAAGGTAGAAACAGAATTAAATATTATATACATGCATGGAAATATATTTGAAAAATTATAGTATATCAAACCATGTCATGGCTTGTAGTTGATTTTAGATGTTTTATCTTTGCTTGTTTTCCTCCATAATTTTCTGTTATTACATGGCATTATTACTCAATAAGGAAATGGTATCAACTTATTTTTAGAATCTTCATGTCAGTTTCCTCAGTCCTAATTGGCATATTAAGAAAGAATCTACACATTAATATTTATATAAGACATTTTTCTTGTGATTAGTTTCCTGCAAACTGCTATGACTTTGTAGCAGCATCCAGAAATGACCTTCCCCTTCCAGTTGTTGTTAATTCTTGTAATCTTTTCTATAATTTTTCAATCTGCTTGCCTTTGCTGGAAAGAGCTGAGTGTGGGGACACTGTTGGGTTTATTCATCACTGGCAGTAAGAAGTAGTTCCTCCCATGCTTCTCACATAATTTTCAGTGTGTTTTGACAGAAGGAATGATGATTCTTTCTGGGTTAGACAGAAAATCACAACATTCTCAGGAGGGTGGCTATGTATTTTGACATTTGTACAATATTGTAGAGGATTACTTCCTTTTTGTTATTTATTTTTCTATATGTGTCTAAGAAAAATATGGCCACTGTATCTTTGAGAATGTATATTTTTGGTTTGAGCATCTCAGCAAGAACTTCTGGTATCTATATGTATCATAATTTCTCAGGAAATGTTCAACTTTTCTAATTCTTTTTTTTTTTATTAGTTCTTCATTCTTGTGTTTCCGGGACCCCATAATCCAAACAGCTGGGAAGCAATAAGATCAGGAACTACATGATATCCTAGGATTGATTTTGAAAATAAACTCACAATATAGCCTGCCGAAGACGCTCCCTGATGCCATCCAAAGGAAACAGCTGCTTATGCTTAGACCTTTTTTTTTTAAATTTATTAATTTACTTTTTTATTTTCTTTATTTACATGTAAATTTCTCCATTCCCAGTTTCCCCTCCAAAAAACAAAGAAACAAACAAAAACAACCAAAACAAACCCCTGTAGCCTACCCTCTCCCCATGCCTGCCACCCCGCCCTCTCCCACTTTCTGGCCCTGGCATTCCCCTACACTGGGGCACAGAACCTTCACAGGGCCGAGCTCCTCTCCTCCTATTGATGATTGAATTTGCAATCCTCTACTATACACATGCTGCCTGAACAACCAACCAACTTTTCAAATTCTTTAACTTAGTGGGTAATACCTAAAATTTAATGAACATATTTTCCACTAGCTTCTACCAAATTTTAAGGTACTTATTGACTTCTTTGTCATATTCTTTTTCATTTTTTTTTTACATATTAAAACATTTCATAAAGTATTTAGGATTAAAGTTTTAGTTAACAATGTCAAAGCAAAATTGTACCAGGGAAGAAATTAAATAGGCAAGGAAATCTCTTTTCAAATATGTATAAGGCAAAAAA
>NW_022196900.1:40355334-40414277 GCF_008632895.1 Mastomys coucha | reverse complement strand
AAAAAAAAAAAAAAAAAAAAAAAGCAGGAGCCAGATGTTAGTCTGAAGTCACATTGGCTGAATCACATTTGGAGTGCTGTTCAGAAAATTCCACTCATTTAGTAATTCCTTTTAACTAAATAAAAGTTAAATTTCTCATATTTTTGTAGAAATTCGTAGCTTTTCAAGGTGTCCTCTGAACCCTCTGACATAGACTGAAGGACAAGCAGTGTATGCCTTGGTGATTATATTACATAAGGATGCTCCCAAGTCATTGAAAATGACATTTCTGAATGGCAAACCTGATGTGCCATTTAAAAAGATTTATATCTCAAAGAAGTAGAGAAACAAGGTTCAATGACAATTCCACAGAAAATGCTTTAAAATGGACATCAGAGGACTAGAGTAGGAAAAGGGCTTGCTTAAAGTTTGGCACAATTCTAGAAACAGAAGGAAGTCCTTGGTTGCTTTTTAACAACATGTACTTTTTTTTGTATATCACTCAAAAAGACAGAAAATGAGAAAATTAAAAATAAGGGTTACTATTTGTTTTAAATTATATTTTACATAAACTAGACATTGAAGCATCCAGTTCTTCACTGTGCTATACTGACAACCTTTAGCTCTAACTTACAATTTAATTACTGTTAGGAGAAAAGTGACGGAAGCCTTCTGTACTTCAGTCATGACACAAATGGAAAGTAAGTTCAGATGCCCCTGCCTTGAATGCTGTCTGTCATTAATCATCTATACATGTAGAAAGCATGCCTCAAAGAAGTCACTTCCTCAGGCACCAATGGTAAGGAAGGACTAGAGTCCTTGCTACTTATGAGAATATTCATCATTTTCTTGCCTTTTATGCAAAAGCTACTTATGCTCCCTAGAATAACTCCATGACTGACAATTTTGAAAACATGTTTAAACTGTTTTCATAGAAAGAATATGACTTTTCCGTATTTTTATCTTATGACTTAATAACTTTAAAAGCTAAAGAAGATCTGTTGCTGTTTTATGTTAAGTTCTTCTGGCATGTCTTTGAAAAAGGAAGAGTAAGATGCTGGTAAGATGTGTCTCTTACAATTAATTCTACTCAATAGGACAGGAAGTTCAAAAGTCAAATTTTGCCTTCAATGTTGTTTCACATAACAGGGTAGAGAGTAATTCTTCATACATTGGAGATGTATGTGGATTAAGATTAAGTGGAATTTTTCTTTTGAATGTTAATATGATACTGATTAAGCAGTATTTCTCTAGACAAGGGCCACTTCTTAAGGGTATAGCAGCTTACTGGTTAGAGTCACTCAACAGCAGTTTTTGGAATGTAATTTTTGTTTGTAAATATAGAATAGGAGTGAGTAGATTGAAGATTAGTACAGAAATATTTCTTGCATATATACACAGTAGCATACATTTGTAAAGAAAAAATGTTCTACTAAACAATTTGTTGTTTCAACTCTTGAGTTCACTTTGAACTTCAGAATGCACCTGAACTTTTAAGAATGTTTATTTCAGGGGAAATTAGGGAAGTTAGTTTATTGGGTAAGATAACTGAATTTTTTTTTTGTCAGCAAACCAAAGAGTGCTTACCAGCAACCACAAAATGTATTATAACCTTCCTTAATTCCACTTCCTGGAATTCTGATGATCTATTATGATATCTGTGAATACAAAACACGTACATACATGCTGACAAAGCACACATACACATTAAAAAATTAAATATAGAAACTTAAGGAACACAACCATATATTGATAAAACAATTATTGCTGTCATACCAAAACCAAGTATAGATACAACAAAAATGAAAATTTTAGGCCAATATTCCTAGTAAATATATATGTTAAAATCCTCAATAAAATACACTCTCAAAAGAAACACCAAATCTGTGAGGAATGTCTGCAGAGAACATCTGAGTTTTCAGTTAGAGAGTCATTTGTGTTATTAATTAATGGTTATTTATGGCTTGTTGGACAAAATGTTTAGAAAGTTACTGGGAGGAACTTCGTTGAAATTTTGATTTGAAGAAAGTCAACTTCATGGAAGAGTCACACGTAGGAAGATAGATACCATAATGAAATACTGGACAGTTACTTAAGGTGACATTATTAAAGGTTATAAATGCCAGTCTTAGTTGGTTAGGTTTTAATGGAAAATGAAGAAAAAAACCCTTGAAGATTTGTGACTAGGTGAAAGAAGTGTATTTAAAATAGTAATTCAGGAGGATAAAAATAGATATGTATTAACTGGAGATCTCAAGACAATAAATCAAGATAATTGGGTGGTACTTCTTAGGAGAAAATAGGGTAACTAAAATGGAATAATGGCCACAAATTCTCATTTTCTCCACACCTCTTTTACCCTTCCTTAATAATTATTAATTAGTGCTGCATGTATACTAAACAAGATGCAATGAAACTTATGACTATGATGATTTTGGTACAAGTAACAGTAGGGTAGGGGATATACTAAAATAACTATGTAACTACACTGTAATGTGTGCCTTGTATTAGAAATACTTGAGTTTATTAATTAAAGATTTGTAATAGAAGACAAAACACATTAAATGTTCAAAGTTGAAATGGACAATTCAGGGATTACTTACTAACTTAATTATAAGTTATAGTAACTTTTCATAGTAATTTATAAATAAAAAGGAAATTGCACTATAATCCATATAGAATGAAAATAATACTGTATAAGAATATGCTTTTAATTTTTTTTCAATAAAGAATAATTTTAATAGTAAAATGTTTATAAAGGCAAATGGACATATGAAAATAAGAGAGGGTAAAATGTGTATAAACTGGCAAAGTCAAGAGAATGAAGTTGATCTGAAGTAGGATTTAAAGGTGGCCACTTCTCACTTGTCAAGATTATATATTGTCCACCATAAGTGATATGATTCCCATTGTTTTGTAAATATAAAATAATATAAAATAATGCTTATAGCAGTGTGATCATCCAGACACATTTCTCCTTTAATGAAGAAGAAACTTGTTCAAGAAAAGGTTTAGTGACAGCATCATTAGACAGAAGGAAAAATAGCTGACTCATGAACTAAGACCAACTTGGCCTTAGTCCATATATCTAAAGTCTGTTCTCATTTGACAAAATACACATGTGGCTACTATAGAATTTATTTGTTGCATAAACCCTTTCATAGAGGAGAGTTTGCAGTCTTCTTTAACTTATTAAAATTTTTCTTACAACCAATACCTTTCTTCCATTTGAACTCTACATTTTTAAAATCAGAAAGTGGAGAGGAAGTACACAGAGGTGAAATGTGATTGATCCTCAAGAAGTATTCCATTGTATACATGTTAACCTTAGAGAGCAGATGATATGTGGAAAGGAGGCTACTTGGATCTATGAAGCTGGTTAGTAACCCATGTCCAACTGTGGAACATTAACAGAGTCCTTATGATCTCCATGCTTCTGACGTGCTGGTTGCTCACAAGGCTTATATTTTCCTCCAGATTCAGAGAAGTGCTTTGGTATTGTTTTGGAAATTTTCTGAGTCCCCTTCACATCTCCCAGGTTTTATTTTTTTGACACATTGAACTGGATTATTCATATCTTGTCACTCACAGCCCCAATGCTTTGTAAAGGGTGTCCCTTTGGGTTTAATTTTGACTTTTCTGCTCCTATTTCCTCAATACACTATGGTTGAGTAATTAAGTCCTGAACTGCCATTTTTCAAATCTGAACATTCAATGTGGGTTTGTATTATATTTCATATCCTTAATTTATTAACTCAAGTGTTTGTAATGTGAGACACAGCTATAGAATGCAGGAGCCTAATTGTTTTAATATACCCTTCCCATAGTGCTGACCCTTGTGTCACTTCCAAGTTAATTTTGTTTAAAGACTTTTGACTGGGTACAGGTTATATTTATTTATATCCTGAATACCAGGGAATTTTCATAAATTTATGTTGACATTTTAGGTAGCCATCTTTTCAATAATTAATTTCTTAGGTTACCTTACTTGGAAATAATTTTACCTTTCTTGAACTTTTGTTTCAGCTTGGTTAAGTGACAATAGTATAGCATTTAGCGAAGACCTACTTTTGTCATAATCCTGAGGCTAAAGACCCCTTAATATTCTATCTACCTTCCTGGCATAAGGCAACTGTAACATTACTGTTGATATACAGGTGATAGAAGTTATTATCAGGCCTGTATGAGCACTCAGTTTGCCATTTGCTTCACTTTGCTAAACCAGTAATGTGCAGCCCCTTAGTTTTGTAGGTGTGACTCTTTTCATCTCTGTTCTTTGTCATCTAAATTCTGTTCTTGACCTCCCTTGAAATCCAAGTCATTAACTTAGGGGACTGTGGAATCATTTCACCCCATAGCCCAGAAACTAAAACTATAGTGTTGCTCTGAAGCCCTGGGCAGTAAACTGGATCTATGGAAAGCAAAGCTATTTACCTTAACTTCAGGATAGCTGTTCATTTGGCTAATACACACCGTTGATATATGACATTGTTTTGTTTAGTGTATTTGATTGTTTTTCTCAGATGATGCAGTAAATCTTGGTGTTTTTAACTGTACCTGGATTAGAAACACAAGTGAAACAATACATATTTCACAATAGAAAATCTACAAAGCTTCTATTGTATTATGCATTATTTGATGAATAGGAAGGGTACTCACATGATTTGAAAAACCATTTAGCCTCTTGAAAACTTTGGAAACCTCTACATGAGCTTAGTCAAGGTATCAATAATTGTATCAGAGATAAATGAAACATTTTAGCATGTTTAAACAAAGACCAGTAAATAAACACTTTGCTTTGAATGCCTGTGTTATTAAAATAACCCCAAATGAGAGAGAACATGAAGTTGTGTGGGCAGAGATGTATGGATATTGGAAGAGGGGGAGGGTAAATAATGTGATCATAATATGTTTGAAAAAATACAGAAAACACAAATAGTTTCTAAACTTCACATCTTCATATATCTATATAAAACAAGAAAACATAAATGTAAACATAGGCCACCTTGAATCTCATCTAAACTTGCTAGTGCTATAGAAATTTCCTGTCAGGTTGAATAATGGCCAGGTTTTGTGTTTAGAGTAACTATAGGAGGCTAGAGAGAGAATGAGTCTTGAAGAGTGGACCTTGCCATGTCTGAGACAGCATCAGTGTTTGCAGAGCACTGAGACTTTTAAACAGAGGTTGACTGATTCAAACATAGAGTTGTTTTTTAGTTCTGCTAAATATAATTCCATTGATTCTTGTTTCTCTGAATTGACTCACTATGTATATTACTTGACTCTCCATTACAAACAGCACTTTGCATTTTAGATTAGTGGAGATATGAGTATATACATTTGTAGGAAAGTTCCAGCTGATTTTGATGCTGTTAATCCGTAAGTCTGTCCAGTGGTTTTCTTCCTTTTTTATTTCCTAGAGTTAGTATGTTGATGGAGGGAGCATAACACATGTCTGTGTATTTTTCAATGCCAAACGATTAGTATGATTTTTAGATCACTATTTCCATTCAGATTCTGCTTTAGTAATGTTAGAGGAGAGAAAAAGTTTAGAAATCTTTCTGTTAATACCAAATTTTAATAATTAATCTCATGATGGAGAGATAGGTTAAGATGGAGGCAGTATTTTGTTTATAACCAGAGTTCATACAATGTCTGTCTTCATTCCTTATTTTTATGACCTGAACTTCTTATTCTCCATTTTAGTAGGAAAAACATTACAAATAAAATTCAATTGAAGTCACAGATGAGTGTAACTCCTTTACAGTGCAGTTACTACACAGTTCTCAGCAGAGCACACCAGGTGTTCACATCCAAACACAGAATTTAGTTTTGTTTTCTTACATTGTAACCATAGAATATTGACTGAATTTGAAAGAATATTTATCTGTTTCAGAAAGTTATACACTAGTAATGAAGTCTGACTAATTTCTGACTATCCTTTATTTCAAAGTAAACTTCTAAAGTAGAAACCTGACACATGAAGTTCGATCAGGTTTTTTTAATTGAATTGAGAATTAACTTTGCTATGTTTCACTGAGATTTTCTATCCTTTCTATTTTCTGGTCAGTTATTATGTTTTCAGTCTTGTTATAAAACCCATTGTTATGACCCTTTGTCAGTGTTTTTGTCAAATATGTCTATAAAAAGGACACAACAAAGGAAAATGAAGAATGGGCTTCAATAAGAGTGGGAAGGGATATCATCATTTAAACTATAGCCCTACATTTTACAACCTTTCAAAAATAACTTTTAAAATATGATGTTTCTTAAATATGTTCACAACTCTGTTGTTTATGATACTCATTTCCATGGCAGAAAAAATAACACATTGCTATAAAAAGTACATTAACGTCTATGTGGAAGGAGTAAAGAAATGAAGCCCTGTGGACTCCTCATTCAGGCAAGAGTAGTAGCACAGAGTGCTAAAGTGTCTCAAGCCCATTTACACTTTCCTCAGGAATGGAAGCATACGGTATGAAGGAAGTCTTTATGTCTGAGAGGGAGGGTGCTCTAAACCCTTTCTTACAAGAAAAATTTTGGTAACAACTGAAACTATGGTGCTAAGTTGTCTGATGAGAGTAAATTGCAGATAGTTAAAGATCATATACCACCTTCAGAAAGATGGAGAGAAGGAACTGCAATGTCCACCTTGTGTTTGTTTTCAGAATCAAGTTGCTCACTATATTTAATGTACTTTTCTCCATCTTTGACTGAAACTTTAGGAAAGTAATAATTGCTCATTCACTCATGGGAAATAAACACATAATGTTGTAGGTCATTAATTCCAACCATTTTTTAAAGTAATATTGACACACTCACACACTTTTTTTCTCACTCTGGAAGTTTCAGGAAAGGATTCAAACAAAACACAGCAAAGCAGAAGATTGTGTAATGTCCCATATTTAGAGACATGTACCCCTTTGGTTGATATTTCACAAAAGAAGTAGGATTTTGTTTATGGAAAACAGGGCCATTTGGTGTATAACTATAAAATCAAATAGTCTCAAAGCTATCTACTTAAAAATTAAGTTAGTGTGCAGATAGTCATACCAACACCTAGGGACACAATCATAAGACAAGGGGAAAAGAGTCTCACTCCTAAGAAGTGAAAGTTTTGATTTTGTTATAAACTTCTTTGATATAATCTAAAACTATAGGCAATCCTTCTTATATGTAGAATATTCAATATTGACAGAAGCATAGTGTAATTTTTTTCTTATAAAACAGCTGTAAATTTTTACTACATGTACTAATTTATTAAAGTATGAATGAAAACTCATTCTAGACAGTTGAATTGTCTAGACATAATATTAAGCTATTATTTCATGTTTAAATGGAATTCATTTAAAATTTCTCATCCCTGTGTCCTTCTCTCAACATCCCAATAATCTCATAGCCCCTATACCACTTGTTGGAAGGGGATATCTACAATGTGAAAGTAGATCAGTTAAGTAAGGAATAGTCAATCTAAGGATGATGATGCATACTCTCTATCAAAGGCCTCAGGAAAAAGAAGCAGGTGGATTTATGTGACTTTAGACAAGGCTGTCTACTCTCTCCCTATCTATTCAATATAGTACTTGAATTGGAGCAATTAGACAACAAAAGGAGATCAAAGGGATGCAAATTGGAAAGGAAGATGTCAAAATATCACTATGTGCAGGTGATATGATAGTATACTTAAGTGACCCCCAAAATTCCACCAGACAACTCCTATAGCTGAAAAACAACTTCAGCAAAGTGACTGGATATAAAATTAACTTGAAAAAAATCAGTAGCCTTCCTATACTCAAAGGATAAACTGACTGAGAAATAAATTAGGAACCAACATCCTTCACAATAGTAACAAACAATATAAAATATCTTGGTGTGACCCTAACAAAACAAATAAAAAGATTGGTATGACAAGTACTTCGAGGCTATGAAGAAAGAAATCTAAGACTTCAGAAGATAGAAAAATCTCCCATGCTCATGGATTCGTAGGATTAATATATAATATAAATGGCCATATTACCAAAAGCAATCTACAGATTTAATGCAATCCCCATCAAAATTCCAGCTCAATTCTTCATAGAGTTAGAAAGAACAATTCTCAAATTCATTTGGAATAACAAAAACCCAGGAGAGTGAAAACTATTCTCTATAATAAAAGAACATTTGGAGGAATCACCATTTCTGACCTCTATCTGTGCTACAGAGCAATACTGATAAAAAACTGCATGGTATTGGTAGAGTGACAGGCAGTCGATCAATGGAATAGAATTAAAGACTCAGAAATGAACCCACATACCTATGATCACTTGATCATTGACAAAGGAGCTAAAACCATCCAGTGGAAAAAAGACAGCATTTTCAACAAATGGTGCTGGCTCAACTGGAGGTCAACCTGTAGAAGAATGCAAATTGATCCATTCTTAAACCCTGTACAAAGCTCAAGTCCAAGTAGATCAAGGACCTCAACATAAAACCAGACACACTGAAACTAACAGAAGAGAAATTGTGGAAGAGTTACAAACGCTTGGGCACAGGGGAAAATTTACTGAACAGAACATCAATGTTCTGTTCTAAGATCTTATGTTCTAAGATCAAGAATTGACAAAGAAGACCTAATAAAACTGCAAAGCTTCTGTAAGGCAAAAGACACTGTCAATGGGACAAAATGGCAACCAACAGTTTCAGAAAAGATCTTGATCAACCCTACGTCTGATATAGGGCTAATATCCAATATATACAAAGAACAGAAGGAGTTAGACTCCAGAAAACCAAATAATCAAATTAAAAATTGGGGTAGAAACATAAACAGAGAATTCAAAATGAAGAATCTCAAGTAGCCAAGAAGCACCTAAAGAAATGTTCAATATCCTTAGTCATCAAGGAAATGCAATTCAAAACAACCCTGAGATTCCACCTCACACCATTCAGAATGGCTAAGATCAAAAAGTCAGGTGACAGTAAATGCTGGCAAGGTTGTAGAGAGAGAGGAACACTCCTTTATTGCTGGTGGGACTGTAAGCTGATATAACCACTCTGGAAATCAGTCTGGTGGTTCCTAGGAAAATTGGACATAATACTACCTGAGGACCCAGCTATACCACTCCTGGGCATATACCCAGAATATGCTCCGACATGTAATAAGGACATATCATGCTCCACTATGTTCATAGCAGCCTTATTTATAATAGCCAGAAACTGAAAAGAACCCAGATATCCCTCAACAGAGGAAAGGATACAGAAAATGTGATACATTTACACAGTGGAAAACAATGATTTTATAAAATTCACAGGCAAATGGATAGAACTGGAAAATATCATCCTGTGTGAGGTAATCCAGTTGTAGAAGAATTTACATGGTATGCACTCATAAGTTAATATTAGCCCAAAAGTTCTGAATCCACAAGATACAATTTACAGACCTTATGAAACTCAAGAAGGATAACTAAATTTTGGATGTTTCAGTGCATCTTAGAAGGGGGAATAAAATACTCACAGGAAGAAATATTGAGACAAAATGTGGAGCAGAGACTAAAGGAAAGGTCCTCCACAGACTGCACTACCTGGGATGCATCCCATATACAATCACCAAACTCAGAAGCTATTGTAGATACCAGGAAGTGCTTCTGACAGGATCCTGATATGTTTTTTTCCTGATTGGCTTTTGCAGATCCTGACAAATATAGTGGCAGATGCTTGCAGCCAACCATTGGACTGAGCATGGGGTATCAGATGAAGGAGTTGAGAAGAGCCTGAAAGATCTGAGGGGGTTGGTGGCTCTGTGAGCAACAGTGTCAACCTGCCAATCCCCCAGTGTTCTTGGGGACTGGATCAACAACCAAAGAGTACACATGGCTCTGGCTGGATATGTAGCACAGGATGGTCTGTTGGACATCAGTTAGAGAAGCGGCCCTTGGGCTTTAGAGTGTTCCATGCCCTGTTGTAGAAGAATGCCAGTGTGGGAAGATGGGAGTGGGTTGGTTGGTTTTGGAGCACCATCATAGAAACAGGTGGAGGGGGGATGGAATAGGTGGTTTCAGGAAGGAAGGCCTAGAAAGAGGATAACATTTGAAATCTCAATAAAGAAAATATCCAACAACAATAATTATTATTATTGCAAGAACACATGTGACCAAAATCAGAGAAAAGAAAAGAAAATCTAGTCTTCATAGCCTTCCAGGCCAGATAGGTATACATAGTGAGAACCTTTTTACAAATAAAACAACTCACATATAGATTTTGGCTAAGCATAAATCCAAATAGTCAATAAGTATATGAGTAAATACTCAACATTACTTTATGTCTATGGACATGGAAATGATCCACAGTAAGTGCCAACTCACATCAGGATAAAAGTTAAATAAATCTTACAAAGTAGAAATGTAGTAAGATCCTACCATGACAGTAATTTTGATATGTAAGATGGAAATTAAATCAATATGTTGAAGAGAGAACATCATATGTGTGGCTTTAGTAATAATATCGTAGTCAAGATATAAATAAAATCTAAATTTATCTGACTAATGAATAAAGAAAAATTCAAATGTATGATCAATGAAAAACTAAACATAAAAAATAAACATTTGTAATAACTTAATGGTGAAGCTCTGTACAATACTACCTAATTTCCACCTAAGCAGATGGATAGAATAAACTAGTGACATCTAGCTGAGAATGAGTTAATAAAATGGACCTAAAATATATGAGTTGATTTCAATAAAAAAGAAAAGCTCTGTATCTCATGTTACAGTCAAATGCATTTAAAGGGCCTTTGTTCAGAAATTTAAAATATAATGCTTTTTTTTGATGTAAAGAATTAAAGATAGAATAAAATTTTATTTTTTTTGGACTCTTTTTTTTATTAGATATTTTCTTTATTTACATGTAAATTTCTCCATTCCCAGTTTCCCCTCCAAAAAACAAAGAAACAAACAAAAACAACAAAAACAAGCCCCTGTTGCCTCCACCTTCCCCATGCCTGCCACCCCACCCTTTCCCACTTTCTGGCCCTGGTATTCCCCTACACAGGGGCACAGAACCTTCACAGGGCCTAGGTCCTCTCCTCCTATTGATGATCGAATTTGCAATCCTCTACTATACACATGCTGCCTGAACAATCAGACCCCTCCATGTGCAGTCTTTGGTTGGTGGTTGAGACCCTGGGAGCTCTGAGGGTACTAGTTAGTTTATATTATTGTTCGTCTTAAGGGGCTGCAAACCCCTCAGCTCCATTGGTCCTTTCTCTAACTCCTTCACTGGGGACCCTGTACTCAGTTCGATGGATGGCTGTGAGCCTCTACATCTGTGTTAGTCAGGTACTGTCCGAGCCTCTCAGGAGATAGCTGTATGGTACATCTATACAATGGAGTACTACTCAGCTATTAAAAACAATAAATTTATGAAATTCTTACGGAAATGGATGAATCTGGAGAATATCATCCTGAGTGAGGTAACCCAATCACAAAAGAACAAACACGGTATGCACTCTCTGATAAGTTGTTATTATCCCAGAAATTTGGAATACAGGAAGAACAACCCACATTCCACAAGGAACTCAAGAAGTAGGAAGACCAAAAGGTGGACATTTCATTCCTTCTTAAAAGGAGGAACCAAATAACCACGGAAGGAGTTGTAGAGATTAACTATGGAGCAGGGACTGAAGGAAGGGCAAGCTAGCCTAAATATAGCTATCTCCTGAAAATATAATGCTTAATAATTATACTACAAAACATTGGTATTTAAACAAATAGTCTATCCTAAATCTGCTACATTTTACTCACTCTACATTATTTAATACGAAGTTTCTTTAGTTTTTGTATCTAATGTTTTCTTCATTTGATCTATACATTTAAACTTGTTATATTGCTTGTGACTGTAAGCAAGGTCTAATACACTTGAGGACAGGGGTGAGGGTTAGAAGGCACAGAGTCAAGGACACAGACTCCATACATTGAACAAGTAGCAAAAGCCACTCATTTATTGCAAGAACTGGACAAACCTTTATACCCCCTTCCCAGCATCTCTTTGGCTCTCAGGTATCCAGATATGACTGCATTTTTCTCTTTTGCTTGATCCATTGCCTGATCCAGCATTTGTGGTCTCTAAATGTGCTGGGACCATTCTAGGTTGGCTCAGGTATGAAGTAGCAGCTGCATGTGTGCCAGCATTGAGGCTGAACCTTCTTAGTTAAGTCCCTCTTACATTTCCATCCTTTTGTTTTATTTTTGATAGCCCAGTGGGAGTCAGAGTTCTTTGCTCAGGTTTGTTGACCCCCTCCTAAGGCAGTCTCCCGAATAGAAGATCATTTCTGTCTTAGGATGACCTCCCAAGCAGGTTCTTACCGGTCTTTTATTACTGGCCTGAAAAGGTCAGCCACTCTTGAGGTTATATTAGGGTATATACGCAGGTAGTCTAAATAGAGGCCTCTTGAATTTCTGTGAGCCAAGCTCTACCCACCTGGCTATCTGAAAATATTTTGACAGGTTCAGCCTGACAAAAGTTAAAAGATTCTCACTAACACCAACAACTCCCCCAAATTGGGCTGATCTAGGGTTCAGGAATTTATGAGTAACATCCTTCAAGCTCACTCTTCTTAACAAAATCCTGTATCTTTGTTGACACCTGAGGAGGGCATACTGGCCTTAGTGGCTGGGCTAGAGCTGAGTAGGCTATGGAACTTACAATAGGTAAATGGGGATGGGCAGCCAGGCACTTATCTGGGGGTGAGCAGTTATCAAGAACACCTGAGAAGTGTTTCTTGAAACACATCATTTCTTGAAAACTAACAGACTACCCATAAAGACTGAGAATGTTTAAAAGTAAAGAGCAGTATTATCTTATCAGGTTCATTACTAAAAATTCTTCTTGCCAAGTCCCTCACCTTAAGAGCAAATTTGAAAGGTGATTTCATATTTGGAGGTTACCATCTATAGATCTGAGTAAAGCCACATGAGGGGGGCAATTTGCCAAAGTGTCTCTAGGAACCCTCTCTGTGGTCCACATAATTATTGCCAGGAAAGGCCTTAAAAGGTTTTGTCTATTAAGGTTTGTGTCAGATAATTGGGTCATTATCTTCTGCAGGAGCCTTGTAGCATCCTGGGTATGGATGATCTTAGTAGAGGGGCTATCAGGGCCTTCCAATAGGCAGAACAGATTTCTCATCTCTTAATCAGGGAATGAGAGAAATTGCTTTAAACAATTAACAGTTCCACACAGTTGTTGAAGCTCCATGAGGGAGTAGGTCTTTTTCAGAGGAACAGAGAAGGTCAGGGTCTAATCTGTCCAGAAATAACGAAACCCAGAAAGACAACTGTTGCCACTGCACTGTGTGTTCAAGCATTAAGACCCTCCCAAGCCAATTGTTTAACAGGCTTAACTCTAATGGGTCCCAAATCAATCCTTCTCTTAATCAGTCCTTCTCTCTACATTGTCTCTGTAACCCTGGTGCAAAAGTACATAAAGGACTTGTCTGATTGTCTACAAGGTTATGGAAGTAGACAGAGGGATCTCTGGGAGTTCAGTCCTTAAGGGACTTGAAAGAGAGATCAGCCATCTGATTCAAATAGGCATGTTAGCCAATAGTAGCTTGGGTAACTGGGTTAATGTATGTGTGGCTAGTCAGCATATCTAAGGTGACGTTAAGGTTGTATTCAAGATTTAAGCTTGCCTAACTCTCTGCCCACTCCTGATATACTGACTGCCATTTGAAAATCACGGTGGATTCCAGGCCTGCTTTAAGACCATTGTACCAGTTGTAATGGGTTTCTAAGTACATGGCCCACTGTCTTAAGACCTGTTCAAAGTATGAAGAGTCAGTCTCAAATTAATTGGCAGCCTTTCTATTTTGTTTATTAGATATTTTCTTTATTTACATGTCATATGATTTTTCTTTTCCCAGTTTCCCCTCCCAGGAACAAACAAACAAACAAACAAACAAACAAAAACAACAAGAACAGGCCAGGTCAGCCAGGGGCATAGGGACCCAAAGGCAGTTGGCCACATCAGGGCTGAAGTTGACAGGATCGGGTTGTTGGGCCCTATGGCCAAGGGAGGCATCTGCATTGTAGTGGGTTGTAGGAGCCCAACCCCAGGAGGTTGAACTTGGGAGATATGGTGGTAACATCTATGACACAAAGTTCACACCATGGGAACTATAATGGGGGCTTGCAGCTGGCACATTGGGTACCTTTGAAAGCTGAAGTGGTTTTGCTGCTACCCCTGCTCCTCTACCTCACTCAAGGAGTCTGTAGCAGCCGAGAGGGCCAGAGAAGGGGAATTTATACACAAGTTCACACTTGCTTGTTTCTTCTGACAATGTTTGTTGTGGGAGGTGATAACATCCTGCAGGGAAGATTTTAGGTTATCAATAATGGCAAGAAGAATCAGAGCAAAAGAGGTGGTAGCAGACTTCCTGAATTCACCAGAAACAAAACTTTCATCCATCATTCATCAGGATCCCACATGTTCTCAGGAGGGATCCATGGGGCTAGAACCTCAGTCCAGAAGGTTTGTAGATCTGAGGACTTGGCTTTAATGCCCCGGGAACAAGACAGAACTTAAGGGCTCTTATTTGTGGCTCCTTGCCATGGGAGGTGAGGCTACCCGTGGCAAGAAGAGACACGGGTAAATTAGGAAGAAAGGGAAAACGTGAGGAAGAAGAAATGTGTTTCTTGGGCTTTGTGGTAGACTTCTGTGGTTTGTTAGTACACAGCCATATGCCCACATGGTGTCTCCAGTTGAGGAAGGCTGTTCTGGATGGCCAGTCTTTGGTTCTGTCTCCTGGATGGTCAGTCACTATGTAAAGATACCAGGTAAACCAAAAATAAAACTGACTGTATGGCCCTATTTGGACAAAAGACACACAGGAATAAGAAGGCAAAGCACATAGAATATGAAGGGGCCAGCTTACAAAAAAAAATGCTGAAGGGGACACTAGACCTTATTGTGGTGAAGATAAAAAGGTCTCAGATGGCAGAATTTAAAGATGATGACTACAATCAAAACATATGCCTGGACCCAAGCAAGCTCAATGCCCATTTCAATATGGGTAGAGAGCATCAGATATTGCTTGTGACCCCGACCAAGACCCTTGGGATTAGAGTAAGGAGGCACAGAGTCACCAACACCGACTCTGAAAGTCTGGCAAGTGGCAAAAGCAGACCCATTTATTGCAGGAACTGGGCAAGCCTTTACAACCCTGTCACCCCACAACATCTCATGGATTCCCAAGTAGCCAGATGGGACCATCTTTTTCTCAATGGCTTGCTCCATTGCCCGATCCAGTGTCAGTAGTCTCTGGCATTGCTAGCTGATTCTAGGTTGGCTCAGGGAGGAAGAATCAGAGGTAGATACGCCAGCATTGTGGCTGAGCCTGCTTGGCTAAGTTCCTCCTAAATTTTATGTGTCTTTCATTCAAATATATGTTAGGAGGTTACAGAATTAATTTCCTCTAATTATTTATGCTTCTACCTCTACATTTCAAGAAACAAAGTCAAGTTAGTCCAGACTTAACTAAATTGAGAACATTAAATTCATGGGTTTTTAAATTTTGTTCAGCTCTTATTTAGGAATAATAATTCAAAAATGAATGAAAAATAGGCATGAATATTAATCTTTATATACAGTAAAAAAGCAAAAGACAAACATATAAAATTTCAAGTTCTGTTTGAATGCCATAACTATTAACATTTATATTGGTTTAAAGAGAGTTTAATACATATGTTGGTTGTTGACATGTGAGTTTTCTTATGTACACAGAAAATTCACTATTTTACACAGAGTAATTTATAATTTTCTTCTGCCCAAAGTGTAAAGATAAGAAGAATATGAGTTGAACTAAAGGCATAGTAATTGCTTGCACAAGTAGTTCTTCTGTATTTATAATGGATTCCTTTACTTATGAAAAATACTTGTTGGGATGCTGTGGAATGCTATAGCTGAAAATTAAGGGAGGCAATCTGTTGTCACCTTAGTCTTAAAAATGGGTAATTGAGATGAAAACTCACACGAACAAGTTCATAGTTCTAGCTAAAAAGACCAGATATATTGTTCAAATATATTGTTCTCTTTCCTAATTCATGTCCACTGATCCAGCAAAGGGAATATGGCTTCCAGAAAAGAAATGATATGTGAAAGGAAGGATAGTATGAATCAATGAGTATTGGTCCTGTGATAGTTGTAATAGTTCATCTTTGTATAGCCTCATAGTTAATAATCACAGAAATGCTCTTTAAACTTCACAGCTAGGAGCTAAGGTGGGTTTGCAGCCCCATGGGGGAGCAACAATGTCAACCAGCCAGACCCCCTGGAGCTCCAGGGGACTAGACCACCAATCAAAGGTTACACATGGAGGAACCCAT
Organism: Mastomys coucha; assembly: GCF_008632895.1. Taxonomy (NCBI): domain Eukaryota; kingdom Metazoa; phylum Chordata; class Mammalia; order Rodentia; family Muridae; genus Mastomys; species Mastomys coucha. The sequence continues at coordinate 40,397,946 of NW_022196900.1, read as the reverse complement.
GGCTCCGGCCACATATGTAGCAGAGGATGTCCTTGTTGGAAATCTGGGGGAGGATCAGTCCTTGGGCCTGAGGGTGTACCCCAGTTTAGGGGAATGCCATGGTGGGAAGATGGGAGTAGATGGGTGAATGGAAGAGCAACCTTATAGAGGCAGTAGAGGGAGGATGGGACAGTGGGTTTCTGAAGGGGAGACCTGGAAAGGTGGAAACACTTGAAGTGTAAATAAAGAAAATATCCAATTAAAAAAAAAGAAAAAGATAATGTGGGGAAAAAACCCTTACATATGGCATCTTACACATTTGCCCTTATTCTTCCCATGGCTAGTTTCTTCTTGAGAACCTCTTCACATACCTGTTATAGTAACCTTTACCATTTTGTCTTCTCTTGATTTCTTGTACTCCACATGTCTTGTTCATTTTTCAAATGATTAATCATTCTTCAAGGCCTAGGATTAGCTGTCACAAGCTCTTTGCAAACCGACTCGAAAAGGTGTCAGCACATTCACACACAATGAGCTACGGTATAGACACCATGTGACAGAGGCTAAATCAGGGTTGCAACGAAGAGACTTAAGGTGTCATCAAGACTGAGTCTTTCCAGGATATTAGAATCATAAAAGCATCATAGAAGATATTACATGGCAAAGAGACTAAAGTGACTGATGTTAAATGATATACTACTCATAAGGAGCTATGTAAACTTTGAAATTATATCTCAGGTTGGAAAAGGCAAAAGGCATCAGGGGAATGTTGATAGGGATGGATATTGAGGAGCTGGTGAATACTCTGTCATAAGGCCTTGCTTGTTGACATAGCAATTTGAGTTCCAGTGAATAGATACATAGAACACTGTGGAGAATTTCATTACTACTCCAACACTGATAATGACATATCTTCCAAAAGATTACTTTGTGATTAATATACAGTATAAATCTGAGGAAGGAAACTATCTGGGGAAAAGACTAATGAAAAGGCAAATTCAAACTGTGAGCAGTTGAATAGACATGGAGGTGAGACACATCCCATCTTTTATGTAAAGCACACTGTTATCTTTTGAAGGCAAGCCCATGCTGTGAGCTAGTCCATTTGCTGTGACCTTCTGAAATGACAGAGGCTGCTCTATGAGATCCCATGAGTGACAGCTTATTCTCTACATCTTCTGCTTCATGCTAGTACATCACTTTCTCCTTCTGATCTGACCTCTAATCCCCCAGTCAATAGAGCATAAGATAGTGACATGATTCTTTGACTCTTTAGTCAATAAGTAGGAGGTTTAGCAAAGATTAATAATGACGGCCACCAGCCTTTATAAGGCTGACATTTTCATCTAGACAGGTAAAAAGATGGATAATTAGATTGCAGAAGTATTCAAAGTAGTGACATGAGGCCCTACCTGAAAAAAAAATACAATATTAATAGAAATCTGTGATTGTGCTAAAAGACTTGTATTTCATGATTTATGAAGTACAACTTTTGAGCTGTAAATTTAATTGTACTCTCAAATTTCAGACTGTTTGCTTATTGACAAGCCAGAAAGAAAAGAAACACAGTATTTCGGCTAGAGAGATGGCTTATTTGTTAAAAACATTAACTAATCTTCCAAGGGACCTAGGTTTGATTCCTAGCATCAATGTGACAGGTTAGAACAGTCTATCTATATCTGCAGTTTAAGGGATGCTACATCTTTTTTCAATATTCCAAGGGAATTGCACACATCTGAAACAGAAACATATATGAAGGCAAAATATACACACAGATAAAAATACTTAAATAAAAAATTCTTTCTAGCTACTGTGATAATAGAAAGTCAATTGACAATTTGTATTTTAGCCAGTAATGTAGACTTACAGAAATTTGTTTTCAATAACTGAAATAATAAAACCAAAATTTATAAAACTAATGTTTATATTGATGAATTGTGCCTTTAACATGTGGCTTCTCTAACTGTTATAATAATCCAGGAAGACATCAATCAGAAAGATATCAATGACAAGAATCACACTGCTGTTTCCCCTAGATTAAGGAACAAAAAAGGTAAAACAATGAATTAAGGAATGATTGAGAGAAAAATCACACTTTTGGAATCCTAATATTGATGGCTAAGAAAGATATCAATCTGGTCCAAGATAATGCCAAGTTGGTTTGTTTTCTTGGATCACAGCAAGGATTCTATGAACTAGAGGAGGTATTTCAGAGAACAATAAAATACATAGAAACACAAGTTTATTATAAAGTTTTATTTGGACATCTAGAGATATGACTTAGTAAAACAGTGCCTGCCTAGCAAGAAGAAGGCCCTGGATCCAATCTCTAAAACTGAAAATTAAAATACCAAGTCTCAAGTCAAAGTCTCCTTTGAAAACATGGAATTCATCATCTAGACAGTAGTTTCCTAAACAGATACAAAACCTAAGCTTTGGGTTCAAAGACAAAGGTAACCTGGGTTAAATAGAAATATGTTTTGTAGCAATGAATTCTTTTATTTGGTGGTGTTTGGGAGGCATGTTCATACTTTGAAGTCCAGGAAAGTTTCAATTTCAGGATCATTTTGCCTCAGCTTCCCAAGTTCTGAGAATGCAAAAATGTTATCTCATCAAGCATCCCAATATTTATACAATTATATATCTGAATATACCTTAAATCAAAGTATTGATCTTAGTTAGGGTTTCCATTGCTGTAAAGAGACACTGTGACCAAGACAACTTAAAGGCAAACATTTATTTGGGGCTGGTTAAAAGATTCAGAGGTTTAGTCCAGTAACATTGTATCAGAGAAAATGGGAACAGGCTGGCAGTCATGATGCTGGAGAAGGAGCTGGGAGTTCTACATTTTGATCCAAAGGCAAGAAAAGATTGTCTTTCAGGCACTTAATGGGAGGGTCTCAAAGCCCATCCCTACAATGACACACTTCTTCCAACATGGCAACACCTACTCCAACAAGGCTGCATCTACTCTAACATTGCCACACCTCTCAATAATGCCACTCCCCAGACAAAGCTTATTCAAGCCACCACATTACTTTTCAGAAAATTTGTAAAATCTATATTCATACATACTTTAACCTTGCGTTCAAAAATGACTAATTTGAAATGATTTGTCATATTATTCATATTGGAATTTTAAGTTCAATAGGATACAATTTAGTAGTATATTCATACTATCTTACTTGAATTTTACTTTATCTCTAATTTTTTAGAAGTTTGATTCTCATTTAGTTTTCTCATGCACTTGTATTTGCTAGCCTCTTGCCATACTCAATGTTTTGTTGTTGTTGTTACTGTTGTTATTTTTTTTTGTTACAGAGTCTTTGTATGCATACAGCCCCAGCTGTCCTAGAATGCATTAGGTAGACTATCCCTCACACTATTAATGATGCTATGTTGTGCTTGCAGACAGGAGCCTAGCATAGCAGCCTTCTGAGAGGCTCTCCCCAGATGCTGACTGAAACAAATGCAGATACCCACAGACAAACATTCGACAGAGGTTTGGGATACCTGTGGAAGAGTTAGGGAAAGAATTGAAGTTCTTTAAGAAGATGGCATCACCACGGGAAGACCAACAGTGTTAACTAACTTGGAACCCTGAGAGCTCCAAGACTGAGCTACCAACCAAAAAGCATAGAGGGGGAGGGGAATAGATCAAGCCCTCCTAACAAATAAGTAGTAGAGGGCTGCCATGTTTGGCTTAAGTGGGACAAAATGTGCCTAATCCTTAAGAGATTTGGTACATCAGTGTGTGGGGATGGGGGAGGGATTCTGCAAAGGGAGAATAGATGGGGAGCACAACATTTGGGATATAATTAATTAATTTATTAATTAAAAGCAGAGAAAAGGACAGACATAGGGAGACAGAAAGAAAAAAGAAAGAAAGAAAGAAAGAAAGAGAAAGGATAGAAGGAAGAAATAGAGAGAAATTCTGAATCTGACCTCTTAACAAATGGTTATCATGCACATGACATGTTGACTAATTATATTTTATTTTGCTTTATTAATTTACTAAAACATATTGTGTGTTTAGTAGACATGTATGCATGTGTTATGCTTGACTATGTGGGGTGGTGCTCAGAAATACAATTCCTATTGAAGACTAGAAGTCAACATTGAATATAACTGTTATTGCTCATCACCTTTCTTCCTTCCTTCCTTTCTTTCTTTCTTTCTTTCTTTCTTTCTTTCTTTCTTTCTTTCTTTCTTTCTTTCTTTCTTTCTTTCTTTCTCTATCTCTCTAATTAATTAATTAGAGACAAGGGTTCTGAAGAAAGCCAGAGAAAACTCATTTTATCTAGAATGAGCAGCCATCAAGGCACTAAGTTCCAACTCTCTTTCCATACAACCACAGAGATTACATATTATATAAGTATGCTGTGGTGCCCAGCTATTTATGTGTATATTAGCGATTCTTTCTCAGGTCTTTATGCTTATATAGCAAGTTCTTAATCCGTTGTGCCACATCCCCAACCATATGTTTTTAAAAATTTAGTTTTTTGCCTTAAATGCACTTATCGGTTAGTACTTATCATGCATGCCCTTTAGTGCCCGAGTTACCTAACTCAGGATGATATTTTCTCATTCCATCCTTTTGCCTGCAAAAATTCATGATGTCCTCGTTTTTAATAGTGGAATAGCATTGTGTAAATGAACCACATTTTCTGTATCCATTCCTCAGTTGAGGGGCATCTGGGTTGTTTCCAGCTTCTGGCTATTACAAATAAGGGTGCTATAAACATGGTGGCGCATGTGTTGTTTTGGTATAGTGAGGCATTGTCATTGCTTGAATATGGTCAGCCCAGCAAGTGGCACTATTTTGAGGTATGGACTTACTGGAATAGGTGTGTCACTGTGGGTGTGGGCTTTAAGTCCCTCATTCTAGCTGCCTGGAACCCAATATTTTGTTAGTAGCCTTCAGATGAAGATGTAGAACTCTCAGTAACTCCAGCACCATGCCTGCCTGGATATTGCCATGTTCTTGCTTTGATGATAATCTACAAAGCCTTTGAACCTGTGTGTCAGCCTCAATTAAATGCTGTCTTTATAAGAGTTGACTTGTTCATTGTGTCTGATCACTACAGTAAAACTTGAGTAAGACAAGAATCTTTTGGTGTTTGCCAAAGAGTGCTATGCCTGTGTATTCAGGTTGAACTATTTCCAATTTTCTAAGGAACCTCCAGATTGATTTCCACAGTTGTACCAGTTTGCAACCCCATCAGCAAAGGAAAAGTGGTCCCATTTCTTCACATAGTCTCCAGCAGGTGCTGTCACTTGAGTTTTGTGTCTTAGTCATTTTGATTTCGGTAAGGTGGAATCTCATTTCCACCTTGATTTGCATTTCTTTGATAACTAAGGACTTTGAATATTTCTTTAAGTGCTTCTTGGTCATTTGAGATTCTTCTGTTTTGAACGCTATTTAGGTTTCTACCCCAATTTTTAATTGGATTATTTGGGGCTTTTTTGGGGAAGAAACTTCTTGAGTTCTTCATATATTCTGGCTATTAGCCCTCTATCAGATGTGGGATTAGCAAAGATTTTTTTTTCAATCTGTAGTTTGCCAATTTGTCCTGTTGACTGTCTTTTGCCTTACAGAAGCTTTTCAGTTTCATGAGGTCTCATTTGTAAGTTGTTTATCTTAGAGTCTGAGACACTGGAGTTCTGTTTCTTTTTTGACACATTTATCATTTGTATAAAGTCAAACAACTTATTTCTTTGAGGTAATTTTGTATGCAGCTACTTTGCTGAAGGTATTTATCAGCTATAGCAATTGTCTAGTAAAATTTTTGGGGTTGCTCATGTTTACTATCACATTATCTGCAAATAGGAATACTTTGAATTTCTTTCCAATTTGTATCTCCTTAATCATCTTCGTCTTAGTGCTCTGGCTAGATCTTCAAGTACAATAATGAATAGATAGGGAAAGGGACGGCACCCTTGTCTTGACCCTGATATTAGTGGAAACTCTTTATGCTTTTCTCCATTTAGTTTGATGTTGGCTATAGCATTGCTGTATATTTTTTTGATTATGTGTAGGTATTTGCTCTGTATCCCTGATTCCTCTAATACTTTTAACATGAGTTATGTTGGCTGCCTGTGGCAACGTTAATTAAAGAAAGGGTTCGTCTGGTAATAGGAGTTAGGAATACTGTGAATTCTGTTAATGGGTTTACATATATTGACATATCTCTGCATCCTTGGGTAGAAGCCTAGGTGATCATGGTGAATGATGTTTTTGATGTGTTCCTGGATTTTGGGGGGAGAATTATATTAAGTATTTTTGCATCAATGCTCAAAGGGAATTCAGTCTAAAGTTCTCTTATTTTGTTGAGTTTCTGTGAAGTTGAGATATAAAGTGACTGTGGCTTCAAAGAATTAATTTTGCCAACATTCATCCTTTTTTGTTTTTGTGGCATAACTTGAGGAGGATTGGTATTAGCTCTTCTTTAAAAGTTTGGTAAAATTCTGCACTAAAATCATCTGGTCCTGGAATTTTTTTTTTGTTTTCAGAGTTTTGATAACTGTTTTTATAGCTTTAGCTATTATAGAGTATAGTTTATGTGATCTTCACTTAATTTTGGTGATATCTGTCTAGAAAATATTCCATTAAGATTTTCCAGTTTTGTGAAGTAAAGGCTTTTGAAGTATGACCTAATAGATGTCCTCAGTGTCTGTTGTAATGTCTCCCGTTTCTCTTCTAATTTTGTTTATATGGATACTATCTCTCTGTCTTTTGTTTACTTTTTCTATTGCTTTTTCTGTCTTGTTGATTTTCTCAATGAAGTAGCTCTTGGTCTTGTTGATTTTATATATTGTTTTCTTTGTTTCTAACTGAGTGATTTCAGTCATGACTTTGAATATTTCCTCCATGCTACACCTCTTTTGTGTGTTTGATTCTATTTTCTAAAGCTTTAAGATGGACTTTAAAACTGTTGTATGAGAGATTTCTAATTTCTTCATGGAGGCACTGAGTGCTATGAACTTTCCTTTTATCACTGCTTTCATTGTATACATTAATTTTGGTTTTGTTGTGTCTTCATTTTCATTGAATTATAGAAAGTCATTAATTTCTTTCTTTATTTCTTCACTGACCCAGACATCATTGAGTAGAGAGTTGTTCAATTTCTAAGAGTGTGTAGGCATTCTGGTGTTTTTCATTTTTTGGAAGTCCAACTGTAATCCATGGTGGTCTGATAAGATACAATGCATTATTTCAATTTTCCTACATCAGATGAGTCTTAGTTTGTGACCAACCAAATGGTCAATTTTAGGGAAGGATCTATGAGCTGCTGAGAAGAAGGTATATTCATGTATGTTCAATTTTTTATAGATATCTGTTTGCTACATTTAATTCATAATGTTTGTTAGTTTTGTTATTTCTCTGTTTAGTTTTTGTCTGGATGACTTGTTGATTGGTGAGAGTCAGGTATTGAAGTCTCCTACTATTAATGTGTGGTGTTCAATGTGAGGTTTAAGCTTTAGAAATGTTTCTTTGATAAATGTGGTGCCCTTATTTTTGGGACATTGATGTTCACAATTGAGATATCATCTTGGTAGAGTTTTCCTTTGATGACTATGAATTGTCCTTCCCTGTCTCTTTTGATTAATTTTGGTTGAATGTCCATTTTATTAGATATTCAAATGACTACTCCAGCTTGGTTCTTGGGTCTATTTGCTTGAAAAACTTTTCCAGGACTTTATTCTGAGACAATGTCTCTTTTTATAGCTAAAGTGTTTCTTGTGTACATCAGAATATTGGATGCTGTTTTTCCATCAATTCTATTAGAGAGTATCTTGGGAAATTGAGTCCATTGATGTTGAGAGACATTAATGACCAGTGATTTTCTTTCCTGATGTTTTGATGTTGGCTATGTTCATTTGTGTGTGCCTGTGTGTATGTCTGTATGTGTGTGCGTGTGCGTGTGTGTGTGTGTGTGTGTGTGTGTGTGTGTGTGTGTGTGAGAGAGAGAGAGAGAGAGAGAGAGAGAGAGAGAGAGAGAGAGAGAGAAACAGTGACATACACAGAGAGAGAGACACAGAGAGAGAGAGAGCACTTCCCTTATTTTTGCTATGATGGAATACTTATTTCCTGTTGTCCTACTTGGGTTGGAGTTTTCCTTCTAGTTTTTTTTCTGTAGGCTGGATTTATGGATAGATATTGTTTGATTTTGGAATGACCTTGAAATGTGTTGTTTTCTCCATTATGGTGATTGAGAGTTTTGCTGGGTATAGTGGTCTATGCTGGCTTCTGTGGTCTTTAGAGGCTATAAGATATTTGTCTAGGCCCATCTAGCTTTTAGAGTCTCTTTTGAGAAGTCTGGTATAATTCTAATAGGTCTGCCTTTATATATTACCTGGCCTTTTTCTTGCAGCTTTTAATATTCTTTGTTCTGTAGAGTTTGTTCTTTGATTATTTGAGGACATTCTTTTTGTGTCTAGTCTAATTGGTATTTTGTAAGCTGCTTGTATATTTATATGTCTCTCTTTCTCTAGGTTGGGAAAGTTTTCTTCTATGATTTTGTTGAGAATATTTTCTGGGCCTTAGAGCTGAGACTCTTTACTGTCTCCTCCTTCAATTATTCTTATGTTAGGTCTTTTCATACTATCTCAGATTTCCTGGATGTCTTGTGTCAGGAATTTTTTAGATTTCACATTTTCTTTCACTAATTTATCAATTTTTCAATGGTAACTTCTATGCTTGAGATTCTCTCTTCCATCTCCTGTATTTTGTTGGTGATTTTTACAACTTTTACTCCTATTTTCTTCCATAGGGTTCTCCTTCCCCAGAATTTCCGCAGTCTTTGTTTTCTTTATTGCTTCAATTTCTGCTTTCAGGTCTTCCATAGTTTTATTCATTTCCTTAACCCATTTAATTGTAGTTTCCTGTATATCTTTAAGAGATCTATTTGTTTCCTCTTTAAAGACCTCTATCTGTTTGATTATATTTTAGTGTATTTCTTTAAGAGACCTGTTCACATCCTCTATCATTTTTATAAGACTCAATTTATAGTCATTTTCTTGAGCTTTTGTTAGAATATCCAAGGTTAGCATTAATAGAATAATTGTGCTCTGAATGTGTCATATTGTTCCTGGCTTTTATTTATTGCGTTCTTTTGAGTGCTTTTAGTCATCTTGATGCCTTTTATTTCTGGATATTCCTGTTGTAGTAGGTATTGGTAGGTGGACCTCCTCAATGGTCCTGGTATAGCAGGCCTCTGATGTATATCCTTGGAGTTATGTTTCCAGATCATCAGGTCTGTATGATTTTGGATCTGCAGCTCTAATGAAGGTGAGCAGAAAGGTGGTAAGTGAATGGATGTTATTTTTGGATAGCCAGCTTCTCGGGGAAGATTGATGTGTGGCAGAGGACTCCAGAAGACTTAGCCAGCAGGAAAGTTGGGTGGAGGAAGGAAAGCTAACCCTTATGATTCAGGATCCAGAGGTCTGATGAAAGTAGGTAGAGAGGTGTGGGGAGAATGGATGTGCAGAGGGGATAGCAGGGTATATAGTTTGATTTTTATCTATAAAATAATGAGGATGTAGTTTTTATTTGAAAATAGTATTTGTTTGCATAATTGAAAAATCAAAATCTCTAAATGAATTTATCCTCCTGAGTCAGTGTGACCACAGTATTAGGTATAACAAGCTAGCCTCGAGCTCATTCTGCAGTGAAGAGTGAACAAGACAGATGGGAAGACTTGCCCTCTCTATTTGTTGTGAAATCATTTGGCCGTGCAGTATTGTAGGTCTCATTGGGTCCCAGTTCCCCTATTATGTGTTATCATTACACAGGAAGCTCTGCATTTGATTATTCTAGTAGCTCTAACAAACACATTTGGAGTCAACAGTTTCAGAGGTCTTATAAATCATGATTTTATAAAAGTTCTTAAAGAATTTATTGTATTTGGAAATACTAAGCTTTCTATGATTATGTTTTAATTTTCACTTTATAATTTTTATTGGTTCCTTGTGAATTTTCCATCATGCACCCAAATTCTACTCAGGTCTTCCTTCTCTCATACCTACCTTTGCAAACCTCCTCCACATCAGAGAAAAAACATCTCATTGTTGAAGATGCAGTTTGTCACAGTGTGTTTCACAGTATACCATTTGTCAACATTGCTTTGCTTGTAAATATTCATTTCAAAGTCTCTTTGATCTGGTATGAGACCTCTGGCTTCTGGTACTCTCTCAAAATTGGAACCTCACTGGGATTCCTCTCAGGTATCCTGTTGTTGCCCTGTGACTTTGTGATTTAGTAGTATTTGATCTATAGAACTAGCCCCTTCATGTATTCTAGCAGTTTATAAATGGGTGGATGTTGGGGTGGGCAATTTCAAAGTCTTGGATATGGGCCTAACAGGTATATGTCTCTCACAACCTCCAGGGAGGCTCACAAGCCACTCCAGCAACTGCAGTTGAGTCTACCCTCCTGCCCAGGCCCACACTCCTGAATGCTGCAGCAGGTAAGGGGTAGGGATAGTTCTTCTGCTCACATGACTCTACTGGGGTTAGCTCTCTAGCACACTACCAGTGGTAAGGCAAAAGGGAGGGGATTTTTCCCTAACCACTCTACAGCAGAGAAGAGCAAACAGACAAGACTGGCTCTCCTATTCTCACACTCTCAGTTCAGCTCAACTGTAACTCCCACATCTATAGCTATCACTACTATGCTGCCAAGTGAGATACAGGGCCTGCTGTCCTGAGGGCTGTAGTTGTGGGCCATCTCTCTTACCTACCAAAGTCACAAAGGAAAAAGAGAGATGTGGCACTCGCAGCACAATCCAGCCTCTCTGCACCTTGTTTGGTTCTCCATGTGTATATATATCTGTCTATGAGCTCCTGAATTTTCTGGAGCTTCTTACACACTTTGACATCACTCTGCTCTGTGTGTATGTGTGTATGTGTACATATACATGTTATATGATATGTGTTCTGACAGTCAATAGTAATAATACAAATAATAGCAATCAATATTGAAAAAAAAAACCTGTGTCCACTTTAGGTGGATTTATCAAAAAACAGTAGAAATATCTGGTAAAATGCTGCTATTGGAAATACCATACTTTGTGGACTCATTAAATAAAGAATTTATCATGGAAAGCCACAGATTTATTTATTTGTATTTCAGATATGATGTTTTCATGAAAAAATATGACCTGTTTAAGTTTGCAGCAGTTTTAAGAGCCAGAAATGTTTATTTTATTTGATGATCAAAATCATGTTAAATCTGAATTTTCTCAAGCCAGTAAAATAAATCATAACTTCAACATCACATATTGGCTTTGCTAATGTCTGAAGAATGTTGATACTTTCCTTGGCTTCTCTGATTGTAGAGAAGTTGGGATAACTGCATGCTTTGTCATGTTAATATTGCATTTTTTACATAGAATTACATGGTTGAATGCTAAAGGTTTCACTTGTTCATAGTGGAGATGACACAAAAATTGTACCAAAGCAAGTGTTACTGGACAACAGGGCATAATGAGAGACTTTTTGTTTGTTGGTTGTTGGTTTGTTTTGTTTTACAGTCATTGGGATGAATGTGTGCAAGGAGAAATAGGCAGATCCTCTTTTCTTCCTCATTACTTCTTTTTTTTTTTTTTTTTTTTTTTGGTTTTTCGAGACAGGGTTTCTCTCTGTAGCCTCGGCTGTCCTGGTACTCACTCTGTAGACCAGGCTGGCCTCGAACTCGGAAATCCGCCTGCCTCCGCCTCCCAAGTGCTAGGATTAAAGGCGTGCGCCACCACCGCCCGGCTTCCTCATTACTTCTTGACTCATGATGTGAGTAGATGTTCATCCACATGTGCTGTTGTGCTGTCCTTATCAGAGATCCACATCATGGGCTTACTAGATCTTAGATTACAACCTTCCAAACCATGTGACTTTTGTTTTTGAACGTGGAGGTATTTTATTACAATAATGGTAAAATGACTAGTGTAATGTTTTCAACTTAGGAAAGAGATACCACAGTATGCCCCCAAATAGATTTTTTTTTAATGATTCTAATATTATGAATTTACTAACATTAGTGATATAAGCTAATGATATAGAGTGATAATTTGAGGCTTAAAGAAAAATTATGACATGAGATAAGACATAATATCACTTGGTAATTAACTGGTACATAAGAGTAGATGGTTCTGAACAAATAATATTAATAAGGTAAACTGACTAAGAACCAATTAAGTCAAACCATAAATACTGACCTTCAGGTGAGCCCTTTGCCTGTTATTTCTGAAACCGCAGGCTTGTTAGAACATAACTGACTAATCATTATCAAATGATTACTTATCTAGTGTTACTACAATTATATAAACTGTAACTGACTAATTAGTGAAGGCTCAAAAACTAAAGGAAAGCAAGAATATTTTTAGCATATATAAAAATTAAGATAGGAGCAAAATATCTCAATATTTATTCTACCATATCATCTGAATAGTTCTGTGGAGTTGGAAACATAAATTTTGAGGACAGAAATCTTAAGAGAAATCTATAATGATAATTTTATTAAATATATACTTTTGTTTATCTATACATTATTTATATATGTATATTAAATTATCTGAGTTTATCTACATGTATTTTAATGAATTATTTTCATTTTTAAATTAAATTATTTAAATTAAAATATTATCTTCTATTTTCTCTTTCTAATCCCTTGCTCACTCCCAAAATATGCTTTTTTCCCTTATTACCATTATGTGTGTATGTGTGACTAAGTGTATATATACAGCTTATTCTGTTTAGTATTACTTGTATGTATTTAATTTCAGGACTGATCTCTTAGTATTTGATAACTATTCAATGGCCGCATCTCCCTCTTCATCATTTCTTAGTACTCTTGGCATGCTTCCCAATAAAGCACAAAATTTTTTGATTTTTTTTCTCACTGTTAACATTCTTTTTGGTATATTTGTCAATTTTATAAAATAATACTAATGAATTATCAAAAATTAGAAGTTACATGAAGCTGTTTCATTGCTCTAACATTATAATTATTTGTGTTGGTAAGAGCATCATCTGTTGTGGATATAATATTTCCTAGACACTGATAAAAGTGAAAGAATTTAGTGAGATAGAAGGAAAAAGAAATAGCATAAATGATAGATAATATATAAATATAAGAAATCATAAAGATAAGAGACAAAGATAAACATAAATAAAAACACATGGAGAGATGATAGATGATAGTTGGAGCAATAGAGATAGTTGCAGAAGCATAGATAGATAGATAGATAGATAGATAGATAGATAGATAGATAAATAGGTAAATAGATAGGTAGATAGATAGATGATAGATAGATGATGGCCACATAAATACATAGATAGCTTACTCTGCATAAAACTATAAAGAATTGAAGCACATTTTGAAAATGAAAAAAGTACAACTCTAGCATAGAAATTGGGGACATTTGTGAATATAATTTCAGACTAGACAATATTAACATTTAAATAATATATTTTCTATTATATCTCAATCACTTTCATTTATATAATTTTACAAAGACTGGATAAAAGTTAATAAAATGGAGATTTGATTTCAACTTTCAAAGGAATAGTGTCAATAAAAATATATAGAAATCTCAGTTATGAACAGGTATATTTTTCTGAAATTTTAGTATATACTATGATATACATGTTAGCAGTAATATTTGTAACTGTGGATATTCAGAGGTTTTGTGGATAACTAGTATTGCCACAACTGCTGACAGATGATTTAATAAAAAATGAGGACCCCTGAAGAGATGTGGCAGTGAAGAACAATGGGTACCAAGAGTTTTGGTCTTTGGCTCTTAAATTAAAAACCCTGTCTCAGAGCTTGGCTTTTGGTTAGTGAGTTGCATACCTGAAGTGGACCACAGTATTGAGCAGTGGGTGACATAGTGGCTGTTCTGGCACAGGCCATTTCAGCTTTTTCCTTGGCTTCACCTTAATGTCTGTAGTTTCTTAAGACTCTAAGATGATCTTAAAAGGATTAATACTTGTACTGAGAAAGAACTCTTGTGGACTGAAAGTCAGTATAGGTAGGTATAACTCTAGCTATGAGTATGGTGCTGCTTTCCTCTGAATTCTTGGATATGTGTATGGAGTTTAGAATGCTGTGATAATACAGAAAGATATTAAGAGGAAATTTAGTTCAAAGTCTTTCAAAATGTGAATAATCAAGCATCAGGGTAAAAACATTCTCAAGGTTGTGAGAAGTTTTAAAATATAAAATTGTGTTAAAAACAGCTGTATCATTGATATGAATAGCAAGTGTTGTTTGAATTCTGTGAAACTTTATAAGGAATGATTTTTAAAATATTTCATAATATGAGGCATAAACAAAGTAAGATGGAGACACACCACTTTCATCCAGTAGTTGATATTTGTTCAAATAATTCCAGAAATAAACTTTATTTAGTATTTGAATATAAATATTCAAAACTCCACTTTTTCAGCTTTAATTTTGGACAAAGTGTACGATACATCTAATCACTATAAACAACAGCATGCTACAACATGCATCAGAACTTCATATGGAACCTCAAAACCATATGTAACATTCTTTTGATTTCAATAAAAAAGTAAAATGACTTCTTTAGACACAGACAATACAATTCTTTCTTAAAAAAAAAAAACAACAAATGCACTTGAGTAAATTTCAATCACATTTCTATTTCGTTTTTGTTGAATTAACATTTCTTTCATTTCTATTATTTTTCACACTGCTCTAGAATGTTAGATATTTGTTGTCATAGTTCATAAGCTACTTAGCTATAATAGATTTTTGAGTTTCTTTAAATATTGATTATCTATTGATCATCTATTTATGTTATCTATCAGCTACCTATTTTCTATTGATATTAATTATGTACCTCTATCAGTCTATCATCTATGTGAATATCTACCATCTAACTTTTATATGTATATGTATATATATATATATAAACCATAGAAATAGCTGACATACTCTTTTAGTGAAACAAAAACTTTGAGAATCCTCTATGAATGCAGGTGCATGTTGGTAATTAGGAGGTGAGCTGTTATCACACTATGTGTAGCTAGTAATATGTCCTGAGATTTAGAGGGAAAATCTACATTCTCTGTAAAGTAATGTAAATGGAGCAACTGTGGAAATAACATTTTAATGATTTTTCTGTAGTGTAAGTCATGTGATCCTGCAAAATTTGCAGCTTAGAAAGGATTTAATAAATATACTGCATATACTCTGTATATTCTGTGTCTGAATAAAATGAGAAGCTAGAGCAAATGGAGAATTACCACACCAATCTGCACTGTCAGTTATAATTTAGATCCTTGACTCCAGGTATTCAAGATTAAGTAGGAATACCGTAGGGCCATTGCAATAGAAAAGCAATTCCAGGAATGGTAAGTTGTTCCGCATACCCTTTCTCAAATAACTGTCTTTTGCTGTTGCTGAGCAATGGTCTACTTTTTACATCCTAGTTTGTCTGTGTAAAACATCAATACAATTCAGTGTGATAGGTAATTTGTATTGGATCAGTTGCATGCTGCTTTAATAGAGCAGAAGTTTTGACATTATTATTAAGCATTTACATCATAAAAGTTATGAAAAATCCTATCTGTGGGCCTAAAATAATTTGACATTTCGCTCTACTGACTTGAAGAGGCCAAATTATAGATTTTCTTTTTAATGTTGAAGGGTTGATTCACTTCCCATTAATTAAATGTCCAGAGTATTTGGAATTAAGCTGTCAGGTTTTATAAATGAAGCCAAAGGCATTCTAATTTCTTATTCTGAGTTTGTTCGAATTTAAACTGCACATCTTAGAGCAGGGTGTTGCAATTTTATTTCAGCTGTTTCTACATTGCTGCAGAAATCAACATTCTCGATCTCTATTATTTTGAGATAGATAATCATGAAGCGAGCCTTGGCATCAATGTAGAGAAGCACAGTGAGTCCATGCACTGAACATAGCTAGAAACATCTTCACTATCTGGGCTAAGATGGGGTGCTGTTTTGTAAAATCATTAAATCTCCCAGAACAAGGTATGTCTTCATACATTATCCTCCAAGCTGCCAAAATCTTCATGCATATGTACTGGAACTCTATTCCTAAATTGATCTGAATTAATGACTGTTTAGCAAATGCCTAATATCACACAATGTCTCTAGAATAAATGAAGAATAGAATGTGACACTACTGGAATAGATATTGAAGAACAGTAGAAACTCTAGGTGTGATGTAACGTGATAAATTTGAAGGCAGCATGAAAAATAAACACAAAACTGAAGACTAATCATTAGCTAGGACGATGTAATTTAAGTAGGGTTGCATTTTAGTAGACCACAAAGAAATTATAGGAGCCAAAGTAAATCATTTGAAAAAAAGGGGAAGCTGTGAGTAGAATTATCCAAGGTCAGAAACCTACCTACAATTATAAAATGACCAAGGAAGGCAATACAGTTTTACTAAAAACAAGTGAATAGCCAGGCACTGTGATTCATGCCTGTAGTCCCAGCTACTCAGGAGGCTGTGACAGGAGAATCACTTGAGTCCAGGAGTTCTGGGCTGCAGTGAGCTATATGCCTATCAGGTGTCTGCACTAAGTTTTGCATCAATATGGTGACCTCCCAGGAGCAGGGGGTCAGCTGCTGGTGAACCTGTCCAGGTAGGAAATGGAGCAAGCAGGTCAAAAGCAAATAAAGAAAAAGTAAAACTTCTGTTCTACTGTTCCCATCTCTGTTTCCTTGAATCATAGATATCTGAAAGTCAAATCAAATATTCACCCTCCCCACACTCCAGATGACAAAGCGATCAGGATCTCCCCAGCATTTTCCTTAGTGTTGCCTAAGGCAAGGAAAGGCTCTCGGGTAGCTGATTTTGATTCTAGTCACAATCTTTCTTCACCAGTCACCGAATGATGTCATTTCCTGACTCAGCTTGTCGGGTAAAATCAGAAGTGATTTCTCCTTTAGGTTAGAGGACTCATGCTTGTAGCCTTCTCCCTGTATCACAGGCCACTTTGGAGTATTCTTTCTTCATGTCACTTACTGTATTCTTCATGTAACCAATCACCTCGTGGTATCCTTGACACCTAGGCTGTTACCCGCACCACCTAAAAAGTTGTATATTCCTTACTCTGTTGGATCTGCATATACCTGCCTGATCCTCTTGACCATATCCTTCAGATCTCTGCAGAGGTGTCACTTCACAGGCTCCACACATATGATATACCATGAGTTCTCAAAGTTAATGCCTACATGATGTATTGTCTCCACTGTGATTTTATTTTTCCTTATTAACTTTGTCACTAAGCTAATTGCATTTATATAAATGTATCTCAATATATTTTATAGTGGCATGGATTTAATAAGATAAGAATAAGTGGATAAAAACCTTTATTTTTATATATTTTATATTTTTATCCTAACAATTAAAATGCTATGAAATTAGGCTTACCTTCTCTCTTACAATTCTTATTGTATCTCTAGCATCTTTTTAATGTGTTCCTCTGAGATAGGATTTTACTCTGTAATCCAACCTGGCCAAGAACTGTGTAGCTCAAGCTGGCCTCAAGCTCACTTATCTCCACATATAAAGTAGTAAAATTGTAGGTGTGAGCCATCACACTTAAATTTCTAAAATCTGACACTATTGTCACTATAAGATGGTTGAAGTCCCATATCCTAATACTCAGACTATATGTTTGACAGTTAGTGCCAACTGTCAGCTCTCTCTCTCTCTCTCTCTCTCTCTCTCTCTCTCTCTCTCTCTCTCTCTCTCTCTCTCACACACACACACACACACACACACACACACACACATTTTAAAGCTGATAGGATTAGGGACATTTAACCATAGTGAACATTGCCTTGGCAAATTAGAATCCTAACATAAAATGTTCTAGGCTTTAAAAGAACTGGTATTTAAGTACTGAGCCACAATGTTTCTGTTTTGCATTGCTGTGACAATATGCCTAATGGGAACATGTGTGTGTGTGTATGTGTGTGTGTGTGTGTGTGTGTGTGTGTGTGTGTGTGTGTGTGTATGTATGTAGCTACATATACTTGCCTATGTAGTAGGCAAGTTGCTTATGGAGTCCCTATAAGTTGACTTATGCTTTTGATCATTGCCTTATACTTTATTTAAAATAAGGACTCTTCATTTATTGCCTCTGTGTGTATCTTGCTAGCTGACCTGTGATCTTCTAGGGAGTCTATTGCCTCTGCTTCCCATCCCACTGTAGAATAGGTGCTATAATAGGCTCCTGTCACTGTGCATCACTTTGCATGGGTTCTAGGGATTGGAGTATGAGTCCTCACCCTTGTCTAGAAATCACTTTTCTCACTGAGTAGTTTCTGCAGACAGAATTTAAGATATTAAATTAAAATAGATGATTATTTCATTGTGTCTATTGATTTGTAATTATTTCTACATTTTTAGCCTTTCCATATGTTTTCCTTTTAAGGACTAATATTATTACCCTCCTTTCTCAGCAAAATCCCAGTTATCAGTCTTACTGATATTTTCTCTTTTCCTTATATTCTACTGAGTAAATATCTGCTTTAAAATATTCTGTCCACTTTCTAAGGCTTTGCAGTTCTTTTCTGTGTACTTAATAAAATATAAACATAAGACATTTATTTTGAATTCTTTTTCAAATAAATATCTAAAATTATACTTCAATAGTTGTATCTCTCAATAATTTTTAACATTCTTGTTTTCTTCACCTTAGATTAAAAAAGTAGGTGGCAGTATTCATAATAATTTTTCTCTTGTATATAGATCATATTATAGTTTACCTTTAAAAGTTTTAAATTAAGTAATGATTCTTGCTGTATTTTTCCTGTTGTTATTGCCAAAGCTAAGAATTATATAATTATCTGGTATTTATTGTTTTTGATAACTGCTAAATAAGGTAGCTAATGTGTTTCTACTTTGCAGATGGGAAAATTTCAAATACAGGATGTAAAAAAGTTACCAAATATCACACAAATTAAACATCAACTCAGGCAATCTGTCTTATAGGTTTCTCATAAAGTAAGAATTTAGTTGTAACTTTGCTTCTTTCCTTCAAGTTTTACAGGTGATTTTACTGCCTTCATTTTTTTGGAGTTAGTTATACTGTTTGTTGTGTCTGGTAATATTCTTCCATTGTTCTTGGCATCACAGAACTTCTATCAGTGGCAAATGTATGTTAAGTTGCATTTAGGCAGTAGCTTAAACATATTCATGAATTGTTTCCACATTCAGATCACAGAGACAAGTTGTGTTTCGAGTACTAGCACAGGTATCTTCTGGAAGACTTTCTAATCGTGAATACAGGAGTTTCAGCTACTTCTATAGTAGCATCATCCATAGCTGCCTTGCACAGAACAGATCATGGATAAATGTATTGCTTCTGTCAAGGCACAAAAATTTAAATAGTGTGGATTAATGGCTCATTCGTTTTTAATGAATTTATTATTAAATCAGCTAAGCCAACATCTGGTTTGTTAATAGTTAAACAGAATCTGATATTTGGAGGTACTTTGTTTCTGTTTTGAACTTTCACCAGATAACAATATTTGAACCTGTTATTTTTATAGAAAAAGAAATAAAGACTGCAATGAAAAATGGATGTAGAATCGCACTTAGTCAAGTATCTATCATAATCTTTTATTCTTTTCAGGTGGAGTAATAGAGTAGTTGAAATAAGCACTTATTCCATGTAACCATGTCTTTACATAAAAGGAAAGGAAATGAAGACAACACCTGGATAATGAACCAAGATGTTGACACGAGGCATTTACTAACCAAAGTCTTCCAGCAAAGATAGAAGAGGTGTCTGGGAAAGTAGGAGGGGAGTCTGGGTCAGACTCTCCTTAGATTCTCAGAGAAATTAACTCTGCTGGAGTTTGGACTTTCAGCTCAACAGCCGTGAGTTAACACATTTCGAATGTCGTAAGCCACCGTGTGGTGCTCTGCAGAATTACCCCACTAAGTAGAAAAGCTAATCTCAGATGTTAAAACTCAGATGAAAAATTTTCTTCAAATATTGTTATCTTTCTTATATCTGAGAGGAACTCATAAAATCAGAATCATAATCTATAAAAGTAAATATTTTTATTAAATGTTGGAATTCAAGTTTTATAGTAAACTTTAATGTAACCCAGTGGATAATGAAAAGCAATAACTTTATGAAGGCTAAAGAGAAACGAAAGGATACCAGGGTGCATACCTTCACTCAGTTCCTAATGGGTGTGTAGTATTATTGAATATGACCTTTACATCATAAAGAATACCAAAATCAGTGGGGGCAAACTGAATGATGGCCAGGATCATCAGGAGATACATCAAAACCCTGTACTTGATTCTAACATTTTAGAGTTACTTCCATGCCAAAAGGCTTGGAAATCACTTTCTTTGCTGACCAGCAAAGAGGGGTTTTAGTTAAAGTAAACTTGCATGTGACAGAAAGTGTGATTTTAGCAGCCTTTATTCTTTGGTGACAGTGCATTGTGACACACATACATTTGTATCTTACAGACAGGCAGCTGCACAGGCCTTTCCCTGTAAACCATGAGCATTTCTGCTCTGAAAATTCTGTCACCTACCAAGTTACCTTTCAGATTCTTGCATTTTCTAGTTTTCTAAAGACAGATACAATCAATCCCCTTGTCCTTTGGCCTCCCAGGGCTCTTCTTTATAGTTTGAGCTTTAAATACTAGAAATACATTGAATGTTTCACATGTAAGTAAGAAATTAGAAGTAAGACAGTGAAGAAGAAAATAATACCATGGTAAAAAGCCAATGATGAGTTAAAATTTGAGAATACATATTGACAACATGAACAATCATGTAGAAAAGGTACAAAATGACTTTCAGAATGTCTTAGTCAGAGTTTCTATTCCTGCACAAAATGCATGACAAAGAAGCAAGTTGCAGAAGAAAGGGTTTATTTAGCTTACACTTCCAGGTTCTTGTTTATCACCAAAGAAAGTCAGGACTGGAGCTCAAGCAGGTCAGGAAGGAAGAGCTGATGCAGAGGCCATGGAGGGATTTTACTGACTGGCTTGCTTCCCCTGGATGTTCAGCGTTCTTTCTTTCTTTCCTTCTTTTTTCTCTCTTCCTTCTTTCCTTCTTTCTTTGTTTCTTTGTTTCTTTCTTTCTTTCTTTCTTTCTTTATTTATTTATTTATTTTTTATTGGTTATTTTATTTATTTACATTTCAATCCCTTTGAAGTATCCAATCTCTTTTAAAATTCAAAGTCATTTTACAATTCTAAGTCTTTTAACTGTGGGCTCCACTTAAATAATACTTTCTTCCTCTAAGAGGAAAAAATATCAAGGCATTGTCACAATCGAAATCCAATTCTAACCATCCAATGTCTGGGCTCCACTCACAATCTTCTGGGCTCCTCTAATGACTTGGGTCACTTCTCCAGCTCCTTTCTAGCACATACCTCGTCTTCTAGGCTCCAGCTGCCTATAATACACTCCTATAGCTGTTATTGGTGGTCATCTCATAATACCGGGATCTCCAAAACACTACTGTCTTCTGTTGTAACTAGGCTTCACCAAAAGCCTCTCATAGACACTCTTCATGGTGCCAAGCCTCAACTCCTTTTCATGACCCCTTCAGTCCTGGGCCATCAATTGCAACTGAGGTTGCACCTTCACCAATGGCCTTTCATGGCCTCTCACAGTACTACACCTCATCTGCTCTTCATGACTCTTTCATGCCTTTAAAACCAGTACCACCTGGGTGACTCTCACACATTACTAAGTCCAGCCGCAGCACAAAGTACAACCTTGGCTATCTCTGGAACACAGCTTCTTTGTGCTCTCAGAAGACACTTCCCAGAGGATTTCACCTCAACAATGCTGGTCTCTCTCTTTTTTTTTTTTTTTTTAGATATTTTCTTTATTTACATGTAAATTTCTCCATTCCCAGTTTCCCCTCCAAAAAAACAAAGAAACAAACAAAAACAACAAAAACAAACCCCTGTTGCCTCCCACTTCCCCATGCCTGCCACCCCACCCTCTCCCACTTTCTGGCCCTGGCATTCCCCTACACTGGGGCACAGAACCTTCACAGGGCCAAGGTCCTCTCCTCCTATTGATGATCGAATTTGCAATCCTCTACCATACACATGCTGCCTGAACAATCAGTCCCACCATGTGCAGACCTTGGTTGGTGGTTGAGACCCTGGGAGCTCTGAGGGTACTAGTTAGTTCATATTGTTGTTCCTCCTAAGGGGCTGCAAACCCCTCAGCTCCATTGGTCCTTTCTCTAACTCCTTCACTGGGGACCCTGTATTCAGTTCGATGGATGGCTGTGAGCCTCTAAATTTGTGTTAGTCAGGTACTGTCAGACCTCTTAGGAGATAACTATATTTAGGCTGGCTTGCCCTTCCTTCAGTCCCTGCTCTCTGCAACTCCTTCCATGGGTATTTGGTTCCCCCTTTTAAGAAGGAATGAAATGTCCACCTTTTGGTCTTCTTCTTCTTAATCACCACTAATTTCTTAGTTCCAGCTAACCAGCATCAATAGTACCTGAATAAAGCAAATTCAAAGGCTTTGCTTTAGTAGTTCTGGTATCTTCTTAATCACAGTTGATTCTTCAGCCCCAGTTATCCAAAACTGTAGAATCTTCACAATCAAAACAGCAATGGCCCTGATAACAGTCTTTAATCTTCCCTCTGAAATCTCACCAGCCATGCCTCCATATTTGCACTGCTCTCAACATTATTTTCCAAGCTCCCACAGAATATCACACAGAGCTTTTAATACCCAATAGCTATTCTGTCCAAAGTTCCATAGTCCTTCCACATTCCTACTCAAAAGATGGTCAGATTGTTACAGGAAAACTCCACTACATACCAATTTGTTTAATCAGGGTTTCTATCCTTCACAAAACATCATGAAGAAGTAAGTTGAGGAGAAAAGGATTTATTTAGCTTACACTTCACGCTGCTGTTCATCACCAAAGAAAGGCAAGAATGAAACTCAAGAAGTTCGGGAAGGAAGACCTGATGCAGAGGCCATGGAGGATGTTAATTACTGGATTGCTTCTCCTGGGTTGCTCAGCTTTCTTTCTATCTTTTTTATTGGTTATTTTATTTATTTACATTTCAAATGTTATCTCCTGCCCATCGAGTGCTTGCTGCTGCAGCCACAGGACTGGGCACTGGGCACTACCACCACAGGATGGTGGCCGAAATAAAGGAGTGGAAATAAACTCATGTCCTGCCATAGCTCTCCACACTGCCTGGGTGGGCATATGGCTGTCATGAGCCATATCCTAGTCTGTGGGGGTAGTAAAATTGGATAAGCCCTGGGGTCCCTGGGCCTCACAGAGGCCAAGGACAGCAGGTTCTAACTTCTAGGCATCACATGTGATGCTGCATACCACAGAAGAGCTGAGAATGAATTGGAAGTCCCAAAGCAGCTTACTTCCACATTGCTGTTTATCACCAAAAAAAGTCAAGACTGGAACTCAAGTAGGTCAGGAAGCAGGAGCTGATACAGAAGCCATGGAGGGATGTTCCTTACTGGCTTGCTTCCCCTGGTTTGCTCAGCCTGCTCTCTTATGGAACCCAAGACTTCCAGAACAGGGATGGCACCACCCACAAGGGGCCCTACCCCCTTGATTACTAATTGAAAAAATGCTCCACAGCTGGATCTCGTGGAGGCACTTCCCCAACTGAAACTGCCTTCTCTGTGATAACTCTAGCCTGTGTGAAGTTGGCACACAAAATCAGCCAGTACAGTCTCTGTTCCACTTTTTTCCCTCTATTTCCTTTAGACAGGAGCAATTCTGATTAAAGTTTTTGAGATGGATGGGTGGCCCTCTCCATCAACTAGGGGCCATGCCTAACCTATGGATATGGCCTCTACAGGTTCTCTCTCCCCTTTCTTGGGTATTTATGCTAATGTCATCCCTGTTGTGTCCTGGGAGCCTCTTGCTTTCCTGGTATCTGGGACTTCTTAGGGGCTACCCACAGTTCTCCATTCCCCACAACCAAAGACTACCACCCAAAGAGTAGCACCACCCATGATGGATCCTTTTATCCTTGATCACCAATTGAGAAAATAAATGCCTTACAGCCAGATCTCATGGAGGCATTTCCTCAAGGAAGGCTCCTTTCTCTGTGATAATTCCAGATTGTATCAGGTTGATACACAAAACAAGCCAGTACACAGTGCAAGTTGCAGATGGGGCAATTTCCAGTGGTGCTCATTTGATTCAGATAGATGCTGGCCAAGCAGCTGAGGCTTGACCCAAAGTCACACCTGTCCTTTCAATGCAGGGACTGCAGGAGTCCACCACTATGTCTGCTTCTATATTACATGTTTGAAAATAATACATATAATAAGAATATTGAAGTGAATAAATGTTAATACTGCAAGTGTTTATCTGAGGATTTGAATTTTGAATCAGTAGCATCAGTGCTCTCTCTCTCTCTCTCTCTCTCTCTCTCTCTCTATCTATCTATCTATCTCACACATACACACACACACACACACACACATTCTGCTTTGTTTGGAGTTACTTTTTCACATTTATTAATTTGTTTGTTAATTTATTTACTTGTTTATCTATCTATTCTCTTTACATCTAGATCACTGACCTCCACTCCTCTCAGTCCCCCTTCACTGAGTTTCTCTCTTCATCCTTCTCCCCTTTTACTCTACGAGGGTGGAGCCTAGCTCCCTGCCCCTGGGATATCCCCCATGCTGGAACCTTTTCTAAGTATGACATTTTAAGAACTATTGTTTTAGTCTTAGGGTACACCCTTTACTTTGCAGCCACCATTGTTGGTTTTTAGATATCAATCCCTGGATGCACACCTCCAATCTCTGTCTTCACTTCTCTCAATCCTTATCATCAGCTGACTTCACATTGACATGAACGTCATGAAATTAACAGCATTTTATTCTTGTCCATTATTTACCATCTAATAGCAGGCTGATAAAGGACCAAAAGTACAGCTTTTCTCAGAGGTAGTAAATGTTTTGTTGAATTTATTAGTATGATCTATGAAACTTGGCTGATATAAGAGACCTTACTTGGAGCCCTTTCACATCCTGTCTTCTCTAAGGGTCTGCCTGCTTCTGCCTTCCCTTCCCAATGCAATGTTCATGTGTACAGGGTGGTTGTAGATTCAGTATCTTTGGTTCTCTGACTCTAGCCTCCATCTCTTCTCTTATTCTTCATCATATTATCTATTGTTATGCTTGATAACTTGAATGTTGGATACTATCAAGAAAATGTGTTATATAATGTAATATGTATTCTGGGTATGTATAACATGAGTACCATCAAGTAGTTTTAAAAATTAACTTCCTAAATTAAAGTATGGTTTCAAACATTTAATAGCTTCACATCATAATGGCTCTTAGCTGCTACTTCTAGTTTCATCTTGTTACATCTTGTTTTGGATGTTTGTTTACATTTGTGGTGGTTTAAATAAAAGTAGCTTCCATTGTTCACATATCTGAATGCTTAGTCACATAAAGGAAAATTTTGATAAAAATATAGATTGGAAATATAGATTTGATAAAAATATAGATTGCCATTATTGAACAATGCACATACCTGTGGGTGAGCGTTGAGGGTTTTATAATCCCACAGCCTAGCTTCTCTCTCTCTCTCTTTCTCTCTCTCTCTCTCTCTCTCTCTCTCTCTCTCTCTCTCTCTCTCTCTCTCTCTCTCTCTCTCTCTCTCTCTCTCTCTCTCTCTCTCTCTCTCTCTTCCCCTATGTTCCTACACTCCAAGCCATGGTGACAATGAACTCAACCTCTGAAACTGTAAGCAAGCCTCCAAT
This sequence comes from Mastomys coucha, assembly GCF_008632895.1. Lineage (NCBI taxonomy): Eukaryota > Metazoa > Chordata > Mammalia > Rodentia > Muridae > Mastomys > Mastomys coucha. The sequence continues at coordinate 40,372,178 of NW_022196900.1, read as the reverse complement.
TAAATTCTTTCTTTTATAAAAGGTTTCTTGGTCTTGGTGTATCTTCAAAGCAACTGAATACTTACTACAATTACATCATTCTATAATAATGGTTTATATGTCACTTAAACACATTTTTCTCAATAATGATGCTTTTAATTTTCTTCAGTTATATAATTTCTTGTTTGAGTTTACTTCTTCTGTAAGACTATGGGGAAGGATCTCAAATATTTACATGACTTTCTCTCACTTCTTACCTGAATTTTTTTTCATTTTTATCATTTTGATATTAATACAGATGTTTAGCCTCCATGTATGTTTCTATACCAAGTGTATGTCAGGCAACCAAGTAAGCCAGAAAAGTGTGTCATACTCCCTGTAGTTACTCATATACATATGGGATTCCATATGAATGTTAGGAATTGTAGCCTGGTAATCTAGGATATCAGCCCATTGATATGAGTTCATATTGTTTGAAGCTCAACTGCAGTCTAGAAAGTACCCAGATACTTAGAACTTATTCTGTTGTCTAGTGACCAGCATTCTGCAGCTTTTAAGACATAGTACAGGGATGAGAAACCTCCCTCTCCTTGCCAGGACCTTGACTCTACTTTGTGTTCTCTTTCCTGTAACTTGACAAAACTTCTGACCACTTGACCTTTTTTAGTAATGTCTTTGGAAAACAGTTCCTGTTGTCATCTAATGGGGTTTTCAGAAATTAAGGAGTATCACACTTCAAATTGACATATTAGTACATATTTCTGTATACACCGAATAGTGATCAGATAAGGAAAATAAGCATATCCTCTACTTAGGTTTGTCATTCCCTGGTGTGGAGTATTCTCTAGCTCCTTTCTCTTGTTCTGAGATATATAAGGCATATTTATAATTGTATCCAACCTGTGCCACAGAACTTATTTTACCAAGCCAGAAATAACACTGTATCCATTATAAAATCTCTTATCTTTTCTATAATATTCTGTGGTTTAAAGGTTTTTAGTGTCACACTATTCCCACAAATAAGTTAGGACAAGCATCATGAAAAAAATCTGAGGGTCTAGAACTGTACAATTAGAGCTCCTATATGGTTCGGTAATCCCACCATTGGGTTTGTATCTAAGCAAAGCCATTATGCCAAAGGAACATCTGTACCTTCATGTGCCTGTGGATAAAGAACTAAGATTAGATTTTATGAGCTGAGCCAGACATATCTAAATGTACAACTAGCACATTATCACTCTGTAGTCTAAATTGGTTGATATCCTATCAATTTAGAGTAGGATCAGAGGCTACAGATAATAGTGAATGTGTGGAGAATGGAATAAATGAATAACAGATAAACTATGCTCTTCTAGCTGTAAGAAGATCTAATGTGCTATTTTAGAGTAAGGGAGCTATAGATAATAAGAACGTAATTTATCTTATAAATGACCAGAAATATCGAAAGCTTTTACTATTAGCAGTAAGTCACTATTTGGATAGATATGCATACTTAGTATGATTTGAATATTACGGAATGCATATATCATACTTCAGAAAATGTAAAATGGTATATTTTTATGTATAAATTAACAGTATATTGTTAAGTGTCAGCTTTCCTTTGCTAGTAATGCTTTCAAAAACATGGTGAACAATTCCCAATTCCTCTGGATTTTCTGCAAGAAGCAATGTAAGCATCATATCCACAAAGTAACACAGTGCAAGAACAGCAGGGGTTCTTTCTCTCATTATAACAAGAAGCACATTGGCTACAGTGGCAGAATAATATATTACACAAATACACACACACAGAGAGAACACATACACATATATGTACACATGAACAAACTGCTAGAAATCGAAGTGAATACCATATATTAAGGAATACAAACATTGTGAATTAAGGTGATAAGAAAAGAAAGGGTCAGTTCTTGGCTGATTTGTTCTGAGGTCCATAAAATCAAGAGGTTATATTTTAAAGATGTTTAAGTAGACAAAAAAATGCTACATTGAAAGATAGTTTGAAGTTTCTTAAAATTCATGATAGTTATTTTATTAAAAGATTTATATTTAAACAACTTTTAATTAAAATTGGACTCTATGTGATGGGACACATCTTCAGTCTCAGCACTTGGGAGCCCGAAGCAGGTGACTCTGAGTTTGAGATCAGCACAAGAATCTAGAGAATGTTTCTGTATAAAAACAGCCAATAGAGAAATGATAAATAATAAGTGACTCTTCCTTTGAACTAAAAATATTTTTAAGAATTTTATACATGAGTATTTATGTAATTTCTGATGTTCCCTCTCCCACCTCCAACTCCTGTCCTCACAAATTCCTTCTAGTATTTGTTATTCTTCTTTAACTATGATTGTAATATAGATACACATACTATATTATACATTCTATACATTATATAAAATATGTGTAACATTACACATATTTTATATAATATGTATAATATATATATATATTATTATATTATATATAATATATATAGTGCCAATATATATAATGCATACACATACATAAATGCAACCTGTTGAATCCATTTATTGTTGCTAAAGTATATGTGTGTGTGTGAGAGAGAGAGTATATATGTATATTTAATATTGCTCACCCTCAGATTGGATACCTGTGAGCGATCTGAGCTATGGAGAAGACTTACTGTCCCTCTCTCAGCAATCACTAATTTTCTGTAGCTCTTACTGTAGGGTTAGGGTCTTTTTTTTCCATTTTCTATTAGATATTTTCTTTATTTACATTTCAAATGTTCTCCCCTTTCCTGGTTTTCCCTTAAAAAACCCTCTATCCCCTCCCACCTCCCCCTGCTCAACAACCCACCCTCTACCACTTCTTGGCTCTGATATTCCCCTACACTGGAGCATAGAGTCTTCAGAGGATGAAGGGCCTCTCCTCCCATTGATGACCAACTAGGCCATCCTCTGCTACATATGTAGCTGGAGCCATGATTCCCATCATGTATACTCTTCGGTTGTTGGTTTAGTCCCTCAGAGCTCTGGGGGTACTGGGTAGTTCATATTATTGTTCCTCCTATGTGGTTGCAAACCCCTTCATCTCCTTGGGTTCTTTCTCTAGCTCTTCCACTGGGGACCCTGTGCTAAGTCCAATAGTTGGCTGTGAATATTCACCTCTGTATTTGTCAGGCACTGGTAGACCCTATCTGGAGACAGCTATAACAGGCTTCTGTCAGCAAGCACTTGTTGGCATCCACAATAGTGTCTGGGTTTGGTGACTGTATATGGAATGGATGCCCAGGGGGGACAGTTTCTAAATGATGATTCCTTCAGTCTCTGCTTTAGACTTTGTCTCTGTAACTCTTTCCATGGGTATTTCATTCCCCCTTCTAAGAAGGACCGAAATATCTACACTTTGGTCTTTCTTCTTCTTAAGTTTCATGTGATTTTTGAATTACATTTTGTGTATTCTGAGCTTCTGGGGATAGAGTGATAAGAGAGCTCCCCATCATTGTATCATCTTTAGAATATGAGCCAGAGTTGTCACTGTGCAAACCTTGTTTAGATGACAATAATCTTGAAATTTCTTAGGAGCAGCTTCCCTCTGATATTTAGAAGATACTGTCTACCATCAGAGATACTGGTCCTCTAGCATTTTCAACAGGTATGTGTGAGAGAGAAGGGGGGCATTTTATTCAGATATTGATTCAAAACATGTTTCTTTTTTTTTTTCTTTTTTTTAACTTGAGTGAGTGACTTTATTCTCAGCCCACAGAGAACAGGTTACATTCATTTAAGAAATGGTATGTGTATTAAGATGGTCTATCCATAAAGTCATTCACCAACTGTTTCAATGAACAATGGTTCTGCTTGGAGGGTGGCACAGATATTAGGTGAGGGTAAGAATTTGGTTCATTAGCTGTGATAATTTAGAAAAGCATTCATCTCAGACAAAGAGTAACTTATAAAGTCCTCTTCTTCAAACTTGATACAAGAGCTACAAATGTCAAGCAAAGCATTCAGTCTCACTCTTTGTTGTTCTCTTTCCTACAAGACACCTCCCAAGTTAATTGTCTATGTCTCCCTTGGGTATATAAATACTTTTGAAATATATAAGCTGTTCTGAAAACCACAGTATAGTGTAAAAACATGAAATAAACAATACTATTAATAGAGAGGCTGAGATAGGAGAAGCAAGATTTCAAGACCCTTATGTTGTATACAGCAAGACACTGTCACACACAAGCTGAAAGTGCATATAACTTGTACAATATTGGACCTATTTCTCCAATTACCAAATTAGAGAGACCATTGGATGACAGTCAACAAATTTCTAATTCTTCATATTTTTGGATTTCAATTGATTAGCATAAGTTGGTAATATTAATTTTCACATTAAGATTTTAAGAAATGGTAAGTGTCACTTCCTCTTGTTTTTGTTGTAAGAGATGGAATTAGATTTGTGTGGATTTGATGAAAGATTATTTTCTTGCTTCTTCTAGGGTGTAGTTTTGCTCCTTATGTTGATGTTTTCTATCTATTATCTTTTGTAAGGCTGGATTTGTGGAAAGATATTGTGTAAATTTTGTTTTGTCATGGAATATCTTTGGTATGCTCCATCTATGGTAATTGAGAGTTTTGCTAGGTATAGTAGCCTAGGCTGGCATTTGTGTTCTTGTAGAGTCTGTATGACATCTGCCCAGGATCTTCTAGCTTTCATAGTCTGTGGTGAGAAGTCTGCTGTAATTATGATAGGCCCACTTTTATATGTTACTTGCCGTTTTTCCCTTACTGCTTTTAAAATTCTTTCTTTGTTTAGTGCATTTGGTGTTTTTATTATTATGTGACGGGAGGAATTTCTTTTCTGGTCCAGTCTATTTGGAGTTTTGTAGGCTTCTTGTATGTTCATGGGCATTTCTTTCTTTAGGTTAGGGAAGTTTTCTTCTATAATTTTGTTAAAGATATTTACTAGCCCTTTACATTGGGAGTCTTCACTCTCCTCTATACCTATTATCCTTAGGTTTGGTCTTCTCATTGTGTCCTGGATTTCCTGGATGTTTTGGGTTAGGAGCTTTTTGCTTTTTGCATTTTCTTTGACTGTTGTGTCAATGTTTTCTATGGTGTCTTCTGCCCCTGAGATTCTCTCTTCTATCTCTTGTATTCTGTTGGTGATGCTTACATCTATGACTCTTGGTATCTTTCCTAGGTTTTGTATCTCCGGGTTGTCTCTGTTTCTGATTTCTTTATTGTTTCTATTTCCATTTTTAGATTCTGGATGATTTTACTCATTTCTTTCACCTGTTTGATTTTGTTTTCCTGTAGTTCTTTAAGGGATTTTTATGTTTCCTCTTGAAGGGCTTCTAACTGTTTACCTGTGCTCTCCTGTATTCCTTTGAGGGTGCTATTTATGTCCTTCTTAAAGTTCTCTGTCATCATCATGATAAGTGATTTTAGATCTCAATGTTGCTTTTCCAGTGTCCAGGACTTGCTATCATGGGAGAATTGGGTTCTGATGATGCCAAGTAACCTTGGTTTGTGTTGTTTATTTTCTTATGCTTGCTCCCTGCTATCTGGTTATCTCTAGTGCTACCTACCCTTGCTAAATCTGATTGGAGCCAGTCCTTCCTGTGATCCTGGTTGTGTCAGAACTCCTCAGAGTCAATCTGTCTTTGTGATCCTGTGATTCTGGAATCCTGTGATGTTCAGCTTGTTAGAGAACCTGGGAGTACAGCAGCTTCCTCTGGGTATTGTGGGACTGGCTGAGGAACCTGCATCTAAGGTCTGCTCAAGACACCGCCCAGATAAAAGGGAAGGAACCTGAGCCACTCTGCTATAGAAGTTCCTGTGTGCCTGGTCCCACTAGTCCCAGTTACTCCTGGTGTTGGGATAGATGCTGTGCTCTCCTCACCTCTGATCCTGAGAGTGTCAGAGTGCCTGGGAGTGGAGCTTCCTCTGGGTGTTGTGGGACTGGCTGCAGAGCTTGCACCTAAGGTCCGCTCAGGACACCAGCCCAGAGAGAGCAGAAGGAACCCAAGCTACTCTGCTGGCAGAGTTCCTGTGTGCCTGATCCCGCTGGTCCCAGTTACTCCTGGTATAGGGACAGATGTTGTGTCCTCCTCACCTCTGATCCTGAGAGTGTCCCAAAACATGTTTCTTAACAAAAGCAGAGCCGGGCAATGGTGGCACATGCCTTTAATCCCAGTACTTGGGAGGCAGAGGCAGGTGGATTTCTGAGTTCGAAGCCAGCCTGGTCTACAGAGTGAGTTCCAGAACAGCCAGGACTAAACAGAGAAACCTTTTCTTGAAAAAAACAAAAAAAAACAAACAAACAAACAAAAAAAGCAGAAATAATATTAAAAAATTTAACCCCTAAAAGCCCTTAACATTTGGAGGTCTAATTTTGTTTTATAATTTTCATAAGCACCGAGAGTTTAAACTATTAAACATAAAACTATCCATCAACATAATATTAGCTCTCACATTGGCACCTTGAGTCAAATCCTTGACTATGTGGTTAGTGATTCAAATTGTCAAATCTCTGAATGATTCTGACCCACAACAGAAGAAATCTGCACACAAATATTTATAGAACATTAATTTATAGAACTGCTATGTGTTCGAATTTACCAAAATATCCTTTAAGACATAAGTATATACCTAAATTCACATATCCAGAGAAAGGATTATCACTTAATGTAAAAGAATCAATTTTTCAAGCTCAGTTATGATCTGGGGAAAACTTTGCCCCTAATGTTAAGCCAAAGAGGTGAACTGGAAAGTCTGAGTATACTTTCACCTGTGTGGCTTCTTGAAAAGCAACACACTGGTGAAAGCCTATATATCAAAGATTGTTGCAATGTGTTGGCAGAGGCAAGTTTGATATGATAAGATGGAAATATAGGTCTTTTGGGGGCAACAAAAACTTCTCTATGTAACACCATCAATGTGGACTTACATTGTATATATGTTATTCTTATATAAAAATTCAATAACAAGATTAATCTAACATAACCATTGAGCTCTAAGGGATGGAATGGAGCAAGATAGAAATGCCAGATTTACACTGAGACAAAACATCTGTGCTACATCAATTTAGACAAAGGCAAAATTTGCTTTTGCTCAGGTTTACAGTGTTATTAGTCCATTCATTTTTTGCCCAGTTACATTGGATCTTGTAGAAACACAATTATACTCTAAAGGAAACAAACAGTAGTTGTGATGGGGGTGGTGTCTTCATCTCTATACAACCAAAAGCAATAGTGAAGTGGAAACATAAGTATTCTTTGGAATGTCAGTTGTGTTGGATAGTGTTTTGCTGGGGCAAACACGTGAAAGATTACTTTCACTGATGCAGACATAAATGAAAGAATGTTCTGCTAAAGCAAGCATGTGAAAAGACACACAATGAAAGATTATTTATTTGCTAACAACACACATGTATTGATCTGACTTATATTGTGTAGTTGAACTCTATTTGTCAGGTCTCCATTGATAGAACATGGGCCAAAATGTTTCTGGTAGTATGATGTGGCTTCAGAAGACTCAGGCTGATTGTCAGAGTGCTGGTGGCTGAGACAGACTCACATGCTAACTCAAGAACCATGTAGGACATGAGATGTTTGGAGTGAATATAACTAGGAGTCAACAGACAGTGAGGGAGGCTGGGCTAGGCTTACTTATAGAACTAACTGTGCAACACTTGTTGGTCTCACATCTTCTGTGATCTTGGCTTCATTGAGAGAGGCACTACCTAGAGCTTCTCCTGGAGTTCCTGATAGTACCCCGCTGAGGCTGAGGCCTGGCTATTTCTGTTAGGTAGTGCCACACTGCTGATTCATGTTTGCTATCTCAACTCTACTGAATTGGACTGCTGGTATATCTATGAATTGTTTGAGTGGACTGAGCTGCTGCAGCTGACCTGTGAACTGAACTGTCAATTTCCAGACAACACAGATGGGAGTTGCTCCAAAGAACCTTTCTAAAGAGGTCCACTTCTTCCACATACTTTCTTTTCCACTACCTCTGGTAGTTTGTTGATAAATGAAAGGTTAAAATGTTTAAGAACAATCATTAAAAATAGGTATTGAAAAAACTAAAGTTACACAATAGTAAGAGAACATGGCCACGGTGTTAAACTCAAGGTAATGGCTTTAGTTCGTTGTTTTACTTTAGTGGAACACATCACCTTCCATTAGTGCTGCAAGATCATGATTGACTCTTTAAAACATGCTGTTGAAGGACATTTAAAATATAACCAAACAGCAGGTTTATATGTAAATTCTAAAAGCAGATTGAATAAAATATCACTGTGGTGGACTACGCTTACAATAATGAAGGCTCTGTGTATTTCAAGGCATAAAATAGGGGAAAATCTTTTTAACTTACTCTGAATTTTTTCTTGAACCAAAATAATGCTCAGAAACAATGAATGTGTGAAAAGTAAATTATATATAATAAATTGTAGGCATATGTGTATGTTATATGACTCTGTCTCTGTCAGTTTCTTCTAATACGCTGTTTCTTATCTGAGGAATAGTTTTAAGATGGATAATTTGACTTAATGTAATGTGTTATGGTTCTATCCACTTTGTCATAAATGTCAGAATTTCATTCCTTTTTACAGTTCAATAATGGAATAACATTTCATTGTGTGTAGAAGACAGATGTCTCATGGTTTTACTCATGTAGAAGATTTAATAATAATCTCATACCAAGAGAAAGTAGAATAGTATTGTAGTCTCCATCTGGAGCATCTCCAAGTTTTTTATGTGTTAAAGGATAAAGGCTTCGTCACTAGCAGAATGCTATTAGAATATGGTTGAAAGGTTAAAATGCAAGGTCACACAGGAGGGTAGGGATCATTGCTGTTAGGGTTCTGGCCCTTTTAGTGCCTATCACTCCTATTGTAAAGTCAGCAGTGTTATTGAATATTGCTACTTTGATGTAATATTTTATCCAGGCATACATCAAAAATTATAAGCTAAACTAGCCAATTATCACTTCTAGTTCACTATATGAGCTATTTATTATAGCACAATTGTGACTAGCAGGATGTTGATACCAGGAAGTAGCTGTAGTTGTGAGTACTTTACCATGTGAGTCATAAGACTTTTTAATTGCAGAAAGTTTCAAGAGGAGTTTGGAAGGCTGGTCAAGACAAAAGAACTCTAAAACATTGTAGGAAAAAATCACCAGCCAGTTACTGTGCAATCTTAGAACAAAGTATTAATAGGAATTTGGACAGAAAGGACAGTGTTGGTGAAGTTTCAGACAGAAATGAGCTTTCTATTGCAGTCTATTTGCATTTAACAGTACCAAAGAATTTTAACCCATTTTATATAAACCTTGAATTTATCACAACTATATTGAAAAATAATGGGGTAGTTTTAATGCTGGTGAAAATTTCAAAGAATGAACATCACAGGAAAGACATTTGCATTTTATTTGATGCTTTTATGTTGTTGAGGTGAAATAACATGACCAGAAACAACTTAGAGTGAGAAAAGTTGTATTTTAGTTTATTATTCGAGAAGGGATGCAATTCATCAAGGCAGGCAGGTAAGCTATGGCCATAGACAGGCATAACCATAGGAACAAGAAATTGGAGGGTCACCTTCAAACACAAATCAGAAAGATATGGAGAAAGAGAATGAGAGAGAGAGAGAGAGAGAGAGAGAGACAGAGACAGAGACAGAGACAGAGACAGAGAGACAGAGAGAGACAGAGACAGAGAGAGACAGAGTGAGACAGAGAGACAGAGACAGAGACAGAGACACACAGAGAGAGACACAGAGACACAGAGAGACAAACAGAAAACAGGTAGTAGGACCTGGCTATACAATCTCAGGTCATCTCTTGATGACATAGCTTTTCTATGCCAGCTCTATCTCATAAAGTCTCTACAAACATGAAAAATAGAGAACAGGTGTTCAATTATGTGAGAATGGGAAGATCCTTTCTCATCCAGATCACCACATATATTAATGGCTAGTTTTAGCCAGATTTATTGTGGGAACTGGTGGTAAAAAGACACTCAACAGAAAGACTTAGAAAACATGATCTTTGGTGTGTAAAATGTACATGTAAATGTATGGCTAGCAATGCAATGTGGATGGAAAGAGGATGTCTTGAGGGACACTGCATAGTTACTTATCTAATGTGTGATAAAATACCATGATCAAGGCAAGTTGGAGAAGAAAGTGTTGATATGGGGGCTTATATTTCCAAAGGAATTAAGAGTTCATTGCCACTTCTCTGCTCTCTTTTTGTCTTCTATACTCTCACAGAGGAATCTTAAACAGATGAAGACAATGGAATTAAAGTGTCCCTTAGGAGCCACAGTTGTCACTTGATTGGTAGAGCACATGCCTGCCATGCACTAAGTCCTGAGTTCAATATCCAGTACCACATAAGTCAGGTGCAATGTATTTTTGTCTCCTATGTACTCCAAGAGTAGAAGATCAGATGTTCAAGGTCATCCTGCTTCTATACTCTTCCTTGTAGGTTTTTAATTTGTTTTCCATGACTAAAATTCTCTAGGGTGTTTTGTCAGCTGTTTTCTCCACGAATAAACTTACTCTATTTTAAATTAAATCAAAAAGGAGTTCATTGTCAACATTGTTGGAAAACATGGCAGAAAGCATCAAGGGTTTTAGCAGGAACATGGAAGAACTCACATATGAAACCAGAAGCTAGAGATTTGCCAGTAGACTAGAGATGTAACTGAGTGTTTTGAAACCTCAAAGCTTCAAGGAACACTAACACATGACATACTTTCTCCAGTGATCCATACCCTCTTAGCCTCCCAAATAGACACAACTGAGGACAACTATTTAAATGCCTAGACTACAGGGGACATCTCATTCAAACCAACACAAGAGGCCATAGTTAGTGTTTCATAGTTAGTGTTGCTGTGAAGAGATAGATATCTTGTATAAGGCTATTTTTATATGGAAAAACATTTAATTGTGGCCAGCTTACAATTTCAGAGGTTCAGTCTGTTATCATGATGGTAGGAAGCTTAGCAGCATCCAGGCAGATACATGCTACAGAAGGAGCTGAGAGTTTACATCTTGATCTGAAGGCAGCCAATATGATAGTCTCATCTATAGGCAGCTAGGAGAAAACTCTCCTTCCACATTGGGAGGATCCTGAACATATAAGCCTCAAAGTTCATCCCCACAGTGACACACTTCTTCCAACAAGGAAACACGTATTCCAACAAGGCCACACCTAATAGTGCTAGTTTCCATAGGCTAAGAATATTGAAACCACAACAGGAACAAATCATTGGCTTTCCTCAGGGATAAATGGAAGCATGATTTGATGGTATCTCAGAATCAACAACAGTTGACTCCCCAGGCTCAGTGGTAGGGAAATGGGATTTCCTTTGAAAGAAACTCCTTTGAGAAGAGAGCCCTTAGGTATCTGGTTCACATGAGAATGGCTAAGGTAGCAGGATTCTCAAAGGCTTCAATCAGCTCACTTATCCAGGTTAGCAGCAGACTTTGGCATATCAATGCAATAGTGACTTTGCAAACATACAATCACTAGTCATTACTGGCATATGCAGATATTAATAGATATTTTAATGGAAATTCTGTGATCCAGACACAGTTTAGCTGAATCAAACTTTGCCATCAGTTCCTGGCATTTTGCTGAAGAGAACACAGAAGGTGAAGTTAGAACTATAATGTCGAGAAAGTCTGAATATATCTAGATTGTGGAGTACAGACAACAGGAAGCTGAGGACAGCAGGTGAAATCAGCCCGAGAGAATGACCTTGAGGACTGCACTGAAGCTATATGGGTAAGGTCATGCTTACCCATGACAGCCTTATTCTACCTCACAGTATTCTGGAAGTCAGCCATGGATCTGTAGGGTCTCATATTTGCCCTGCAAGATTTCTGTATTATTTTGGATAAATCTTCCTTTTTATGTTCCCCTATTCTTCCTTTGGAGAATTGGTGGGTACCTAGCCTGTGCCATTCTATCTGCCATTAATGTTAAATTATGTTTTTATTTCTTTTAGAGGCTCGCAGCTTAATTTGCCTTGAGTCTCAGGAAAAGATTTGCATTCAATCCTTTGAGCAATGCTGGTACTTATGAACTTAAAAACATTCTATGGAATCATTTGCATTTTAAGATGTGCATCACCATGAGTAGAGGGCACCACCCATATATAGACCCCAATAGCTGCATTCTTAATTGTCCCTAAAATGTCCAATCATTAAAGGCTGGGTCTTCAGCTAGCAGCTACAGGGAATGGTAAAATCTTTATGAGGTAAGACATAGTATGAAGTTTTAAATGTGTCTCCAGAGGTGGAAATGGGACTCTAGCTACTTCTTCTAACTCTACTGCTCTCTAGCTACTAGGTAAATGGTTTTCAAACCTATTGTCACCATTAGGTACCATATTGCCTCAGGTCCAGTAGCAACAAGATCAATTGACACTGTATAGAAATCTCTTAGTCTGTAAGACAGACAAACCTTTTCTCTTTTTAATTTGCTTGCCTTTTTTTTCATGCAGCATCAGAAATATGACTAACATATAGTGATTACTGAAATCTAGTAAGGGTTCCACATATCCAAGTAGAGTTTGCTAAAGAAACAAGTTGTAACACTCTAGGCTCTATAGGCCAAGCATATTTTATATATTTTATAAAGAGTTTCATATATTTTTAAAGAACAAAAATGGACTTTAGTTAACTCATAACAGAAATGGTAAATGATTTCAGAATGAAAAGGCTAATTTATACATTCTATACTAGCAACAAAGTCCTGTATTCAACCTTTCAAAAATGTGCAATTACATGGTCAGATTTTAAAAAAAAAATCATTGAAATGTTTTTGAGAAATCTCTCAAAAACATTTATTGTTATTTATAACAATAAATACCTGCTACCTTAGCCATTCTCATGTGAACCAGATTATTTATTGTGACTTAATCTCTGATAATTAACTTACAAAGTACAAAATTTTCACATTAGGGTTTTCTTCTTATATTCTCAGATCTGTAGCTCATACATTCTTACTAATGTATACCCCAAGGAGGGCATCTACATATGAACTCCAACTTTCTCACTGATGTTACCGGAAAATTAATTTCAACTAGCACTATTAAAATCTATTAAAGTATAATACAATAAGTGTCTACAAAGATTTTTTAGCATTCATAAATATAAAGGATTAATTAGATATAGTACAAGTCACTACTTCTGCTATAAAATGGTTCTTAAAGGAGCTTCATAATTACAAGCATTTGGAAATTATAAATGGGGCAATTGCCAGAATATTAACTTACACAGTTCACTACTTTCATTTATTCCTCTAAAATAGTTCTATAACTGCCAGAGAGAAGATATGGTATAGAGCAGAATATGAAAAATGTGTCTAGGGCACATTTAAGTTTTATAACAGAACTTTGTGGAAAATACATTCAAAATTTAAACATATATAAGTATATATGTTTAAATGTACTTTATTTTGTGACAATTCTCCAAGGTCCTATATGTTACAAATACATTTTAATGGAATTTTTATATAAGTTCATACTGATAGAGTCATTATTTTTCTAATGCTCACTTATGGGGCCTGGCATTTACAGCAATAGTGATAAACACTTCTGGGCCTCTGAGCTACATTCAAATAAATTATGATTTCTGTTTTCTGGACGCAGGCTTTATGCTTACGTATGCATGAATCTTTGACTAGTTCTTTCCTGGCATGCTTGTTCTATAGCAATGTTGTTATACTGTTTTTAAATTCATGCTTCATAGTATCATTTGCTTTGTTGGTATTGAGATAACTAATTCAACCTTGTTCTACCACCTTGTGAATTTAATTCATCAACAATATAATTATTTAAGAGTGAATTTTGAGAGACTGAAATATATTATTCAATATAATTCCAATTTTTCTTGTTTAGTACATGTCTTTCTTAGAAAAGTAATGCAGTTTCCAATAAAATATCATTTTTTAGAGAATTTGATAATATATATAGAACTGATATTGTTCACTTTTAATAATAAAGTAGCCTCCTTCAGTTCCATTGTCTGGGTTAGTGACTGAAAATTTGGAGTCTACATGGCTCATCTTTTTTAATATTTTTAATTATATTGAGTTTTATTTATTTTAATCTGTATTTTTATTTCCTTACATATTATCACTCTACTACTTTATACAAGTATGTTTTCTGTGGAGAGCGGTAGAGCTGGAGAGGCATTCGCCTTGACAAGATGGCGCCTACATCCGCTGTCGACTCCTGGTAAACAACTGTTTGCACATGTGTGTAGAGTGAAAAGGCGCCAAGTCACGGCCCATCCCGGGTGTCACATGGGGTGACGAGCAAACAGCCAATCATGGGCGGACACGCCGCGCTGTGGTGTATATAAGCAGTATAGATTATTGGCTCGGGGTCTTCCTCTTCATGATGCAATAAATGCTTGCTGCAGAAGGATCCTAGTGTCTACATGTTTTCTTGCTGGCGAGACAACTGCACAGGCTACAGTTTTCCCCATTTAAGACAATATTTTTATCAGCTGTATCTCTGTATGGAATTATTTTTATTAATTGAAGTATTCAAAACGTCAAATATTTTCTGTAGAAGGAGATATCTCCTCTAGGCTGTATCTAGCACAGGTGCTAGAAGTAGAAGTGATTAATGTTTATTTGGTTGGATTTTATTTGGTTTCCTCCAAAATTCTTATAAAGAAATATAGCTAGCTCTTCATTACTGATTACAATCAGTTTTCTAACCAATGTGAGCTTTAAGAATTTGTGTAACAGCTCTGTCTCAATAATCACCATTCATCCTTTCATAGACTCACATAATATAGTTCTTACTACTTTTCCTGGTCTTTCAACTTCAGGAAGAAATACAGGATTTCATCTTCTTCATTTAGCTAAAGGTATACATGTCTGGATGCTGTGCAGCATGTATTGGTGTCTTCTGCACTCAGAAGAAATTGTCAGGTCAACTGGAACTGGAGTGGCAGAGAGGTGTGAGTTACCCCATGGGTGTTATGAGTTGAGCTCTTGTCCTTTGGAAGGGCTGTTGGTGGCTTTAATTGCAGAGCCTTCTCTCTAGCCTCTTGTTTCTATCTTTAATAAGAGGTCAATGTGCTTACTTCTCACTATTATTTTAATACTATTCATTCACCATAAGTGTGTCTGTTTTACCATTCCTTCTGTACAAAATGTTTTCTAGAATTTGTACATTGGAAACATAATCAAGTCTTCAAAAATACCCTTACATGTTACATGTTAATTTTAAGTCAGTAGTATGATGATAAATAACATTTACTCAAGAAATACAGTTTGACCTGAGGAGCTCAAAGTATCTTGCTATATCTTTATATATTTCCATTTAAATGAGAAAGGAAGCATATTAAAAATTATTTGAAGGGTTATTTAAAATGAAGTTCATTAAATTGTAAACATCCACAAATATATGTAAAATGGTATATTCTACTTATCAAACTGATTTTACTTTAATTTGATAACTTCAAACTTCATGAACAGACAACCTATATAAAAATATTGGTTAATAATGTGTATCTTTAAATTTCTACCCCATACTAACTTGGCTATTTGGTTTGGTTTTTGTTTAAATGTGGTTTGTGTACAAATAAATATGCATGTGTTCCTGCATATGTGCCTGTAAACAAAGTTAGAAGAGGTAATTAACTGTCCTATTACTAAATTATTCCCTGAGGCATGTCTCTCAGTGAACACAGAACTCATTGCTTAAATAGTGGGCTGGGGACAATCCCAAATGACCTTTCATTTTCAGGTCCATGAGCTAACAAGTGTCATGGCCATGCCTTGTTGCTTACCTGGATACAAAATCATGTGCTCATGTTTGTACAACAAGTACTTATAAGCAGGAGGCATTTACACAACTCCAATTTAGTGAGTATTTTAAAAAAGATATAACACTTAATAATTTGACCTATAGCATTTGTGAAACTTATGCCTATCTAAAAAATATTAGTATTAAATATAATCATCCCTGAATATTTTTAATATTTATATAATAAAATACTTTGGGATATTTGTCTTATAGCTTCATGATTTTTCAAACTAGTGAATTTTGTGTTTAATTTTATAAAATTGTCATATTTGATTTTTATCTTTAATATTTTTGTGCAGGATTAATAATTTTATATTTTCATCAGTTAATAATTTTCTGAATTCTCACAATTTCATTCCTTCCATTTTCATTTGGTTGTAATGAATGTTTTTTTTTTAATTTTTATTAGATATTTTCTTTATTTACATGTAAATTTCTCCCTTCCCAGTTTCCCCTCTAAAAAACAAAGAAAGAAACAAAAACAACAAAAACAAACCCCAAATGCCTCCCCACTCCCCATGCCTGCCACCCCACCCTCTTCTGCTTATTGGCCCTGGCATTCCCCCACACTGGGGCAGAGAACCTTCACAGGCCCAAGCTCCTCTCCTCCTATTGATGATCGAATTTGCAATCCTCTACTATACACATGCTACCAGAACAATCAGTCCCACCATGTGCAGACCTTGGTTGGTGGTTGAGACTCTGGGAGCTCTGAGGGTACTAGTAAGTTCATATTGTTGCGCATCCTAAGGGGCTGCAAACCCCTCAGCTCCATTGGTTCTTTCTCTATCTCCTTCACTGGGGACCCTGTACTCAGTTCAATGGATGGCTGTGAGCCTCTACATCTGTATTAGTCAGGTACTGTCAGAGCCTCTCAGGAGATAACTATATTTAGGCTGGCGTGTCTTTCCTTCAGTCTCTGCTCCATAGTTAATCTCTGCAACTCCTTCAATGGGTACTTGGTTCCCCCTTTTAAGAAGGAATGATATGTCCACCTTTGGTCTTCCTTCTTCTTGAGTTCCTTGTGGTTTGTGGGTTGTTCTTTCTGTATTCCA
>NW_022196900.1:40339155-40350771 GCF_008632895.1 Mastomys coucha | reverse complement strand
TTCCTCTTTAAGGGCTTGTATCTCTTTACCTGTATTCTCCTGTATTTCTTTAAGGGAGTTATTCATGTTCTTCTTAAGTTCCTCTGTCAACATTGTGAGATATGATTTTAGATCCAATTCTTGCTTTTCCGGTGTTTTGGAATATCCAGGACTTGCTGCAGTGGGAGTACTAGGTTCTGATGAAGCCAAGTAGTCTTGGTTTCTGTTGGTAGAATTCTTGTGTTTGCCTTTCACCATCTATTGATTTTTGGTGTTAGATGTTCTTAGTGACTCTGACCAGAGCTTGTCCTGTCCCTGACGCCCTGCAAGACCCCTGAGACTCGTGGGGCCTGTGCCTCCCAGCTGGCTGCTCCTGGCTTAGAAACTCACCGGAGAAAAGATGGTGGCTCTCACTGGAGACTCTGGGTCAAGGTGCTCCCTGGAGGCAGGCCCTCCACTTGCAGGGAAGGGGCAGCGAAAGTCACTGATCTACTTCTGTCACTCAGAAGTTGAGAGGATCTTGTCCCTGCTGCCCTGCAGTTCCCCTGGGACTCGTGGGGCCTGTGCCTCCCGCCTGGCTGTTCCCGGCTTAGAAACTCACTGGAGAGAAGATCGAAGGTTTTAATTGTCTAACTACCAACAATTTCAGAATTCCTTTTTTGTGGAGTATTGGTGTCAGTAATAGAAGAATTTACAAATGGTTTGCAGCAAGATCAAGAACAGTATAACTTTAAAGAACAACAAGCATGCAAGCCATGCCTCTCAACATCTTTCAGGAGGAGAGGGATATAGCAGAGGAAGTAAGAACACTACGCCTTTGGTGTCCAAGAGAGTCCAAGAGAGCTGTTTGTTCTGCAATGGAGATCTGCAAGTATCCACAAGGTTGAAAGGTCAAAGCTTCTGCAAAAGGGAAATGACCAGTGTCTGAGAAAATGTGGTTAGAAGTTTGGCCAGGTGAAAAGACAGAAAAAGAAGTACATGCCAAGTGCCAATGATCACAAGGTATACCACCACAAGATCCTGTGTCCCAGGACTAAAAATTGCACCCAGAATATATGACTAGGAGTAGAAATAGTAACAGTTTATTAAGAATGGGAAATGAGCAGGATCTCAGAGGAGTTGGAAGATGGGAAACTGTAATCAGAACAACAAAGATCTATTTTTAAATAAAATAGGGGTGACATGAATAATAAGAGCTCAGAACATTTGTATGGACTAGTGGGTGGTGTGTCCTCACAAAGTAGTAGCTCACAAGACTTGTGATATGACATGGGCATTTATGTAGCAGCTTGCTCTCCACAGTCCATTTGTCTCCTGTGCTTTTGCTATTATTGACATGAAGCTCACGGACGAAAGAGATTACAATCTTCTCTGAAAAGTGGTTTCTTTCATGTTTTAAATTTGGTGGTTCATTCTCTAATTCATGTGCGCATGTCACAATTGTGTTGGGTGTGAAAGAATCCCCAGTATTTGCTTTTGATTTCTACATAGAACAAAGTAGATAAAGCAAATGTCTACTCATAACAAGCATGATATGGTGGCCTATTTCTAGAAACCTGCATATGGCTTTTCTGTGCCAACACCCTCTAGTCAGGACATAGCTGAAACCCTGTTTTCCTATTGCAAAGCATTGCTGGTAATTTTTCTCCCTCTGTGTGGCCATCAAATGCTAATGACTGTCTCTTATCCTTTATGTTACAAGCTCTCAATCAATAGCCAGCTCATTGCTTGTTCTTATTGATTTTTACACAGTCGACAGTTCTTACAATATGACAGGAATTTGCAGGTAAGTGATCAAACTGTGACTTTTCCAAGTGGAGAAAAAAACTAATTAAATCTACCAGATGAAATTGAGATTATGAATTTATTAGTGACCTTCAATTTATAAAAATGTACAAATTATAGAAAGAACAAAACTAATTACAATTTGTAATTTAAAATGGTGTGCTATAATTTTCTATTAAATTCTATTGTTTTGCCTTTAATCACTTCTGGTTCTGATCAAAGACGATATCTAAAATATAATTTTTGACTGTAAAGTTTGGCTTAACTTATTAGATGAAGATAAAATCATTTAGAAAAATACCCTAAAATGATTTGCAACACTGGATTTTTTAAAAAAATCTCACTCAATTATAAACCCAAGAAAGAACAGAAACTTCTGAGGCAGGTGGATTTCTGAGTTTAAGGTCAGCCTGGTCTCCAGAACAGCCAGGACTATACAGAGAAACTCTGTCTCATCTCGAAAAACCAAAAAAAGAAAAATAAATAAATAAAAAAAAGAAAGAAAAGAAAAGAAAAAAAGAAATTTCTGTTTTCCATCTACAACAGCAAAAGGTTGGATAATTTGCTCTTTTTTCAAACTTTTCAAATTATTCCGACTTTTGTCCCTGGCAACAACCTTACTTGTGTTTTAAATCTAGGAATACTCATGCATTAGATTGGTTTCCCTAAGAAGTCTTTATAATCACTGGTTCTAAATATCAATCTCAGCTCCTGTCAAAGCAAAATTGTACCAAAGTTAAGCCATCAAGGATGACTTTACTCAAGGCTGTGGCAATAGAGGAAAATTTTTGGAACAGGAGCTTTACTGAACCCAAAATAAAACAATTTTAATTCTGGGGAAAGGGGACAATAGCTCATTTGCTTTATTAGCTGGATTTACCTAGAGGAGATGTAATCATTCTTATGTGCTGTTGACAAAAGAGCATTACAACTGAAATAGAGGTACCTGATACTGTAACCTCCTCTCTTGATCTAGAAAGTAAAAGTCAGGTATATTCTCTTACTTGAAGTAATTTTAAAGGAGTTGCTACTGGATACATGGGAAAGACATTTGAATTATGAAAGTACCTAGGGGCATAAAAAAGATTTATATGTATATTAAGGTGGCAGAAAAACAATTTAGAAATGTAGGTCTTCTAGAGAAGTACTTGACTAAGGAACTTAGAAGCCTAAGGTCAGGAAAGAGTCTATTTAAAGCTACAACATGCTGAAAGGAAGATAAGGTCATTGTGATAACTTTATGAAATATTCTGATCAACATAATGGAACATACATTATTTTGAGAGGAATCATCTAGCTATAGTGCTGCACAAGTGGTCTTCTCACTTATGAGCTTTTAATCAAGAGGGCAAACTTTTATTCATTTTTAAAGTAGCAATTGTGTTACACAGTCATGAAAAGAAAGGAATATCTGAATCCAAGAGGGGCTTTGTAGGGAGCCAAAAAATGAATATTTATCTATAGAAACAATATAATTAGTGCTAGAGTTTTGGCTTGTTCAGTAAGGTTCAGAGTCTGAGAACCCATATAAAAGCCTGACATTGAGATACACAACTGTAGTTTCAGTGCTGGGTAACAGAATGGAACACAGAGAGAACTCTGGCATTCACAAATCAGTGAGAATCCATGATATGTGAGTTCCGATGAGAGATCTTGTCTCAAAAACTAAAGAAGGAAATAATCAAAGGCACATGACATTGACTATGGTTGCCACATATAATCTCACATACATGCACACACACATATGCACACATGCAAACATAATCACACTAACACAAAAAAAATAAAAGTTATGCTCTGGTAGTTTATATTATATTTTAGTATAAAAGAAATATATACATAGTATTAAAGAAAAGTTTAAGAAAGTGAAATATTAAGTTATATTGCAGTCAAATTGCTTTCCGTAGCAATGAGAGCTGTGATTTGGCATTTTTAGTCTCAAGATTTCTGAAATCTCCGCTCATGTTCAGCTGTCATCTTGACTTAAGCCAAAAGAAAAGAATTCAGAATAATTAGTATAAAGAAATGTTAACATTCACTTGGTAAAAGCAAGAACTTACTAAAGAAAGTGGATGAGAATAGGGAAATTAAGCATATTAATGTAGCTACATAGCTTCATAGGAAATTTCACCAATTCAGCTTACTTACTTATTTCCCTTAATTAAAGTAGCTTGCTTATAAAAATTACAGGTTATAGATATAACACTTGGTTAGAGGATGCATACATATTGCTGAACACATCACACACTAAAGACGCAGGTCTTGAGTGATTCGAGCTGATTTTGACATGAAAGCCTCTTTCCTATGATTTTGGCTTCTGTGGTTTTAGAAAGCCTTATGCAAGCTTCCAATTGGATGACAGAGGAAAAAATTAAACA
The DNA here is from genome assembly GCF_008632895.1 of Mastomys coucha. Classification (NCBI taxonomy): domain Eukaryota; kingdom Metazoa; phylum Chordata; class Mammalia; order Rodentia; family Muridae; genus Mastomys; species Mastomys coucha. The sequence continues at coordinate 40,346,629 of NW_022196900.1, read as the reverse complement.
ATCCTATTCAGGTGAAACACCCATGAAACGCAACAATTATCAGCATGCCAGGACATGAATAAAGGTGGCATAAGTGGCATTCACATATTGGTGGTAACCAACAAACTTCTAATTGGGTTCAAGACTCACTCAACAAGAAGGAAATCATAGCTGGTACTGTAAACTTAGCCAGATTTCCGGGCTAGTGAGGCCATGGATCTGAGAAAGGAAAGTAGTACTGTCATTTTTGCTAGAGCAACACAATTTCTTCCTACATTCTAAAATGTGTCCTTATACCCACAGATAAGTGTAGCTACGACTTCTCAACCACTGTCAAAGAAGTCTTTCTTTAAAACAAATGAAAACCATCAAAGAAAACCACATCTGTACACATAGAGAGATCAACAGACCTTGGTCAGCCCAACCCCACTGGATGCATCTACAGTTCCTGATCTACAAGCTCGGGGGGAGGGGGGTTGCAGAAGAGAGGGCAGAAGGTTGGCAAAGCCAGAATACCAGGAAATCTGCTATGATACAATCACTACTAGAAGTAGCTGTAGAAACAAGTTGGAAACAATGACAATATTGATGGATATTGATGGATATATTAATGTGGAAGGGGAAGAATCTTGAGGAGGGAGCATACCTAAACAAAGAACTAAGAACAGGCAACTAATGACTTCTGGGAGAAGGAGAATCAGCCTCTCCTATGGATAAGCATGCTTATTGATTATTCAGTGTAGAATAGTCATTGTTGAAGCCATACACACACCCACAACATAGTACACTCAGCAGATTGCATATATATGTGCAAAAACATGTGTACAAGAATATATTCATATATGTGTATATATATACAAATATATATATACACACGTATGTAATATTAAAGAAAAAGTGGCTATACACTTATGAGACCATGTGAGAGGCTTAAAAGAGGGTAGTTGGTAGGGGCTGGACACAGAATGGGAAGGAAAAAGGTGTATTATATTTTAATTAAAACATTTTATAAAAGAGAAACAAACAAAAAAAGCTAGTGAAGTTAACAGATAAGAACCAAAGTACTACTATACTTAAAATTCGAGGTCTCTAGTACTTAATACTTTATTTGAGTATTCATTATTCTTTGAGATCCTTCTCTGAAACCAGAATACAGTGCTTTTGTAGACACTCTGCCATGATCTTTCTAGTCAAAATATCAAAATTCTTTATTATCAGTCAACAAGACAGGTCCAAGATTCTTTTCCTTTTTCATATTCTATTGAAGTTTCCTATGTTTTTATTTCTGCTTTGTTTTATATCTTAAAAAGTAGTACTAAAATTCAGATGAAAATGGTCAATGCTTCAGTCCAACATCAGACAGAGCAGCACTGGCACTCTCAAAATTAGATTTATCACAGACACCAAGAACACTGCGCATAACCTGGAAACTCCACAGACAGCACAGAATGCTTATGACAATGCTATTTTGACAATATAAATTGTCAGCAGGGAAAGTTGAGCATCTTTCCAGACTTGAATGCTTCATCACACAACACACACTATCAGAAACAAACAGTATTATTTTAGTACACTGGCCTTTATAAAGTGAAAGAACAAACTGTTTCTAATTTCCCAGGTGCAATGTTAAGTGAAAAATACATCATTTTGAGATTTGATTCTTTTACTGCAAAGTTAAAAGCTTTCAGGATATTTGAGGATTGGACTAAATAGGATGTGTCTTACTTTGGTTTCTGTTGCTGTGATAAATAAAAAAAAGAAAAAATCAAAAACCAAAACAAAACAAAAAAAATTGACCAAATACAACTTGGGGGCAGGAAGGCAGAACTGAAGTAGAAACCATGAAAGAATGCTGTTTGCATGCTTGTTTGCCATGGTCTACTCAGACTGCTTCTTTTTAAATACAACCTAGGACTACCTGTCAATCAATGGCACCTCCCACTGTGAGGTGCTCCCTCAGAAATCCACATTAATCAAGTTTTGCCCACGGGACAATCTGATGGAGGCATTTTTTTTCAATTGAGATTTCTTTTTTCATAGGTGATCTTATCTTGTCCCAAGTCAACAACAAAGAAACAAAGAAAACAACCAGCACAACCGATCCATAATGAACTTGAGACAGAACAGGGGCATATCATTTTTCAATCATAAACTGCTTTTTTATCCCAAATATCTTTTTAATAGCACAAAATAAATCCTAATATAGCTCTAAAAGCCACACAGTCTTTAAAAATTCGAAAACATTAAAAGTTCAAAGTATCTTTACAATACTCAATGCACCATTGAGTATCTGGTCTCTCACCTGTGGGCGTCTGCTTTGTTAGCAATAAGGTACATAATTTATTACACCAACAGGGAAGAATCAGATATAGTCACAATCAAACCAAAGTACAATCAAACTCCAACAGTGTAAATAACTAGGTGTTCAACATCTAGAACTCACTTTTGATGTTCTGGGCTCCAGAGAACTTTTTAAGTCACTATTTTCTGTCTCTGCCACAGAAACACACACAGCTTATCTTCTAGGCTCTGGGTGACTCCATTCCACAGCTATTGCTGTCCTTGGTGGTTATTGTATGATGCTGGCACTTCCAATATGCAGGCCAATATCACTGCAACTGAGTCTGCACCTGCACTAATGGCCTGTCCTGGGTTTACTTTAGGGATTCCAACACAACCTGAATAGCCACAACTTAACATTTGTCCATGATCCTCTCATGGACAAGAGCTTGTCCTGCAACTGAAGTATCAACCTTATTGATGGCCTTCCAGCCTCTTTTCAGGGACTCTGACACTTTCACAGAATGCTAAGTTTCAGCTTCTTTTAATGACCCCTTCTTTACTTTGGTTTTCACTGTAACTTAGATTTAACTTTTATCATTAGTTATTCCTGATCTCCTAGAGTTCTAAGTCTTAACTATTATCTATGGCCCATTCATGCTTCAATATCAGTAGCACATGCAAGACTCTTACACATTGCTATATATGGCTTCCAGCATGAAATGCAGCCTTGTCCCCTCTGGGCCACAGCTATTATGTGCTGATTCCAGAGAAACAATTTACACAAGATTTCACTTGAGTGATGCTGGTCTCCTATCACTCTGAGTTATTTTTTCAGTACTAGCTAACCAGCACCAAGTTATTTCAGGAAAGCAAAGGTTTTACTTCAGTGGCCATGGTCTCTGGTTAATCACAGCTGAGTCTTCAACCACAACTGAACAGAAAACATGTATTCTTAATTCAAAAGTGTCACATGAACACCTCTGATAGTATTTTTTTGCTTTCCTCTGAAATGTAACTAGTCAGGGATCCATCATCTTTATTCCTTTCAGCATTCATATCTCACAAGCACCAACATAAATAGCCCATAAGCTTTGAGTTCTCTATTACTTTTCTGCTCAGATTTCCAAACATTTCTACAATACTCTTCACAACAAAGTGGTCAAGTCAGTCCTAACAATAGCACATTGCCTTGTACCATTTTCTGTATTAGTTTGCTTTTTATTGCTCTGAGACATAGCTTGGTCAAAAGTAACTTAAAGAGAAAACCGTCGGGCTGGAGAGATGGCTCAGCCGTTAAAGGCTAGGCTCACAACCAAAAATATAAGAGAAAACCGTGTATTGTGCTGACATGTCCCCGGTAACAGTTTATCATTGAGGTATATGAAGATGTGAACTCTAGGCAGGAATCTGGAAGGAAGACATGGAGCCTATACTGTGCAGGAATGCTACTTATTGACTTGTTTTTTTTTAATTGCTCACTCAGCATGCTTTCTCATATAGCCCATGGGTAGGTAGTATTGCCCACAATAAATGTGGGGTGGCACTTCTATTTCAATTAGTAATAAAGAAAACCACTCAGAGTTTCCTACTCTCTACCTGGTGGAGGTATATTCTTAGTTCAGTTTTCCTTTACCCAGATGACTTTAGTGTATAAGTTAAAAACAAAAACAGAAACAAAAACAAACAAACAAACAAAAAAACTCACAAAAAAAACAGTACAAGATGATAGATGTATGCCAATACTTGTTGAACAAAAAGACAATAAAATATGTGAAGAAGAAAAGAAAATGATTGGAAAGGATATGAAATCTCAGGTATTTCAAAACTGAGTGTACTTTGTTTTGATAATCAAATGCAAAATAAACAACATATAGCACACTAATTACTCCGTAAGACACAGTTTCTTTGTCCTTCAAAATGTTTGAGATGACCTAGTTGGTTAAGTAAATATTGCCATTTTCAAAAAAAATTCAATTGTCATCAACAAATTGTTTAGAACTATAGCTAACTAAACATATCTTAAAATTTGTCCAATCATTTATACTTTCGATCATGCCAAATGAAATTTCCTTTCAAGCCACTTTCTACAATATTCTTTATCCATGTAGACATTTTGCAGAGTTCTTCATTTTCACTGTGGAAAATACAATTACAAATTTTATAACCAAGCTGATATTTTTCCCTTAACAGTTACATTTCCTGTACTCTGTGCATATAGACTGCCACTTTTTGATCATTGTTCTGGTAGCTTTTCTTTAGCATACACTGAAAATGTTTTAGACATAGCAACTTTTCTCCTAGAAAGCTAGGAAGCAGCTAATTATGAGCTATCATTCACAGAATATCTTTTGTAACAGACCCCCAGAGGTCATAAATTATATATCTCACGCTAAGTTATAATATTCTTCAGCTCTAAATCCATCTATACAGTCTGTCCACACCGTAAAAGTAAGTGAAAAAAGTTTCCTAAATCTAAAATATTCTTGGGTATTCTACTTTGTTAGAATTAATCTGAATGTTTAATAGGTTTAGTGACTAACTACTAATTATTTAATTTTGCATGAATCCATGATTTTAAATTACCAAGAGAAATTATAAATCATTCAAATGTATTATAGAGTTTTAAAGAGAAACACTTGAAGTAAAGCTTGTCAGAGTAATTATGAAAGTTGATCAAACACAAATCTACATTTATCATCTTTGGATGTCAACTTTGGTTTATAAGCTCTTGAACTTATTAAAGTTGAGGCAAAATATTCCCAAGTAGAGGAAAAAAATGTCCAGATCATAACTACTCAAATATTTTAGCTATTTTTATTACATTAATAAAAATAAATGTATCTCATTGCAAACACCTTAAAACTGTGGACTCAAGTTATTTAAACATCTGGTTTGTTTGTGTCTGTCTTTAAGCAATATTTGTTCTTACTGAGAATATTAAAACTTATTTCTTTGACTCCTGGGAGTTTTATGAATATTCATTTTAACTATATATGGGATGGATCCCCAGGTGGGGCAGTCTATGGACGGCCTTTCCTTCAGTCTCTGTTCCATACTTTGTCTCTGTATCTCTTCGCATGGTTGTTTAGATCCCCCTTCGAAAAAGGACCAAAGGACTTTGATATTCCTTCTTCTTGATCTTCATATGGTCTGTGAATTTTATCTAGGGTATTCAGAGCTTCTGGGCTAATATCCACTTATCAGTGAGTGCATACCATGTGTGTTCTTTTGAGATTGATTTATGTCACTCAGTATGATATTTTCTAGTTCCATCCGTTTGCCTAAGAATTTCATGAATTCATTGTTTTTAATAACTGAGTAGTACTCCATTGTGCTAATTTCTGTATCCATTCCTCTGTTGAGGGACATCTTGGTTCTTTCCAGATTCTGGCTATTATAAATAAGGCTATTGTGAACATGGTGGAACATGTGTCATTATTACATGTTGGAGCATCTTCTGGGTTTATACCCAGGAGAAATATAGCCTAAACACTATTGCAAATGCTAACAAGTGCTTGCTGATAAGAGTTTGATAGAGCTGTCTCCTAGAGACTCTACCAGTGTCTGACAAGTACAGAAGTGGATGCTCTTAGCCAACCATTGGACTGAGTGCAGGGTCCCCAATGGAAGAGCTAGAGAAAGGAATGAAGGAACTGAAGGGTTTTGCAGTCCCATAGGAGGAACAACAATATGAATCAGCTTCCAGGAAATAAACCACCAGCCAAAGAGTGCACATGGCAGGACCCATAGCTCCAACCACATATGTAGCAGAAGATGGCCTTGTCATACATCAATGAGAGGAGAGGCCCCTGGTCCTTTGAAGGCTCGATGCCCTAGTGTAGGCAAATGCCAGGACAGAGAAATGGGAGTGGGTGGGTTGGTGAGCACGGGGAGGAGGGATGGGATGGGAGTTTTTGAGGGGAAACGAGGAAAGGGGATAACATTTGAAATATAAATAAAGAAAATATCTAAAAAACAAAAGAAAGAAAGAAAGAAAAAAACTATTCACTTTAATTCTGAATCAACCAAAATAGGACTACTTTAAATGATTTTAAAATCAAACTTTAAAGTACTGTCCAGAGGTAGTATAACATATGCACGTAGGACACACACACACACACACACACAACTAGGTACAAATGTGATAATACATTGCTTCCACACTACAATATTTATATTTATATTTATATTTAAATGTACAATCAGGGTCAGACTCAGGCTTGCTTTCTAAAACCTTGTATCTTTATCTCTGATGTTAGTATCACAAGTGTTCTGTTTTGTTTTATAGTTCATCCCTTGGGGTCACTATCAGCTGTGTAGGTGAATAGTCATGAACCAACCTGTAGATAAATAGGTTTAAAGGATTAGTATGAACTGATATTGAAATTATTCTGTAATCTTACAGGGTCCTGTAAAATCTTTGTTAATAGTATGTACATCTGAGTCATAAAAAGGCTTAAAATATAAATTGGTGCACAAGTTTACTTTTTATTAGATGTTTTCTTTATATACAATATCTCCTTTCCCAGGTTCCCCTCCAAAAAGAAAGAGAAAAAGAAAAAGAAAAGAAAAGAAAAAAACAAAAACTAAAACAAACCCCTGTTCCCTCCCCCTACCCCCCGAGCTTACTTTTTTATTACATGGGAAGAGTGGCCAGGTTTATGGCTTAGGATAGCAGACCTGTGAGTATGATAATAAATGGAGTCAGGGTAGGGTTTAGAAGATGGATAAAGCCTGGAAGGGAGGGAAGGAAACATAATTAACAGTGAAAATAAAAGTGGTTAGTATGCATAGGAATTTCAGCATGAAGGAGGTGTGCATGTTTGTTGGAAATGAAGGAAATACAGGATGGGTTAACTGCTAGTTAGGAACACAATCCTTAAGCAAATTTCTGCCAAAGTGAAATGATACAAAGTATTGTAGCCACAGGTGTAAACAGATACCCAAAAACTGAAGGAAACCGACCTGCAGCTTCACTTCATACCGTGGGTAATTCACGAACGGGGGAACTCAAGGTTCTGTGAAAATAAGCGGGTAGGGGAGACAAAGAAGCGACACCAGGAAAGGATGCTTATCAAGGTGTAATCTTTACTTAGTGAAACGGGATATTTATACTTTGAGGCAACACAGTCATGTCTTTTAGTAAATAGGTGAGAGCGGGAAACGGGCATATCAAAGCTAGGACTCCAGGGCAGGAAGGCGGATCAAAGTC
>NW_022196900.1:40332624-40338222 GCF_008632895.1 Mastomys coucha | reverse complement strand
TGTCTAAGGCATCGGCTTCTCCGAATCAATCTGACGTACCAATCTTTCTGGCAGCCAGCAGGCCTCCTCTTCGGCTCGGGAAAATATGTAGACAGACCCTCTGCCCCAGACAAGGACCGGGTCCGGACCATACCACGTATTAGTGAGCGGATCTCTCCACCGTACCATAGCGTGGGAATTGGCTGATCCAGGATGTCAGTGTCGGTCCGCTGCTGAACGATTATTAATATCGATCTGTAGATAGTTCAAGATAAAAAGGACAAAAGCCAAATGTGTTCTGGGAGATCTCTGAGGAAAGAGAATTCCCCCTTTTGTTTTGAAAAGACAGTTTTTGATCGTACGATGTGCGCGTTTAACAATATCTTGGCCCATAGGATTATAAGGAATGTCGGTTTTATGAACTATGTCAAATTTTTGTAAAAGGAAGAAAAATTCTTCTCCACGTAGGAAGGCCCATTGTCTGTCTTAATGGTTTTGGGCATTCTCATAGTATTAAAAGCTAATAAACAATGATTGATAACATTTTTAGAGGCTTCTCCTGTTTGCAGGGAAGCAAAAATGAATTTAGAGCAGGTGTCTATGTACACATGTACATATTTAAGTTTTCTAAATTCTGCATAATGTGTTATATCTATTTGTCAAATGTTATTAGGGATTAATCCTCTGGGATTAATTCTCAAGTGTGGTATTGGGGCTAGGATAACACATTTTGGACATTGTTTAACGATCATTTTCGCTTGTTCTCTGGAAATTTTATGTTTGAGTCTCAGAGTCTGGCTGGAAAGGTGAAACTTCTCATGATCTTGTTTCGCTAAGGTTACAGGATCTGAGACCAATATTTCTCTTATGAGGGCTCTGTCAATGATATCATTGTCTCTGGCCAGGGGTCCTGGCAGTCTAGAGTGAGCTCTAATATGGCCCACATAAAACCGATTTTTACGTGCAAGAATGATCTTTTGTAATTTGGAAAATAAGGCACCTGCTGGTGTTTCTAGCTTAAAGTTTCTAGCCGTCTCAAGTAACGGTAGGCTGTTGAATATGTAGTAGCTGTCCGTGAATAAATTAAATGTATCAGGCACAGCTTCAAAGACTTTTAAAACTGCCGTTAATTCAGTCAGTTGAGCTGAGAGACCAGGGGTATTTACGACCACCTGTTTCTCATTAATGAGATAACCGGCTCTTTCTTTGGAAGTTCCGTCAGTAAACACCACAAGGGCGTTGTCAATGGGCTTCCAAGCCGTTATCTTTGGAAAGATAACTTCATGTATATTTAAAAACTTAATTAGCTTATCTTGAGGATAATGGTTATCTATGGCTTCTAGAAATCTTATTTGAGCCAGTAACCAGTCTGTACAATGTATTTTCAGCCAAGAGTCTTGTTCTATAGTAAAAGGCTGAACAATGATATCTGGCTCCTTGTCAAAGTAAGTTATAGCTTGTTTTCTACCAAGCACAATAATCTGTGTAACAGCTTCATAATAAAGTACGATATTACGCTTAGGGCACATCCTAGAATGGATCTACAAAATAGGTGTCTTCTGCCATAGCAATGTCGTAGGAGCATGGCTAGTATTGAAAATTAATAAATGCAATGGCAGGGAGTAATCTATGTAAGTAGTAAATTGATTCTCAATAGCCTGTTCTACCTGCTGTAGAGCAGATAATCTTTCTTTAGTCAAAGATCTAGGAGAATTAGGATCAGAATTACCTCTCAGAATATCAAATAAAGGCTTCAAGTCTCTGGTAGTCAGTTTCAGGTAAGAGCGAAGCCAATTAATATCACCCAATAACTTTTGAAAATCATTCAAGGTTTTCAAATGGTCTCTACGTATAACTATCTTTTGAGGGGCAACAACTTGATCCGTAAGTGTAAAACCTAGGTAATTATACAGATCTTGAGTCTGCACCTTCTCTGGGGCAATAATTAACCCTTTCTCATTAAGAGCAGCTTGTAAATCTTTAAAGCACGACATTACGTCTTGGGGAAACTTCTCAGCAATCAAGATATCATTTGTATAGTGGGCTATATAAATAGATGGCCACCTTTTTCTTATCGGTTCTATAACCTTAGCAACAAACTTTTGGCATAAACAGGGGCTGTTTGTCATTCTCTGAGGGAGAACAACCCACTCAAAATGACTCATGGGCCCCTTAAAGTTCACAGACGGAATACTGAAAGCAAATCTCTCACAATCTTCAGGGTGTAAAGGGATAGTGAAAAAGCAGTCTTTTAAATCTAAGACTATTTTGTAAAATCTCTTAGGAATTCCCGCTGGAGCTGGCAATCTGGTTTGTAAGGTTCTTAGTAAAACCATATATTCATTAACCTTTCTTAAATCTTGTAGCAGTTTCTATTTGTCGGATTTTTTCTTAATCACAAAGATAGGCGTGTTCTAAGGAGAATTTGATTCTCTCAGATGACCTGTTTCTAATTGTTCTTGTACCAGCATAGAAGCTGCTTGTATTTTCTCTTGAGAAAGGGACCACTGCCTCACCCATACAGGAGTGTTGGTAATCTACCTGATCTTATCTGTATGGGGTACAGGGAGGGCAGTGGCCGCTACTGAAAATGTGTCAGATATCTATCATCAGCGTGAGGCTTAAGGCCTCGGTAAATATCAATTTCTTGTTTGGACTGTAGTCCAGGATCTAGTTCATTTAAGTTACATAAAATCAGCCCCATCTGTGATAACAGATCCCTCCCCCAAAGGGTGACTGGGAGGTTGGGCACAACATATGGTTGAAAGAGTCTAGAGTTACCTTTCTCATCACTCTAGGTAAGCAGCTTAGAACTTCGTTTTGGATTGTAAGCATACCCGATTCTTTGAAGGTGAGTGATAGACTCAGTCAGAGACCAAGCTGAGGGCCAGCTCTGAGCTCTAATAATGGACACATCCGCTCCAGTGTCTACTAACCCCTTGAATAATTTTCTCTCAATATTCAACTTTAAATAGGGCTTATCACTCATAATAGACTGTATCTAAAATATTTCAGGAGCACCAGAGCCTCCCTTAACTGTCTCATTAGTAACAGCCTTAGCGGACATAGGAACCAGGATGAGCTGAGCGATATTTTCAAAAGCGGGCACAAAGGTGATCCCGCGTGGGGAGGATGCCACAACCTTTAACTCTCTTGTATAGTTCTGATCAATAGCGCCTGGGTATACTAGCAGACCATCTGCAACAACACTGTCTCTGCCAATGACAAATCTCCGAGTCTGAGGAGGTAATGGGCCAAGAATTTTAGTAGACAATATCTTAATTCTCATGTCTGGGGTTAACACCGTGTGCCCTGTGGACTGTAGCTCCACTCTTGCATGTCCTGGTCTAGTCTTGAGGAGTTCAGATAAAGGTCTTCTTGTGTCGGCAGTCTCTGGGCCCCCAGACCTGTCTGTTGATATCTCGACGAGCCCTGGGGGGGGCCCCCCCGGAACGAGTTTTTTGAGCGGAGATTGCCTTGAGCATCTCTCTTTGGGTTTTTCTCATTGGACCATCGTTTCTCCTTCTTGTTCTGACTGCCTATTTTCTGTCTAGCACTCGCTTGCGTTATTCTCGAAATATTCGCTCTGTCTGGACATTCGCGTTTAAAATGGTTAAAGCTTCCACAAATGAAGCACCTTCTGCGGGAATGCCCGCGGGCTAAGCCCCCTGGGGCGGGCGTCTCTTGCACCGCAGCAGCCACCACTGCGCTTTGAAAATACGCCGGCCCCATGTTAATGCACAGGCGAATGTACCCTGAGATATCTGTCTGTCCCTTATGAGGCAGCAAGATAGATTTACATGCCGCATTAGCGTTCTCAAAAGCCAATTGTGAAATCAGAGGCCCCTCTGCATACGGGCTTCCCAGAGTTCTGCTAATTGTCTCCTGTAATCTGGCAACGAAGTTTTGAAAGGGCTCTTCTGGACCTTGTCGGATACTAGTCAAGCTTGCCCCGTCCCTTCCCTTCGTAGGGAGTATGCACCAAGCCCTGCGTGCTAAAATAGCAATCTGATTTAGCGCCCCGAAGGGAAAATCTATTTGTCGAGTGTAATTTTCAAATGTGCCCTCTCCGAGAAGCATATCTAGGGTCTACTCTGGATCTGTTTGAGCATACTGAACGGCACTTTTCCTGCTAAGCTCGAGCCATTCAGAAATCTATAACAGGTAATCTCCGGGTGTAAGCACTGCCTTACATAATGTCTTCCATTCTTGAGGTAACAATCTCAGTTCTAAGATATTGCTAATTAGGGCCTGAGTAAAGGGGGAATTCGGGCCGTAATTATCCACAGCTCCTTTTAATTCCTTGATGAATTTAACATCAAGGACTTGATAATATCTATGTATATCGTCATTCTGACTTCTGAGTTCCGCGGCCGGACGTGTTAAAGAACTACCGTCACCCTGGCCAGAAACTCGGGCTCTGGGACCCATTTCTTCATCCGCAATCAGATAGCTGTCTTTCTCTTTGCCTGCCTGAAGTTTAATTTCTCTGATTTCTTCAATTAATTCTCTTATCTTGGTCTCGAGTTCATCTTTAAACAGGCGAGACCCACCTATAGAACACTCCCTAGCCTGGGAGGGCGCAGACTTATGTACAACACGCTGCTTTCTGAAGCGAGGTACATCACGTTTCGTACTGACGGAAAGTTGAGTCTTCCCAGCCACCGTACTGACTGAGCCAGTAGAAGTTTGACTGCCTATGGAGGATGTTTGACTCTCCTCGCTATCCGTAGAGCTGGAGTCCAGAGAATCCTGACCTGTCCCAGCCGAGCTATCGCCTGTCTGCTCTGATTCCGAAAGGCTGATGTATTTAGCTGAACGCACTCCCTCATGCTCGGTATTTACCTTCTCCCTTAGGATATCCAAGATCATTCCCCAAAGGCGAAGGGGAAGTCTGTCCACCTTGTTTTCCTCCAGAGCTTTTCCTACCCTTTCCCAAGATATTAAATCCAAACGACTCATGCCTTTTATCCAGGGACAATAGCCTTCTACCAGCTGTGCTAGATCCTTTAACGCGGAACTTCTAACCCTAACTCCTTTCTCCACCAGCAGCCTTCCCACATTCCGGGAAGCTGATTTAGAAACCTGGGCACCCATGCTTATAATCTACCGTCAGAAATTTTCCCTAGGCTACTAAGGTATCGGGCGAATACCTGAGTCTCTGCCTAGCTTCCCCGTAGCCTCACACGGAATCCCGGTCAGTGCTAACCAATTCTTACCGTGAGAACGACTATGAAAATCTGGATCCGCCTTTTCTATAATAAACCAGAGCTCTGTATCCTGTGGTAGGGTCCCTCAAATTCTCCCGTGTTCGCGCCCTACGTTGGGCGCCATCTGAAGGAAACCGACCCGCAGCTTCACTTCATACCGTGGGTAATTCACGAACGGGGGAACTCGAGGTTCTGTGAAAATAAGCGGGTAGGGGAGACAAAGAAGCGACACCAGGAAAGGATGCTTATCGAGGTGTAATCTTTACTTAGTGAAACGGGATATTTATACTTTGAGGCAACACAGTCATGTCTTTTAGCAAATAGGTGAGAGCGGGAAACGAGCATATCAAAGCTAGGACTCCAGGGCAGGAAGGCGGATCAAAGTCACAGCCCCTTTTGAATGTTGGGC
>NW_022196900.1:40306757-40332534 GCF_008632895.1 Mastomys coucha | reverse complement strand
GGCTCCAGACCCCTGGTGAGTCGAGTCGAGTTGCTGTCTCTAGCGTTCATTGAGACCCCTCAGGTCCGACACAAAAAACGATTTTGAACAGCCCAGAAGTGAACTAGAATAACCCAAAATAGCTCAGACAAACAAAATCTAATCTTAAATACCTTACTAGACACATGGCCAGAGTGACAGAGTGCAGAGAGAGATGCTCACTTGTGGCACAGTGATTTCAAGAGCCCCAGTGTCAAGTGGAAAAGATGTGCTCCAGATGCAGCCTCCATATAAGCTTTGGCTTGAAACTAAAGATGATGAAAATTTATATTCTTTAGATACCTATAACAGAAGTAAATTCCAGATTTGAGATGAGTGTTAAGAAGGTGGTGACATTTCCTCCGTTGTCTTAGAGAACAGTGGAAAGGTTCAAAATAAGCTGTTTTTTGCAATTAAGATTTGTCTTTCCTAATCCTCAGTACATTGGTGAATGTTGGTCTCTGTGTATAGTTACCATTATAGATCACAGGGTTCAGATAGTCATTTGTAAAACAAAATGTGGATGCTCAAGATGTCTGTTCTTAGATAAGTGTTATTTATGTCAGTGGAAGGAAAGTAGTGCTGTATGTAAATTGTTCCCAGCCCACAGCATAATGGGTTATTGGGTTTTCAATATTACAGTGTGCAAGTAAATCCCAACATTGTATGCATCTACATGTGTGGTTTAATATTTAACAAATATTTGGTTATCTTCCTCAATTTACAGGTTTTTTTTCTCCTTTTAACATTTCTATGAGTGTTCTGTGTATTTCTGAGGTTTTATGAAAATTATAAATCCTACTTTGAAAATTAGTCACAAATACATTTCAATATATTAAATGCAAACATATTTTCATCTTCAAAATGATAAAAGAAAATGTAATGTTCTATTTTTAAATAATATTGTCTGCTTCCTTTCTTTTTTTTTTTTTCTACTAGGACTTCTTTTTTCCTAAGTAAATATAGACAATCATAAGCCTAATTTATAAAGTTCTAGTCAGAGGTACAAAATTTATTTGTACTCATCTCAACCAAGAAAATTAGGTGTTTAGTTTTCTTCAGCTGAAACAAGAATCCTTTCAAATGTTAGGATCGAAATTTTCTTCACCTTCATAAAAGCAGACATAACCTTTGTCACTGCTAAAGTAGGACTGACTGACCTTGCAATGTCTGTCCTTGTATTTACGGTGGCATGGGTTTTTCCATACTTCCTCTCTGCAATGATTCTAAAAGCAGAGATATTTTCTGTATCTATTTTTCTTGAAATATTTATTTATTTATTTATTTATTTATTTTAAACTCCAGATATTCTTCCTCTCCCAGTCCACCCCCATACCACATCCCATACCTCCTCCCCACCCCTCTGTTTCCATGAGAATGTCCCCACCCCACCAGAACTCTAAACTCCCTGGGGCCTCCAGACTCTTGAGGATTATGTGTATTTTCTCTGACTAAACCCAGACCTGGCAGTCCTCTACTGTATATGTGTTAGGGGTCTCATAACAACTGTTGTATGCTGCCTGGTTGGTGTTTCAGTATCTGAGAGATCTCAGGGGTCTAGGTTTATTGAGACTGCTGGTACTCCTACCAGCTAGCCCTCCTCTTCAGCTTCTTCCAGCTTTCCCCTAATTCAAACATAAGGGTTAGCAGCTTCTGTCCATTGATTGGGTGCAGCTGCTTGTTGGTCCTTCGAAGGTCAGTTATGCTGGGTCCCTTTTTGTGAACGCTCCTTAGCCTCAGCAATAGTGTCAGGCTTGGGACCTCCCCTTGAGCTGGATTCCACTTTGAGAGTCACTGATAGATACTTAATTTTGTGGTTTTAAGACTTGCTTTCCTTACACAATTCGTGCTGAAACATGAAGCTTAGTGTAGCAGTAGTAGCATGAGGTAGAGCCTTTAGCAGGTGCATGGGTTATGAGTGTCACACTTCCTTGGGGATGAGTTCAGTTCTCTATCCATCTCTATGCCATGTTAGAATGCTACTGTGAGCAGATGCCTTCAGTGGACTAGGAATACAATACATATGTCTTCCACCACAAGATTGAACATGGGTTTCCAGCCTCAGAACTGGGAGAATCCTCTTCTGACTTTTGAATTACCTGATGTCTGTTTCTTACAGCAGGAGCAGCAGGCTATCACGTGACAGAAGACTAGCAAATACATGTTAGTTATTATGAATATTAGATCTATTTTTATATTTATTTTCTGCTATTGCTCTATGGTTCATAAAATCACTTCTATTATCGTATTTTATCCTTAAACATCTAACATCTTCATAATGGCTAGTTTGCATCTAAAATATTGCTCCAGAGTCCATAAAGTTTGATGCTCAGTTCATGATGCAATTGTAAAGTAGTGGAAACTTTAAGAGGCAAGTTCTAGTTTGAAGCAGTTAGGACAATGGGACATTAGGAATATGCCCTTAGATACATGGGTAGCTCCTCTCTGTCTCTCTGTCCTTCTGCCTCTTTGTCTCTCTCTCTCTCTCTCTCTCTCTCTCTCTCTCTCTCTCTTTCTGTGTGTGTGTGTGTGTGTGTATGTCTGTCTCTGTTTCTCTCACTCTCTTATGGATTAATTATTTTTCTGTAAAACACACTTTACTGCAATATATTATCTTGAAACATGTTGAAAATATAAAGTCAGCTAAACAAAAATTGAATCCTTTGATACCTTGGGTCAAAATAATCATTTCCTGTTGGGATAATCAGGTATGTCTCTGTCCTTCCTTACCTGCCTAGACATTCTCTGATTGGCTTTAATAAAGAGCTCATGGCCTATAGCTAGTCAGAGAAGCAAAGATGGGACTGCTGGCATCAGGTCCAAGGGATTTGCTGGCTAGACATGAAGGAAGTCAGACATACTGGAACATATTGAGCAATAATGAGCCATGTGGCAAATGTAGACTAGTATAGATGGGGTTAAGTTTTATAAGCTAGTTGGGAGCAAGCCTAAGCTATAAGGCCTAAGGTTTAATAAATAATAACTATGTGTCCTTATTGGGAATTGGCTGTCCAAAGCAGTCTATTTTACTCTTTTAATTTTTAAAAAATTTTATTTAATTACTTATTTTATGTGTATGTGTGTTTTGTCTGCATGTATGTCTATGTAACATGTGCAAGCCTGGTGCCCATGAATGCCAGAAAAGGGCATCAGATCTCCTGGAACTGGGACTGACAGTTATAAAATGTCATTTACATGATGAGAATTGAACCCAGATCCTGTGAAAGAACAACTACTACTCTTAATCATGAAGCCATCTTTCCCATTCCAAACTTTCTTTTTTTTTAAATCTGATTTATCTTAGTTTTTAGTTATAGTGATGAAAAGTAGACACTATGTCTCATAATATGTTTTCATAAACCCTTTATACTCAGTGTGGGTGAAATAATTAAATATATTGTTCAGTCATTCATATTCACTTTAAAATTGTATTTTCTCCAAGGAATATTTTAGTGTTTAGGATTTTATAATCTCCATTGAATAGGTTCTGCTCTCTTTGTAACTATGCTTTAATTCAAGGTTTCCTTTTAAAAAAGAATTGTTATTATACTATACAGAGTATTCCAAAGAAAGGTACTTAATATTCACGTAGTCATCATCTCTTTTCTTCAGTTCCTACCCATAGCTTTCTTGTTGTTTGTGTGCTCAGTAGTTATCTTCAGTCTATAAATTCATGTTCACTGTAACCACAGCCATGGAACTGCTAACAAACAACTGGTTCCTTCTAGATTCCAGTACAATGGCCATCTGATGTACAACGTCCATACTCATAAGTCACTTTGAAATTTGAGTTTCAAGTCTTTCGATGTTGCTGTAATGTATGAAATATATCTTAT
The DNA here is from genome assembly GCF_008632895.1 of Mastomys coucha. Classification (NCBI taxonomy): domain Eukaryota; kingdom Metazoa; phylum Chordata; class Mammalia; order Rodentia; family Muridae; genus Mastomys; species Mastomys coucha. The sequence continues at coordinate 40,328,680 of NW_022196900.1, read as the reverse complement.
ATCATTTTTGAATTTATTACCTAAGCAGAGGGTGAGACGCAGTTTGAAGTTGTTCTCATTTCAACACTGTAATTTACGAGTATTGACACTCACCGTGTGCTGCGCTTTGTCTCTCCATCTTGTACTGTACTTTCCCTCGTGTGTGTGAGTATTTCAGGGAGTGTGGAAGCCCTGCATATGCCTGCACCCTGCAGTGAATCAGACTGTCAGAGCATCCTCCAGTGCAAATGAGAGAGGAGGTGTTGACAGAGACTGGAGCAGGGATGCTAGCACTGAGTACATGAAATGGTAACTTCTGTTCATGTAAGGGAAAGACTCCCATTTTCCTCATCATTCTTTGATCTACTTATTATATTTTGCCAAAATCAGATGGATTGCCACAGACTTTCTTAATTCCTTTTTTTGCCAACTATTCTGGTTTGTTAAGATTACAGTTGAAGATCATATGTAAATGAACCACAATTTTTCCTAATTTATTTTGGAGTGCCTATTTGCTTCCTCAGTTCTGTATAGTTCAAGGATATATGTTTAACTTGATCATCTTCAAAAATACCATCTGGTTAAAGTATGATTGAAATATTATTCATGATATTTAATTTTTATTGATAAATGATATTGGCACTAAATTTTGCTTCTGTAATTTTATATATAGGCTTATAAAGAAAAACTATAACCATACCAGGACTGTACCACCTGTCAGCTCTCTAACCCAAACTTGCCTCCATCAATATCCAGGACTAAAGCAACTTGTATTGAGGAATATTTGTCCTGAGACTAGAGGATTTTCTAGGAAAATTTCTATCTGGGTAGTCACAGAAAATAGTATTTAGATTCCAATCCTCATTTTACCCTATTCTTTTTATTAATATGATGCCTTACTACTATTCCCTGAACAAGATTTATTGTGAATGTTCCTGTCTAACAGCACACTGTCTTCCCATATTTTGAGGTAATGTGATGACATCAGGGTCCACACAGTATAAACCAGGTAACCTCAGTGTGGTATGATGAAGACCATTCAAATCCCAATCTGTGACAGCATAATCAAAACATAGATGATTCTAGCTTCAATCTAGATAGCAACTAATACATTCAGCAGAGGAATAAGACAAAGTTATACCAAGTGGCATACTGACTCAGGAATTCTTTTAAGAAATAAAATACAATTAAATATCATTTAAGTTCAACTTCCTAGTAAGAATCTATAGTGTACTCTTTTTTTTACTAGATATTTTCTTTATTTATATTTCAAATGTTCTCCCCTTTCCTGGTTTTCCCCGAAAAAAACCTCCTTATTCCCTCCCTTCTCCTCCTGCTCACCAACCCACACTCTCCCGCTTCCTGGCCCTGGCATTCTCCCACAAAGGGGCATAGAGCCTTCACAGGACCAAGGGACTCTCCTCCCATTGATGAGAGAATAGGCCATCCTCTATTACATAAGCATCTGGAGCCATGATCCCCATCATGTGTACTCTTCAGTTGGTGGTTTAGTCCCTGGGAGCTCTGAGGGTACTAGGTAGTTCATATTGTTGTTCTTCCTATAGGGCTGAAAACCCCTTCAACTCCTTGGGTCCTTTCTCTAGCTCCTTCATTGGGGACCATGTGCTCAGAAAATGGATAGCTTTGAGAATCCACTTCTGTATTTTGTCAGGCACTGGCAGAGCCTTTCAGGAGACAGCTATATCAGGCTCCTGTCAACTAGCACTTGCCATCCACAATAGTGTCTGGATTCAGTGTTTGTATATGTGATGAATCCCCAGGTAGGGCAGTCTCGGGATTGTCATACCTTCAGTCTTTGCTCCACACTTTGTCTCTGTAACTCCTTCCATGTGTGTTTTGTTCCTACTTTTAAGAAGGATAGAAGTATCCACACTTTAGTCTTCCTTCTTCTTAAGTTTCATGTGGTTTGTGGATTATATCTTGGGTATTCTTAGCTTCTAGGGTAATATCCACTTATCAGTTAGTACATACAATTTTCAAATTCATTTAGAATAACAAAAAAACCTGTGACAGTGAAAACTATTGTCAACAATAAAAGAATTTCTGGTGGAATCACCATCTCTGACCTCAAGTTTTCCTACTGAATAATTGTGATTAAAAACTGCATGGTAATGGTAAAATGAAAAGCAGGTAGATCAGTGGAAAAGATTTGAAGACACAGAAATGACCCACACACCTATGGTCACTTGATCTTTGACAAAGGAGCTAAAACCATCCAGAGAAAAAGATAGCATTTTCAACAAATGGTGCTGGCTCAACTGGCAGTTCGCATGTAGAAGAATGAAAATCGATCCATTCTTGTCCCCTTGTAAAAAGCTCAAGTCCAAGTGGATCAAGGACCTCCACATAAAACAGATACCCTGAAACTAATAGAAAAGAAATTGGGGAAGCACATGGGCACAGGGGAAAATTTACTTAACAGAACACCAAAGGCTTATGCTCTAAGATCAAGAATCTACAAATGGGACCTCATAAAATTGCAAAACTTCCGTAAGGCAAAGGACACTGTCAATAGGACAAAAAGGCAACCAACAGATTGGGAAAAGATCTTTACCAATCCTACATCTGATACAGGGCTAATATCCAATATATACAAAGAACTCAAGAAGTTAGACTCCTGAGAACCAAATAACCATATTAAAAATAAGGTACAGTGCTAAACAAAGAATTCTCAAGTGAGGAATACCAAATGGCTGAGAAGCACCTAAAGAAATGTATAGTGTAGTTTTATATATACTAAATACATACCAAAATTTATCAATACAATGTGAATGCAATGACTGTGCAATGTGTTTCCATAAACTATTCAAAAGATTTTAAAAATTTTAATAGAAAAATGATAAATAATTGAAATAATTGAGAGCTCAAATGACTCTATACTATCTATCATGTCTTAAAATACATTTGCTCATATATATATGTATGTATGTGTATATATATAGTTTGTGTATTAATGTATGTTTAAATAATTTAAATTATTATAAAATTTTCAGTTTGGTATGTTTTATTGTTGAAGAGTCCCCGATACATTACTATAGAGTGGTCTTTACAGCAGTTGCATTATAGAAGTGTGTTCCTCCAAAATGGGAAAAAAGAGTAGAAGTAGAGAATCCTGATCCTTTTGCAGATTGCCTTCATGGGGTTTGGCTCATGAGCACTAACATCTCTTCACAGAAAAGCGCTAATGATTTCCTGGAGTTTCTGTTGCTTTCAAGCTTTCCTAAGCAGAGACATAAAAATAGATATGTCTCAGACTAATTTTTTTTTTAATAGAAGCCCATCTGCTCTTCTTTCCTAGGAAAGGATGGTTGGTAGGAAATTACACATAGAAAAAAATACCCAGTGCCAAAAGATCTTATTACATTACCTTTCAGGAAATGTATAAAAGGATTTTGAAAACAAGAACGGACTACTATCTTCCTTCAATGACACATTGCATTCTCTCGCAGTTACCTTATAAGGACGATATTTTAGAGGCTGAATTCTGACTCTTTGCAATAACATCACATAACATTTTAAGGCTGGCCTGACATCCTGCAGCTATTTTCCTTTTTCTCCAGTAGAGATTTGAAGTCAATGGCAGCATCGTGCCCTCTTATTGGCTGCCTTTGAGCATGGGCTACATCAGTTTCCTACAGAGCTTGACAAAGGAGAAAGGTTGGCAATGAGCAGAGCCTCTGGCATGTGAAAAACAGAAAGAAACATATATGGTTCAGAAATAGCAACAGCTCGCCTGCCAAACCAGCCCTGTGGTGCTCATGCTTCTGCAATACTGGCCTGCCTGCCTCTGAACTCAAAGCAGAGGGGAAATCAGTGGAGCTCTTTCTGTTTTTCAGCAGTTTTAAGCTTTCCTCTGAATGCCTGCTAATAGAAAAACCATGACCTTCATCTCTTTGCACAGAACTGATGCTTCATAGATTTTTTTTCATTTAATAGCCTTCTATGCCCTTGCATATCAAAACAATTTTTAAAAGCTTTAAGAAACAAGAAATTAGACTAGAAATCTAGAAATGTAAGTGTTGATTTTTATTTTCTTGGAATCATGAGCATGAAAAATATTGAGCAATACAAATGATTTTTAAGATGCATTCTTTAAGCTATATGCTTACTTTAAGAATAGTAATACAGTACTGTGTAGCACGTATTATTTTTACCTTAATTAGTAGCCTCACAAAACATACAATATTATCCACAGTTTAAAATTGAGAACACTGTTGATTTAATGATTGAAGGATATACTGACCAAGTATTCTAAATGATAAATTTAGGCTCTTCATAGAAGGCTACTTTATTACTAAATACTAAATAGATAGACCTTATCTATTGTTTTTAAAAATAATTATAGCCAAGCAGTGGTGGTACATGCCTTTAACCTTAACACTTTGGAGGCAGAAGGAGCTGGTTTTGGAGCCTGAACTGTAGAGCGAGTTCCAGGACAACTAGGGATATACAGAAAAACCTTATCTCAAACTTCCCCCACAAAAAAGTACATTTATGTTTACATTATGCTTTCACTACTCTCTCTCTCTCTCTCTCTCTTTCTCTCTCTCTCTCTCTCTCTGTGTGTGTGTGTGTGTGTGTGTGTGTGTGTGTATCTGTGTATGTATTTTGATATGCAAGTTCACAGCATGAGTGTGGTGGTTGGGGAACAACTTAGAAGAGTTGGTTCTCTCAGTCTACCATGTGCACTACTCTGTCAATAGAACTCAGGTCATGAGCCTTATTGTCAAATTTTTCTTCCTGGTGAGCCATCACTCTGTTCTTCTACTATATATTTTGCTGTCCAAAACTTACTTACTGCAGTAAGCAGTGTGAATCATTTAATGTCTATGTATTATTACTAATCAATGTCAAAAGAAAGACAATTTACCTTCCATGAAATGAGTATGAACAATAACTCTTAATAAGAGACATTTTAAAGAATATTGAAGTCTACATTTTCAACAGACGTTTTCAGAAATTCTAGTCGTAAGAGTAAATGGTAGATAGTGAGCCATTTGTAATATACGTCCTGGCACACAACCCTTGGAAGGAGTATTGCAATACACATCATATTTTGCTTTCTTTTTATTATTCTCAGAATCTTCAAAATTAAAAAAGTACAATTAAGGAAATCAAATAGAGCAGATTAGAGTATGGTGACAAAACAAACAAACAAACAAACAAAAAACCCAGAAAATTTAAAGGCACCATGTTTCAAAACACATTTATGGGTTCCTAATTAAAAGCCTATTTTTATCTGAAAGCAAAGACAATACTGACCAAGCAATTGTGACCCCAGAGTTGGCCGGATAGGACTGCTTGAAAAGGAAATAGAATGGAGGGAACCTTGGAAAGAACTTGCACACTTTTGCTTCTTGTTTTCCTAGCAACAGAGTGAATGCAGCTTCAACTGCCAAAACTTGCAGCATTTGAGTGAAAGCCCAGCTCTAAGAAAATTGCTTTTAGGTTCCACTAATTGCTTGGCAGTGCAGGCACACACAAATAGATCAAGTCTTTTGTGCTCCTGAAATGCATCTAATTGTTTTTTTTAATCTATCATAAACTCTTTTTTTTGACATTAGATAAGATATTTATTTTTTTAATTAGATATTTTCTTTATTTACATTTCAGATGATATCTCTTTTCCCGGTTTCCCCTCCAGAAAACAAAACAAAACAAAAATCCTGTTCCCTTCCCCCTCCCCCTGCTCACCAACCCACCCGTCTCCTGCTTCCTGGCCTTGGCATTCCCCTACACTGGGGCATAGAACCTTCAAAGAATCAAGGGCCTCTCCTTCCATTGATGACCGACTAGGCCATCTCTCCTTCATTTTCTGCTTCTGGATACACAGGTATCGCAGTCAAAATATGATAACTATTTTTGGTATTCTTTGCCACTTGTTTGTCTTCTGGTTTCTCTTGCCCAGTGTCCTGCTATGTGGTTTTATGTCATACCTACCTAGTCAATTTTATTGCCAGCAGAATCATCTGAGAAGCCCTCCTGTGATGCTAATGAACTGTAGTGGCCCTAGTGTTGACTGTTTTCTTACTTCTGGATTCCTAAAAATGTCCCTTGTACATGTTAAGAGCTATTTCCATGTGTGACATTAAATATTTGAATTTAGAAGCACTTATCTGTGTGAAAAAGGTATATCAGATATGCTATAAGAACTCCTACAAGTCAGCCAAATGCTGCCATTTTGTTTAAAGACTTTCAGATTAAGTTATATGACTGGATTTATTCCACTTCTAAGTTACTTATTTCCTTTTCACTTACAGATTCATTCCTTTATTCTTTTCTTTATTCTGCACTAAAATTTAAACATTCCTTTTATATTCCTATTTTACTTTCATTGCTTATTTTATTTATATTCCATCTTAGGCTATCTTCTCTCAATATATTTTTTTTCTTCAGAAAAATAATGATGATGTTTAAATTTATTGTTGCATTATTTTTCCTGGGGAGATCTGAACAGACATCTGTTCAAAACAATTAACAACCTGATAATAGACCAATGAAATAATTCCGTTCCAGTCCATTCTATAAAATTATGAACTGCACTACTGGCTGAAAATCAGGTTCATCATGCAAAGGTATTCACTGGTTATGACTCACAAAGAAAAAAGCATCATAACTCCAACATTCAATCATTCTCCAATGTCCTCGAAACTCACACATGCCCACAATATCTGAATAAGGGGTATCTGAATAAGGTAATGCCAATGCTTTCATTACTATGCTCATAGTTCAGTGATCTGTGCTGTTTTGTTTAATTCATTGCCATGATTTTAGGGCAAATTTATTCTGTAGGTTAGTATAACAATCACTATTCCATGTTGGGCATAGTTATGCTATTCATAGAGAAAATATCAGTGTCCATACACATGGATATATTTGGTTACATATATACACAAACATATTAATATATATAAGTACTACAATTTGAATAGAAGCCCAGGCTCCCCCATTATGAGAATGTCTCATCTACAACACTTATTTCTAGTCACCAATTTACAATTTGATGCCTAAAAATATTTATGTCTAAACTTTATAGACATAAAAATCTTCACATTTCTTTTCAAATGTTAGGTTCTTTTATGTTCTACATAATAGAAGCATGAATTGTACTATAAATACATTAAGTAATATGTTTTTATGTTTTAGTTACATACTCACATCCATATCACCTCTTTTCCAATAATTTTTCCATTAACTTATTAATTCACTCATACTAACAGTAAGGTTATATTGAGATTCTGGATACAATTTAAATGGTGGGAGTTAGTATTAAAATTTTAAGATGTAAGTGGTCCTACAGTCATATCATTTGCCAGGTGATCAATAATGTCAATAAAAAGAAAGAAAAGAAACAAAGAGTGTAGAATATTCTAATCATAGTTGGAAGAGATACATGTAGTTGACAACCAAAATATAGGCACTGTGGCCAAAAGCCAGCAAGATTCATTTCCTCCATTTTTAACTCTGAAGTTCTAAATCATATCCTTTTGACTGTAATTAACAGTCTATGCAGTGTACTTGAACCTTAACAAATTAGATCCTGAATGTTCCTTTGACAAGGAAGTATTGTCTGGAGAGATGTCCATATGCAAGCATATGAACAACCTGTATTTGATCCCTGAAGCCCTTAATGTGGGAGGAAAATTACTTCAAGAGTTCTCAGGCTGGTGAGATGGCTCAGTGGGTAAGAGCACTGACTGTTCTTCTAAAGGGCCTGAGTTCAAATCCCAGCAACTGCATGGTGGCTCATAACCACCCATAATGAGATCTGACGCCCTCTTCTGGTGCATCTGAAGACAGCTACAGTGCACTTCTTTGTAATAACAAATCTTTTTTTTTTCTTTTTAAAAAAGAGTTCTCACATGTTCATATGCACATAACAGCATGTACATTCCTGCACATACACACACACACACACAAACACAAAGAGGCACACACTCCCTGTCATGCACACATAGTGAAAATACAGAGAATTGTAATTCTATGAAGTGCTGGATATAATAATTACTTCATTTATGATTTTAATGTCATAATACAAACTCATTTTACAATATCTATTACAAGTTTCCATGTATAGACTACTTATTTTTGAAGTAAATCTGAGAAAAATTAATGATAAACCATTTCTTTTTTTACTGGATATTTTCTTCATTTACATTTCAAATGTCATCCCCTTTCCAGGTTTCCCCCCCTCCTGGAAACCCCCTATCCCATCCTCCCCACCTCTGCTTCTATGAGGGTATTCTTCCACTCACCTACCCACTCCTACCTCCCTGACCTTGATTCCCCTACACTGGTCCATCTATGGAGTCTTCATAGGACCAACCACCTCTCCTCCCATTGATGCTTGACAAAGAAAAACCATTTCAAAGAGAAAAGAGACCTCAATGTATTATTTATTTTACTTTGTAGTGGTCAAGGAGAATTTCTTTAATCAAGTTACATCAATATACAGGTAAAGAAAATGGAGAAGCTAACCATACAGGAAACTATTAGGAGGGAAACTTATGGTTAGAAAGAATGTCCCTAGTTCCAGCAGAAATGTATACTTAGGATATCTATAAAAGGTTAAAATGGTTTTTCTAATTGGAATAGGAGTGAGAAAAAAATTGGTGAGAAATAAAACTGTGGAAGAATTGATCAACCATGTGTAGTTAGTTGGCTTTGTAGGTCATGGCTTTTGTTGTTAGTGATGTATAAAAGGTAGTCTAAAATAAAAATCAATCATGTCATAATTTCTTTATCAAATAGTCAAAGCATTACCTAAGCTCAAGAAAGTGAAACCATACTCTTATAATGAGAGTGGGAAGATACATGGCTGACAAGCCTTGTGTTTTTTTTTGTTTGTTTGTTTGTTTGTTTGTTTTCTGAGACAGGGTTTCTCTGTGTAGCCCTGGTTGTCCTGGAACTCACTCTGTAGACCAGGTTGAACTCAGAAATCTGCCTGTCTCTGCCTCCCAAGTGCTGGTATTTTTTTTTTTTTGTTTGTTTGTTTTTTTTAAGTCTTGTTAAATGATAAATGTTGCAGACACATTTTTCAACAGTAACAACACTGGATTCTATTTGCAAATCTTTCAAAATAAAGGAACATTTTGAAACTAACACTGAAAGTTTTAGAAATCTTTTGATAGATTTCAGTGTTTCCTATTGTCTTTCCTCAGGAAAAAAAGAAATGAGACCAATTTTGCTTTGATTTTAGAGAGAAGGTAAGATAAGAAAAACAGGACTGGATTCCACTTTAAAGAGAGTGATATTTGCTAGTTGATCAAGCCTGCTCAGTCAGTCAACAGGTTTTCCAGTGCAGGAGTGAGGATTAAAGAGAAAAAAGACAACTAGACAACATTGTAGCATGACCCCAGTCAATTCTGAGACTGAAGGAAAATTTAATTTTTCCAATCTTCATTTATATTATTTAAACTACATGCAAGTATTAAGGGTGTGCAGTACAATAAGGAACTCGCAAGGCAGTAATCAAAGTACCCCGATTACTCTGGAGACAGTTGTTTAAAAGGGCTTGTCACAATGACCAAAATCCTTGAGCACACTTCCTTGCTCAAGCCCAAAATCTTGCCTGAAGCCTACTTCTTTTGTTCTACCCTAAAATCAGATTCTTTCTCTCTTGTCCTTGGCTAATGTCAGGTCCCTGCCTGAACTTACTTCTTTGTCATGCCCTTCCTGAAGCCAATTTCTTGGTCCTTGTCCAATGTCAGATTTCTGTCAGGTTGCACCCCAAAAGGCTCTCCACAAATGGTGTGGACTATGTGAGGACTGTAAAAGACTGTATAAAAACAGAGTTGTCGAGCATTATGTCTCTCAATAGTACTGGCTAAGAAATCAAAATAAAAATTTGCCAATCGGGGAGACTGATAAAAATGAGAACATGGATAGTTGCAAACCACAAATCTGTTTTAAGTGTAAAATGACTATTAGAACTTAAAAGGAATGTAAGGTTTTGGTCGTAAAGTATTGAATCTGAGATTGGCATTGGGAAATTCAAGGTTTTTTAAAAGTCGGTGGTATAAGATTTGCGTATAAGTTAATAAACACGCATGGCAAAGATGCCATTGGATGGAGGACCTGCTCTCTCTATGTTCGGTGTATTATGGAAATGAACAAAAAAATGTATCTGAGCAGTATCAAAAAACTCTGATAATATCGTAAGCATTCCCTATTGATTGCTTACTTCTTATCACAATATTGGTAATTCTACCTGGTTTCTCTTATTCAGTCCCTTTATCTTTGAAGTCACAATGATTTTCAAGTATAATTACTGTTTCTAGTACCACCTGTCTTATGACTTGATCAGGTTCCATTGCTTTCACCTGCAGCCTTGTGTCCATTGTCTGAAATACTTCAAATTTCAAATTTTCTTAATGCACCTTTGATTAAAATATCTAGCCTTGCTCCAAAAGAATCCTTGAAAAATTTTGGCATGCGTCTTTAGCGTGGTGTTGGTACAGCTTTTGACTCATAGAAATGTTTGTTAAATAGTCAAATCTTCTGTATAATTTCTTAATCTCTCAAACTCTATTGAGGAATAAAAATTAAATGGTTTTGAAGTTTGAAGATATACTATAGAGAACAAAAAAAAAACAAGAATAAGTTATAAATTAATTCATTTAATAATTCCTTAATTTACTTCCATATAAGGAGTTTTCTGATGTCTTAGCATGGCATATGCTTACGGAAATACTCATTCCTGTTACATGTCTCTTACTAATTAATCCTCTTCTTAGAAGGCTAAGTTGGGTGGGCAGTATGAGAATGGCCAGATTCTCTGGCACTGGGTTTCTTGGACCTATTGATATTGTCTTCCAGGCTCCTTCCATGTAGAATTCATAGCTCATCAAAGGAAAATGCTTCCTATTTTCTAATGAGTATCCTGAAATCTGTCCACAGTCTCCTGTACATGCTCTTAAACTTCGCTGCTCTTTCCTTTTTCATTATTAGCTTGAGTTTCAAGATCTTGATTCTTTGTTCAGTGAAGTCATTGCCCAACCATTTCACATATGGCAGTATGTCCACCTGGGGGACTGTTAAACATTTTATCTTTGCGGTTATAAGCAGAGGTAACTCACAGCACATGTCTTGGGGTATTGAAAACATGATGGATGTCTTGTTTGGCTTGATTATACCTAGCTCCATTTCAGGCTGTGTGAATGACAGTGTCCCTAGTCTGTAACACTCTGCAGCTTATGTGTTAGAACAGAGGGTCATGTCAGAACATACCACACACTAGGCCTAAACAGTTCCATGTGTAGGGGCAGTAGGGAAGAGAGAGGAAAGGGAGACAGAGAGAGAGCAAGGGAGGAGTGTTCCCCCTATACGCATGGGTTCTGATTTAGTGGCCCCAGATAAAGGGAGGAAGTGAGCCCAATGGATTCTGGGACTATGGCAGCTGTTGCCCTGGCAACAGGTCTGTGAGGCCAGCCCATATCATGTCACCAGCTTTGGAGGCCCTGATGCTAACAGCAGCCACAACTAAGCTTCAGGCTGCCTACCAGCAAGCTCTCCTTCCTTCCTGCAGAACTTTGTTTTAAAATGCCAATTTCTCTGATTTCCATTGACTTTCTTTCCTATTCATCTTAAAATTGTGCTGAAGACTTTTTATATTAATTTAAACACATATGCTCTTCATCTGCTTTCTACTGATCTTTTTTTTCTTCCTTCATTTATCAAAGTACTAACTGATCCTTTTCAACTAAAAAATGTTGTTCTAGGGAATTAACATAGGTTTTACATTTTCCAGGAAATTAATTTATCACCAAGCTACATAATAAACACCTGAGCAGATCATGGAATTTTAACATAAACTTGTGTTTTTCTAGGTTCTGACATATAAAATAAAAATTATTGTCATTTAATTTTTTAAAATACAATATTTTCTAGCAAAATATATGCTCACCTTTTCTTTTTAAGTTATCATATAAAAATAATGAATTCAGTTGAATATATTTATGCATGAATATGCTTTGGTGATGGCTATAGTTTCTCAGGAACATTAGAATACAGATATGAAGGCATGAACTATATGCACATAGCTTGATAAACAAATATAGTAATGTTAATATTTGCTATGAGAAGTATAAATGTAAAATCAGAATTTCTGAGGTGTCATCTGATGTTCAAAACCCATAACAAAAATTCAAGTATATCATGTATTAAAATGAAGGGTAAGTCATATATCTACTATCTTCAAAGAACTCAGTCTAAGTCTATTTTTTAAAATATCAAAATTTCCCACAGGCAAACATCATTATGAATTTCAACAATAACTGTTAAATTACAGGAAACATTTTAAATGCAAGAATCTCATAGTAAGTTAAAGAGAATAGGGAGAAACAGACACAAAAGGATGAATAATTTAATCATAACAGTCAAAAACAGCAAACTGGGTAAAAGTAGCCAGTCTGAAATTATAGATTAAATAGTTTTAATACAGTGTCTTAAATTGTTACTTGCAATGTCAAGAATCCAAGATTCTTATTATTTTTCTGGGTAGTTATCTGTAGGAACTGCATGAGTTGGGTATGGCTGATGCAATGGTCAGGTACTTTTTGTTTTGTTTAGTTTTTGCTCAACAAAAGCTTTGTCTTATAAAGAACAAATGTGCTTGTGGCCTTGTGTCCAACACAAAGCTGGTCTTGTGATAGCAAGTGCCATTCTTTTTTATGGGTTCATGCGAAGAAGAAGAAACATTACAGGATCTTCTATTTCTTTCAGTTGAGGTTTTCTTCTTTTTTTGTACACAATATAATTAACAAGTGAGAATCTGCCCACACTGCAGCAGCAGAGAAGAGAATAACAGGATTTAAAATAGCTTCAACACCTGACTTTTCAGTTAATAAAGCAATCCAAATGGTAAATCTTTGCACTATTTATGTTACAGCCAATTATTTTACATAAGTTAAATTAACAAAATTTTTTTTAATTAAAAAAAAAATACCTCCTCTCACCACCCCAGTCTGGTGGGAGTCAATACCACAGCTTCAGAGAACAATGGTTTTGGGTCATGAATTTCAAATGTGATCATTTAAGATCAAAACACCATGTTCCTAATAACTAGGTCTTAGTAATTTAAAAAATAAAATAGTTGTTTTCTGTTCAAGAGCTGATTCTCTGTTCTCCAACTCCCCCAATTAATAACTCTGGAGAATAATGGACACTGTGTTTTGCCTAGGATACAAAACCTATACAATGCAGGTGCATCAATATTACTATTCTTCTTAGACAATAAAGTTTAATGCTATGTTTTCAGAATTCTGAAGTGGTAGCAAATGAAACTATTCAATGGGAAAGATAATGGAGTTTCTTCTATCTTTGATAGCTGGCTATTCAGACAAGTGGTTCTCAAGCAACTGGTAATTTTTATTTGTGATACCTGGTAGTGAGAAATATTTTTCACTGCCATGTGAAAATGAATGGCTTTTGCAAATGCAGGGACCCGTTGGAGTCAGGCTAACATTTCCATCCAGAAAAGCTATATCCTGCTTCCATTGGCTCATTTAAATACATGCTAATTTGGGCCTCACATATAAGCACAACAACTTGTATTTCTAACAACAATCCATATTTTATCACTGGAGACCATTCAACTTCTTTATCTTTTTAGATGAATGTAATCAGTGTCTCAAACTCAAAGTTCTACACATATATATAGCTTACATGCCCATGATTTGTGCTATTTAACTTGAAAATTATAAGATATTAGCACAGATTGTTGTTCTCCTTGATTAGTGTTTGATTTTGCTCATTGTTCATCTTTTGATTGTTTAAGCGGGAAACAGTAAGGTTAATGTTATGATAGACATGTGCTTCAACCCCTAGGGTTCACTGTAGCCACAGGAAAGCAATTCTTAGCAACACTTTCCACACATGATTTGCCTTTTTAGTTTTAACTCATAACTGCAGATTTTTCTCCAAGCTTGTCACAGTATCCCCTTCCTAGTCATTATGATTTGTCCCACTTACAGGATCATGTATATTTTCTATTTTTACTCAAGAAAGTGCTATGCCTTATATCCCCATGCACATTATTTAAATCACACATTTTATTTTTAAAACTTTAAAATTTGGATGCCAAGGAACTCTTGGATGAGTGTCTATAGCATCCTACAATTAGACATGCTTACATCTAGGTGAGATGGAAGGATTCACTTATTGCATATGGCATGATCCTGATCAAGTATTTAGTACGAGGAAGAGGGCATGTTTGTGGTTTTTTTTTACAGACTGCTGGAGCATGCTAGCTGCCAGAGTGATTGGTATGACATACTGACAAAAAGGATAGTGCTGACCTGTGAACTTTCTGAGTGCCCTGACAGTGGTGACAGGAAAACTATATTGGGTGTATGTTCTTTATCCACCTTTGCTTGCCTATATCTCAGATTAGGCAAGCTTTCCTTGCTTCAAGCTTCTAGACCTTATGGGAGAGAGAACATAGAGACTGTGGGTACTGACTTAGAAAAAAAATGATCAAAAGGAAGAGTTACAATGACTCTTCTCTTTCCTTTAATGTGACCAGTAATTCTGACACAATCATAGACTGGTCTAGAAATAAATCCAATATTGGGACATTCCAACTATGAAGATAGCTAAAAATCTTTATCAGCCAGCTTACCCGGCTCTTACCACTATTTCATGAAAAGTAACAATTTTTCTTTTGATTCTCAAAGCCACCTCCTCCACACTGAAAGGCCAGAGCAAGAGTCTGATCAGTTGCTAATCAGTCCCAAACAGAGTTGATTGTTTGGGACATCCCCACAGTCAACATTAATCCTGTTGCTTTTACCTTTTGACTTGTTATTTCAAGCAGATCAGTTACCAACATACAGGCTCTTGTCTTCAGAAAAGCTCAGATATGGCAGTTATTCATGGTGATGAAGAAATGCATTAAGTGCATATTGTGGCATTGGTCTGAATGGGGAAAAGGTGTGCTATGAGATCCTGCAGTCAAAGATTGACTTTGAACTTATGGCTCTCAGCAACCTAAGACAGAGGCAAGTGCCAAGAGGCCAACTTTGTTCATAATAAACACTAAAAGGCCATATTTGTGCAAATAAACACAAACAAGCTGCACATGACTTCCAGGAGGGGTAAGAGGGAGTCCATCAGATTCAGTCCTAAGACAGAAGAGGCCACCAGTCACCATAATTCTCAAGCAGGACCATGGAGCATAAGTAAATCTTATGTGCCAGTCCAGCTAATTTTTAATAAATATAAAGGAAGGAACTATGCTCTCCCCTCAACCTCAAGTTGGCTGAATCAGACCTTGTCTTAGCTGCAGCCTAGCCCACCTAGGGTGGAGCCTTCTCAGCTAGGTGAAGTCTATTGTCCTGCCATATCTGCAGCTTCCTGAAAGAAGCCACTACCTGTTGAACAGCTGAGTCTGTTTTCCTGATGAGCTCCTGACAAAGCAACAAGATGATAATGAGGCAACAAGATCCTGACTTAGTGGGGCATGGGTTTTCCCCCTTTATAAACTTGGGCCTTGATCAGAAAAAAAAAAAAAAAAGAAAAGAAAAGAAAAAAAAACAGAGAAATAAAGAAAGAAAAGAAGGAAGGAAGGAAGAGAAAGAAATAAAGTACCAGGCCCAGAAAGAAGCTGCCTGTTCCAAACCCTGCTCTGTTGCCTTATAAAGTTCCTTGTATCTGGATGTTGTCTGTTTATCTTTTGCTGAACATTTTTGCTAGCATCCACTTTCTGTGAAAAGCAACTCCTGTCTCTCACAGCCATGCCACTCTCCATTCATGGACTTTGGTCACTCACCTCTCTCTTGACCCTCTGTGATGCAACCTCAGCAGCTGAAAATTCTATGACTTCCTTGTACCTGTTTCAGGAGTCATCTGTAATCTGGTGGTTGCCTAATATAATGCAGGTTTCAATGGTTTCTCCAAATCAGAATGAAGAAAATAAATTAAAACATGTCTATTAAATTTAACGCATGAATTATAAACATTCCAGAATGTGTTGGTCTTTGTTTATGACTTCTCTAAATTTAATCACCTTGTAGAGTTCTAATTATCAACTTGTTTTCTTTCTTTTATCACACCTTTTACTTTATCATAGTATGTGAGAATAAATCATTCCTTCTTTTAATACTGCTTTCCCTGAACTTTGCAATACACAGATGTTCCTGATGAGAGATGCTTTCTCTCCATTTTTCTTATGCAGAATCTGGTGAAAAATCATTAGGAACCTTATTCATCTCCATAGGCTCAATTCTCATTACTGGGAATTGGAAATTTGCATTCTTTTCAATTCTGGCTTCTTGTAAGAGGTGAGTTTGCCTGCATTTCCTGAATTTTTCAGTGATTCCCCAGAATATTTCAATTTTAATGCATTATAATTTCAAATTCACTGGATTTGAAAATATGTGCAAACCCTGACCTCTTAACACACACACTTTTGTTTTAACATCACAGTTTTCAAATCTGCCTGTACTAGACAGCTTTAACTTTACTGGGTCCCTAAGTTGCAATGACTATCTTTCCATGATTCTTCTCTCTGTTTGGCTATTGCCATTGTACTTACTGCACTAGTCGTATGTACCAACATTAATAACAAAAGAAGAAAAACAATCATTTTGCCATTACCATCTCCATTTCTCTATCATTACTCTAAATCTTCTAACCTCCTAAAAATTATTGAGTTCTTATTTCAGGAACAGCTTTATTAATTCACCTGAAGAGTGACATTCCAAAGTTTAAACATTTTCTGGGAAAGCCACTGAGGCGGCCTCATTTCAGTAATTTATTAGTCTAGGTCGTTGATTAGTCATCCCAGAAATTCCATTATATTTTACATCTGAGATATGTTTGTAGCACTGTCAAGTAAAAATGTGCCCACAAGACTCTGGACCCATCTACCATATAAAGACTGAATTTTGGAGAGCTACTCCTTGAAGCTTCCTGAGCCATCTCCCAGTCCCTCTTTCCGCAAGACACCTAGCCTATATTATAGCTCAATAGAAAAAAATGATTTGTTATTTTGACATTAAATTGAGCCAATTAGTTATTGGATTTGGAGGACTAAAGTCTCTGCAATATAATTTATTTATTTATTTATTTATTTATTTACTTATTTAATCCATTTGATTTTATTTATCTATACGATACTGTAAGACTGGAAGAGCCTTATGTCGGTGATGTCCCACTCATAGAAACACAGAAATGAAGATTGATGCAACAAGCATGAGGTTTATTGATCCAGTGCACTGGGGACATCCTGCAATAATGACAGAGGTGACCCCAACATTCCAAGCACACAGGTTTTATACAGTTATTGAAGGTAGACTTTGGAAACAGCATGAGTTGGTTTACAGCTGTTTGAGGCCTGAGTTACCCTTTCTCAGAATTTGTAGCCCCAGGCAAGGTGTGGTCTTAATCACCAGAAGGGGAAACTGAAACATTTTTGGTTATCTGCACCTGCCCTGCCCTGGAGTCAGGGCGTAAAGTTTGTATTGCTGGGACCTTTCAGGAAGGGAGTGTACATTCCTGGCAAGGTCTTTCAGCAACAATCTTATGTTCTTCTCCAAGGTCACACAATACTCACTGTGTAGCCTAGGCTAACATAGAGATTACCATGCTTCAAAGTAGGAATAGAAGCATCTACCCCCTTAGCTGTTTTATTTTTGTACCTGCTGAGTAGATATAACATTTGAAGTAACGTACAGTGCTATATTAAAAAGAAGCCAAAGTACCTAATATTTATGTCTCTTTACATTCTTTGTAGTTTTCAATTCCAAGATCCTATGTTTTCACTAAAAGGAGTATTGTTAACTCTAGCCATCCTGCTAGCCTGGGATCTAGTTCTATCCTATTTTTGTCTTGCATTTATCTATTCACAGATGATGTTATTGTTTTGCTATATAACAATTATCCATTAATAGTTTCCTTTTAAACTATCAATTTAGATTATTTACACATTTGAAATTTGACTTTCCCTTCTATTGGTTGATATAAATATTATAGATATTCATTATCAGGTGATTAATAGCTTAAAGGCATTGTCTCTTGCTTAGCAGTTTGTTACTTTGCTTTTGATTCTTATGAAGATATTTTTTGGTGTATATAACCGTATTTGTTAGTTTCTGTTCTTATATTCTCTTTTTTGGGAGTTGCACTCAAAAGAGCCATAATTTATATGAGATGATGACTTCTCTAGTTGTCTCCTAGTTTTAGGTATAGCATGTCCATCTTTAATCTGTGTGAACATGATTTTTACCACAGTACTATCAGAGTCAGGTTTCATTCTTCTGGATCTATATGAGTATTATCACAGCAAATTTGATGGAAGAAACAATTTCTTTCCAATGTACATTTTATTTTTTGATATTGAAGGGCTGAAGAATTTTAGAGTTTTAAAGTAAGAGTATTTAATAGAAATGTATCAGGAATGTATAATGTATAACCTTTACCTAAAGGGCATGGAAAACCTCTGTAACAAGCCAAGAATGTAGGCTAGCCAGTTCCAGGAACTTGGCAAACTCAGAGCCTCAGGGCTCTGGTTCCTAATACCTGCCCCTCGAATGAAGGTCAACTGGTTCAAGCAACTCTCCACCCAGCCGACTGGTAGATGAAGGTTACATTCCTAGAATGAATATGTTCCCCTCCCTAACTGACTGAATACCTTGGGTCAGAATTCCTCCTCACTCCCCCTGGTTTGTGGTTTTTCCCTTTAAATACTCCTTACTCCTTGTGCTCTGGGTCGAACTCCTCTGGCCTACAAGGTTATGATATTGACCCTGGTACCAGCCTATCCTAAATAAACCTCGTGCACTTGCAGCAAGATCGGTCTCTAGTGAGTTATTGGGTGGTCGTGTCACCCTGAGCCTTGAGTGAGGGTCTCCCGAGCTCCGGGGTCTTTCAGTATCTTCTTTGAAGAAGATCTGTTGGCTGTGAATATGTGGATTCATTAATGAGACATAGAACCTATTGCACTCACCCATTCAGACATTTTGTCCTCCTATTTTAGTCCTGTAGCATGTCTTGAAACCAAATACTGTAATATCTCACATGTGATCTATATTCTACTCTTTTATGTCATATTTAAAACATTTTTAGATGCAATTATTCTATTTTCTGTGTATGAAGGTTTTGCTGGTATTTATGAATGTATGCCATACTAGTTCTTGTTGTATCCATTAGAGCCAGAGCTATGGAGTCATAAGATTGCTGGCAACCTAGCACATATCCTCTGCAAGAATATCAAGTTCTCTTAACCTCTTACATTTCTCTGGTCTGTTTGTGATACATTTTCAGTCCTTAGAACTGAAAACTCTAAAAGCTTTTTCTCTGTAATGGGGAGAACATATTTAAAATAGTATTGCTAAATAGCAAATTCTTCATTGAATTCAGTAACATGAACGTACTGAGAAAATTATTTGTTAAGTACCAATTTAAATTCATTCTGGGCAGAATATTCTGCTGTAATTAAACCTACAAGTAATATCTTTTAGAAACAAACCACAGGTAGCCAATCTTGTCATTCTTTCATACTACCTCAGCCCAGTAATTCTGGTGACAATGCATTCATTAAAAAGCTCCTATACCACCTCAACTGGCATGTGGCCTTAATGGGTGAAGACTTTTTGAGAATCCTGCAGGCACAGAAAATGTTCATGTGCAATGATCAAGCAGCACTCAGCCAAGAGGAACCAGAAGGAAAAATCATGAATCTTTCTGTCCCAGTGAAGTGACTGAGGTAATGCCATCTTCTCCTAAGTCTATTTTGTATGACTATCTAGATATTTCTCAACCTACCCTCCCTCAGTAGCCACATCTACCTTGGCAACACTTTTTGGGTTATCAAAATAATTAATAACTGAAATATATTTAATAACAAATAATATTCAAAATCAGGTGTAATAAATAAGTACATATTATGAATGGATGAATGCTTAAGAAGTAAAATGGGTTAAATTTACAATAAAGTTGCATGGACATCTCCAGACTCAAATAGCATTTTTTCTCTTCAAAGAATTTTACATGTTACTCTCATTCCAGGATAAGGCTACATGTTTATTTTAGGTTGTTTTTTTTTTCTGCCTGTTCTTTTCGTTCAATAAGTACAAAACTTCCCTACTTTTTGAACTAACCACTCAGTAAAAACTATAATAGTACTAACATTCTCACTTTTTATGTGTTACTGATACAATCTTCCTCACACAGCATGCTACAAGAATATATGGTATCACTAAATGGTGTTGTTATGCTCAGAATCTTTGTCATCTGTTAAGTTTTATTGTGAACCCTTGGAGTGACTCTCTCTGAAGCACCCTAGCTCTTTCTACATTGCCCCCAATTGTCAGCTCAAAGCATTCAAGGGAGATTTAACTCCCTATGAGCTGTTGGGTGACCTCTGAGAAGGGGAACTAATGGAATATCTAATTCATTCCTCTTCTTGCCAGTCTAGGATTCAGAACAAAACAGCTAGACTGATGCCTTCTTTGCATCAGTTAACTTCTCTTTCTCACCGAGCCTCAAAAACTTAGAAATTTTAAATCAGCTTTACATTTTTCAGGATGAACTTGATACTTCTAACTAGATCTGACTATTGCTGGGAAAGGGATATGTGCTCTCTCTTATGCAAATAATGTTTCTTCCACACAGACAAATTATAACTGGTTTGATATAGGACTAGAAGAAAGAGAGAGCAGAAAATAAAATAAACCACAAGACTCCTTTTGTGTATAGGCCTTTGGTTCCTTCTCTCTCTGGCTCCTCCTATTTCTTTTTTTATTTACTTTTCTCTCATGTGTTACATCTCTCCTCTCCTCCTTGTCCCTTCCCCGTACTTCCTCTTTCCCTCAGATTCAGTCCTTCTTTCTTTCCCTACAGAAAAGGTCATGGCTCCTAAGATGATCAACCAAACATGGTATACCAAGCTGATATAAGATTAAGCTCATCCCCTAATATTAAGACAGGGCCAGTCAACCCAGTAGGAGGAACAGGTTACCCAAAGAGAGATAGCCACCTCTCTCACTATTAGAAGTCCCACAAAAACTCCAAAGGACACTACAAGTTGACTCTGTGGTTTTATGTGTGATGTCTTTGACCTATGATCCTTCTCCCAACTGTTCTGCAGGATTCCCTGAGTTCTACCTAATGTTTGGGTGTGGGTCTCTGTATCTGCTCTCACCAGTTGCTGCATGAGCCTCTCTAATGATTATTATCTAGGCTCCAGTCTACAAGTATAGCATTTTATTACTAGAAATTGTTTGATTGTTTTTTGTTTGTTTTTGTTTGCTTGTTTGTTTATTGTCTGTTCCTTTGTAGCTTTATCCTAGGGCTCTATGCAGCCTCTAGTTCCTGGTTCTCTAGGCTCCCTTTAGTGGCATGGGTATTAAGCTAGACCAGGAATTGGTTGGCTACTCATGTAAGTTCTCTGCCACCTTTACCCCAACACTTTTGCATGCAGGACAAATTATAGATCAAGGTTTTATAGATAAGTTGGTTTCCCAATCCCTCCACTAGAAGCTTTGCCTGGTTACAGAAATATGTGCAGTTCAGGCTCCATATCCCTTATTACAAGGAGTGTTCACCAAGATCTGGCTAGTAGATTCCTAGGAGTTTCCATTGCACTGTTTCTATCATGCACTCGAAATACTCCCATACACACACACACACACACACACACACACACACACACACACACATACACACATACACACACACACACACACACATATGTGTGTGTGTATATGTATGTGTATACTCTCCAAATCCCAGTAAAGTGACACACACACACACACACACACACACACACACACACGCGTGTGTGTGTGACTGAGGTAATGCCATCTTCTCCGAAGTCTATTCTGTATGTCTCTCTAGAAATTTCTCACCTTTACACCTCTTAGTAGGCACATCTATCTGGGCAACACTTTTGTGACTATGACCATGGTCCATATATATATATA
>NW_022196900.1:40252727-40306747 GCF_008632895.1 Mastomys coucha | reverse complement strand
ATATATATATATATGGATAATATATATATATATATTAATCAAAATAAATAATAACTGAAATGTTCATGTGCTTCATATTTTTGAGAGAGTAAAAAGATGTACAGAGTTCCTAGTGGCACTACTGCCTAGATTCTACTTATCAACCTGTGGCAGCCACTGAACTATCTTGTATCACTGCTTTGTCATTGCTATAGACAATTATATAAATTCCTCATACAGTATAACATCTCAGAGATGGCATTTTTCTCACTCAGAAAAATGTTTTTGGTATCAGACCTCAGACCTCACTGGCTTCACATAAGCTTAACTTCCTTTGCTTTCAGACTACTTCCCCATTCACCACTGCTTTGCTTTCTGAGGTTGTAGATGTCTATAGTTAAACATGGTTCAAATTATATTACATGGAGAAAACTCAAGAAAACAGTATTTCATAAATTGCTAGTTTGATGTTGTTGTGAGTCATGTGGTGGAATTTCAAGCTGACTTCTGCATCCTGACGAGAAATTGGATTCCAAGCTGTGCAGGATAAACATACTCTATACCCTACCTGATCTTTAGTCATTTAGTAACTGTAGTGGATATAATATCAGTTATCACAATATTGTATTGCTGAATGGAAGACATAAAAAAGCTGGGCTGGCGAGATACCTTACATGGCAAAGTGCTTGTTTTGAAAGTTGGCAGACCTGGTTTTGATCCTCAGAACCCATTTTAAAAAAATCTTGTTGTGATGCCACATGTTTATAATTGCAGCATTGAGGAGATGAAGACAGAAAGACCCAGACAACCATTGTTAGGTCAGTTTCATTTACTTGTCAAGCTCCAGGTAAATGAATAAAAGCTGTTTAAGATAATAATAATGATAATAATAAAAACAAACATAAAAGTAGATATAATCTGTGGAATAATACTTAAAATTTTCTTTTATCCATTGTATGTTTGCAAATGTACCTGAACACTCACACATCACTACATCACTACTCCTCCCTCTCTCCACATATAACAAACCAGCATAACTCAAGGCTACATGATAGGTAGCAGAGTAGAATCTGGGATCTGTTCTGTGTTTTGAAGAATTTCTTGTGTATCTTGTAGACAAGGTATTGAATCAAGTACTCTATTGTACGGTTATTACCAACTGTTTTGCTACTCATCTTTATTTGGTATGTTTCTAATTTGGGGTTGTTATGGTAGAATGTCTAAAAACATTGGTGCATTAGTGTTTTGTGTCAATAAATTAAGTTCATGGGACTGCAACACTGTGGAGTGCCAAATCCACACTTAACTTCATTAAAAGCAGTGAAACTGCTCTCTGTCATGTCTATATATGGATATTTAACTGCATCAGAGGTTATTATTCAATAATAATACTTATTTACCAAGGTACATGTTACAGTCATTGTACTTGAGGTAGAAGTGTTTAACCAATATGTACTTATCAATGAAAAATACCCATTAAGTCCATTATTTATTAATTTCATATAATTTGGTAAAATATTCCTTAAGCATTTTCTAGGCAAACTTGATTTTGCCATGTTCTGAGTAAAAAAAAAAAAATGGCAGCAATGTAATAATAAATTATCAAAGCAGCTAAACACATGCCGTGATTTTTTTTCAACCTGCAATCCCTCAGTGCTTACAGAAGAGCTGGCTTTATTTTGGGTTCTTTCCTTTCTTGGGGTCCACATTTTTCAAAAGACAATGTTGGCAAACATCACAGGTAGCACTTTGGAATAACAAAGTGACAGAATGAGGATTTCATAGGGTTTTAACATACATAAGAACTTTCAAGGGCTTTGATGCAGCTCAGTGGTAGGGAGACATTTTCAAGGTGATCTATGGAAACAGAAAGAAAAAGTAGTGTTGCTCAAAATACTGATCTTTGAGATTCAATTTTTAAGAACAGATGTTGCTGTATCACCAAATTTTCAGTTTAACACTAAAGTATTCATATGTTTTCACAATTCTATTTGTTTATGTAACCATCTTTCCCTTCATCTATCCCTCTCTCTACCTACCCACATCTATACATTCATACTAAAATGCTCTAGAGCTAAATACATAATTGTTTATGTGTCATGAATATCAACACAGTGCAGGTAAGATTGAGTGTGTTTTTATTTTTTTCAGAAAAACTTGACATATCAATCATTACATAAAAGTTATTCTTCAACCTATGTATGTAATGATATATATTTGGCTGTTCTTTGACTTTAAGCATCAGGACTCTTAAGGTTTGGGTGGCAGCTGTAGTTTCTGTAGTTTGACTACTGTAATTATTGATTTTATATTTATTCCTCTCCTCATCCTTTTCAAACCAGTGAGAGGTCATGTAGAACACAAGATAAAAAATCTTTAAAAAGCATGTTTTCAAAAAACAGATTTTTAGATGTGTTTTAACTCTACTGCATATATTAGCTTAGTAATTTTGGCTAGGTAACAGACATTGTCAGCAGAAAGCAGAGCAATCCATTGAAAACTGCTGATGGATCATGTTTCTATACAAAGCTGAAATCAACAACCAAAAACAAACCTTGAAAATGTCTGCACTGCAAAATTTTAATTCTTTTTTTTTTTTGTTAAAACATCCTTTAGTATTAAGAAAACAATCATACTAAATCTATACATCTGGTTGCTCAGAATTCTATGTGCTATGTTAATATCTCAGGCTGTGATTTTTGATAGACATAATAATCATTCATAGTTTTGAGGTATAATATTATATTTTAATTAATGTATATATTTTGTAATAACCAAATTAGTTAATTGACATATCCATCACTATAAATTATTTCATTCACTTAAAATTAATAAATACACAGTCCTATATTTAGTTGAATATGTAAAATATATATTGTTAACTATCTTCATCATTCAGTACCATAAAACAGAAAATCTTTTTGTATTTATATCACTGAGTTAGTCTCTTTTCAACCTCTAGAAACCACTAGTCTCTTCTGTAATTCAAACTTTAAAAAGCCTACTAAAATGATTTTGCAAAAGGCCCACATGGTTTCATTCATCCTGTTGAGGCATGAAAATATTGTAGAAAGTTCATTGTTTTAGTTCTGACATTTTTTTTTTAGTAAGAGGAATGAGGACCATTCTAGTTTGCCTATGAAATGGTTAGTGTATAAAGTATGAGTAGTACATTCATTTCTTCTGATAATGCATCTAAAACCAAGAGTGATCAAGCTATAAGCTTCACAGCAGTCACAGGCTGGGAAGTCTTTCTCCCAACGTGGCCATCTGATTCCCTCAGTCCATATAAAAGAACACTTAAATCAGGCAACTGCATGTGTGCTTGATTTACAAGCTCACTGCAACCCTAATTTATGGAAATAAAAGTATTTCATATCTTTCAGATGTTTAGGCATTTGGGTTTTCATTTTTAAGGTTGTATCATTGCCACATGATAGAGATGGGGAATGGAGAATTGACAAGCTGTCACCCAGAATTATATAGCCAGTCAATAGCAGGGTGAGGAATTGAAGTCCTAGGGTCAAAATTACTATGATTTTCACCAGGCAGTGGTAGCACATGCCTTTAATCCCAGCACAGGAGGCGGAGACAGGCAGATTTCTGAGTTTGAAGCTAGCCTGGTCTGCAGACTAAGTCCCAGGAAAGCCAGAGCTACACAGAGAAACCCTGTCTCAAAAAGCCAAAAAATAACTCCTCTCCCCTTGCCCCCCAAATTATTATTCTGTTCATCATAAACATGATGTTAAAGAGGAAACAACAAAATGTTACCACTAAAGTTTATAGATTTAGAGTCTTATGGCATTTTGTATAGCCACATCCGAGCATATTGTCACATAATTAAGTTTCCATTTTCAATTCTTCTCTGCGACTCCCCTGTCTCTAATGCTCACTGTTCTGGAAGAAAATAAATAAAAAATAACCTTTCAAAATATGTTATATGAATAAAAAGCTTTCTGTAGTTACTTGTATAGTGTTTACAAAATTTAAAATGACAGCTGTCAGTACAGGTTGACTAATAGTGATATGTATATTGCTTGGTTGGGGGATGGTGATCCTAGGAAAAGGGATGCATGTGGGGGACACAGGTTATATAATTTTTTTTCCTGATTTCTTTCAGTTCTACTGTGAATCTAAACCAGCTATGAAAAATAAAATCTCATGATAAAAAAACCTTTTGAATATTCAATGACTAGGTTATAGCTTAAAAATAATCCTCATATGACTACACTCTGCCCATTTAAGTCTTTAGCCAGGATTTCAGAGGCTATGCATGTAAAATATTGGTTCTCTGTAATCACATTTTTGTGTAGTCAGATTTTACCTTTCTTTCTCATTATTTTTGGTTTTGAATTTCTTAGTAATATTTTGTTTGATTTATTGCTAGCTAATAGGACCGCAAGATTTTGTGTGCTTAAAAGCCACATTTAGACATTTCTTTTTTTTAATAGAATGAAGTTTTGGCACACTAAAAATATGACATTCTTTCTTATCATAAGGCCCAGAAATGTAGAGGATGTTTTGCAATTTAATGCTATTATTCCTGAAGGCTGTAACACGGAGCACTGTTAAACCTAAATTATGGAGATTATTTTTTTGTTTTATGGAATTTTTAAGCTGTAAGAAAATATTTATAATTTATATACATTTTTATATACTATCCCATTAAAATTAGATTGAGATTAATATTTTCAGAAACATTCTATAGGGCTTACTTTCATATATAAATAGATAACTTCATAATCTATTTCACTCAAATAAACATACATAAACATATGTGCATATTTGCAAATACTATTTGGTTTAATTATTACTGGCAATTGAATAGTATTTATTTAACCAAAGACAACAGTCTATCTTCCTCTTAGGACAGACACAAATTCCTTTAATGTACATTGGTATACATATGATTAGGAAATTTTCTATTTTTTAATGGAGAAAACATCATTAACAAAAACAAGAAGAGACAGAATATTTTCTTACAGCTCACAGTTGACCCATGGACTAACCTGCAAGCCAAGTTCAAGAGGGCTTTTTTTTTCAATTAAGATTCTTACGACCCCATCTCCTCCTGCTTACTGGCATTCCCCTACACTGGAGCATAGAACCTTCACAGGGCCAAGGGCCTCTCCTCCCATTGATGACAAACTAGGCCATCCTCTGTTCTACATATGCTGCTGGAGCCATTAGTGTTTGTTTTAGTTTTAGTTTTTATTTTATTTTATTTTTATTTATTTATTTATTTATTTTTGGAGGGGAACCTGGGAAAGGAGATATTGTAAATAAAGAAAACATATGATAATAATAATAAATTTCTCTTCCTAGATGTATTTAGGTTTGTGTCACACTGACAGCAATCAACTAGAACCAATAGCAATATTCTTCAGGTGTTACTAACTAAGCAAGGCAGACTCCTCTGCCAATTTCCTTCAGAAGATATTTTTCTTGTTTCGCCTAAAACATTTTAGTGCAAGTTGAGCATGTTCATAAACACTATGACCCATCATTTAAATCTTTTCATATGTTTAAACTTTGAGGTAAGCATGATTTTAAACTAGCATGGGCAAGATTTTCCTTCTTTAACAGAGCCTAGTCAACCCTATATGAATATATTTAATACACAGAATGAACCCCCCAATTTTCTTTTGTTTAGGAAAAGAATTGCTTTGGAAATGACTCCTGTTCTCTTTCGGTCTGTTGCAGGGAACAATCATTGTCTGTTCTGTCTTTATTTCTTTAATAGAGAAAATTATAAACAGGAGATGTACTCAACATTGATAAGAACCATGTAGGAAAGGCAAGCAAGTGACTTTTCTGGAGACAGCTCATCATTTTGCATGACTGTGATCGGTGTGCTCTGAGAAGCATAGACCCCAGAGACTTCATCCCAAAAAAGGATTGTTTTTTGCTGTTACTGCCTTTCCTGCCAATATTACATTGCCTAATGATTCCTGGGCATCAGCCTGACTGATGGTCAGATTTCCTGCAGAATCGATATGAAGATATATTTTCATGGACTAATGCTTTTAGACAAATTGATGATTTCATAATTCCTGATAATAATTTTTATAGAACTCCTAAATTGATACAAGAAATTTTGATTCCCCTGTGGAATAAAAGCTTTAAATAGAGCTCTAGAAAGCTTCATGACATGGATTATTTATATTGGAAAAAGAAAACTGGATTGCATCAAATTTACAATCAAGGAAAGCATTACTACTATTTTAGGAATAAAGCTACTTCTTGGTACCTAAAGTTGATAAACTGGGAATGGATAATTTATTGTAGGTTCAAGGGCAATGCTGGACTTGGTTATCTATACATGACTTCAAAATAATAAGACACAGGGCAGATGATTTTTCTCTTGACAAAACCTTGTTAACTTGTGACATAAAAATTATTGCCTTATACTTATAATGAACTTGAGAAGCTGGAAAATAAATAAGAAATGTTTAGTCAGGTACAAGTCTTTTTTTGTTGTTTGTTTTGTTTTTTTTTTGTTTGTTTTTTCGAGACAGAGTTTCTCTGTGTAACCGTGGCTGTCCTGGAACTCACTGTGTAGACCAGGCTGGCCTCGAACTCAGAAATCCGCCTGCCTCTGCCTCCCAAGTGCTGGGATTAAAGGCACGCACCACCACCGCCTGGCCAAGTACGAGTCTTAATGAGCCTATGACATCAAGTTTTTCTTTAAGTTTGCTATGACCTAATAGAATGCAAAAGTGTTTAGAAAACCATGAAATCAATTATCGTATTGTATTGCTTCTACCTGACAATTACTACGAGTTAATCTTTGTTTGAGAAGGTATAAAAAAATAAGAACAAAACTAAAGTGGTGGTGTATCTCTTTTCTGTTTCATTGTGTGTGTGTGTGTGTGTGTGTGTGTGTGTGTGTGTGCACATACATGCATGCCTATGTGCTCCTTACTTTTTTTCTTTTCCTTTCTCTCTGACTCATGAAGATTTAATGAACTCCAAACATTCCAGTGAGCAGTCACTGAGTCAAAGTATAAAGAGCTCTAGGAACTAAGTCTTTTCCTAATTCCCTACTGCTATCAGCAAGATTCAATTGCCATAAGCCATTAGCTTTTGCCCTTAGAGTAGCAAAAGAGAGTGAGTTGCTGGAAGCCATCAGTTATCAGCTGCTGATCCCTAGAAGAGTGAGAGAGAAGGAGGCAGAGACAGAGAGAGAGAGAGAGAGAGAGAGAGAGAGAGAGAGAGAGAGAGAGAGAGAGAGAGAGAGAATGGCCCAAGGTCATTAGCCTCTAGTCCCTAGACTCTGGGCCCTACCTCAGTACGTGTGTGTCAGACTGGCCCCTGGTACAATGTGGCTATATTGGACAGAGTTGGGAAAAACCATATAGTGACTCCTGTTAGTCTGTCGGTGAAGATGAAGACAGAATTTAAATAGTAGTCAAGAAAGATGCACAATATTTTTGAGAGGTTGGGCCACTCCCCATCACTCATCTTCATGTATCCCCAGCAAGTCATCAGACATATTCTAAGTCTTTCTCCAGGAGTCAAGTTCCTTCTGCTGATACCCTGGCATCAGATATCTCAATCCCCTGAAAGGGAATTCCTGGGGAAATTCTACTTTCCTATAATCTGTTTTTTTTCAGGCACATATATTTCCATATGTCACTGAGCAATATGTTTTTGAACATACTGTCTGGTTGTTTGTTCTTTACTCTCCTGCATAGCCAGGAATGGATTTGTCCTATGGTCCTGATTTGATTCCACATTTTGGTTTTGCTTATTTTGACTTCTCAGTCATCAAGATGTGAACCCTCTGTGTTCATTACACAGGTGAAATTTCTTTATTTTGGTGGTATTTTAGTGGCTTAAGAGATTTTTATACCTCATCTAATAGCAAACACTCCTATAGCAACACTAGCCTGTAAAGGTGACTTATGGCCTTAACCCTTGCAGCTTTAACAATATAGAAAATATCAGCCCTGGATGTTAGAAGAGTAGGAGGTGAATCTTTCATTTATTTAATCAGCAAAAATTGCAATATTTCTCATCATCCATGCCCTGTTTCAGACTCTGAATTGTTCTGGACACTGCTATGGTTATAAGACAATTTATTCTGAGAGTTTGGCTAGCATGGATTTGTAATTTATCATCTATTTTGGATTGCACATTTGATTCAATTTCATGAGGTTTTAAAATATTCAATAAGACTTATTTAATATAATTTTTAAGTTGTTGTATGTATGGTTAATTTGTTTGCATGTATTGAATTGTAACATGTGCATGCCTGGTGTTCAGAGAAGACAGAAAATGACTTTGGATTCCTTAGAACTTGAATTATAGACAATATTGAGCTACTATGTAGATGCTTAGAACTGAACCCTGGTCCTGTTCAAGAGCACCAGTGATGACACCCATTGAAAAATTTCTCCATATAATTTCAATAGTTTAATGTAATGATATAGACCCAGGGCTGTGATTTATTTGCAATAATCTCTACAGATTTTTCAAACAGTTAAGCATGCTTGACTCTTTTCCACAATGTCAGCTGGAGTCAGCTGAGTGCACTCTCTATGTTAGGTAGACATCATAAATTGGAAATATTCATATGACCAGGAGTTGTAAGTTTGGTAATTCCTCATTACCAAACTTAGTCTATGAACCCACAGCAGCCCTGATATGTAAGCCACATAAAGACTCAACAAAGAAAAATAGTTTCAGATAAATTTCCCTAATGAATATTGATGCAAAAATACTCTATAAAGTATTTGCAAATAACAGGGCAGTGGTGGTGCACACCTTTAATCCCAGCACTTGGGGGGCAGATTTCTGAGTTCGAGGCTAGCCTGGTCTACAGAGTGAGTTCCAGGACAGCCAGGGCTACACAGAGAAACCCTGTCTCAAAAAAACAACCAACCAAACAACAACAACAACAACAACTTGCAAATAGAATCTAAGATCACATCAAAATCATCATCCACCAGGATCAGGTAGGCTTCATTCCAGAAATGCAGGAATGGTTCAACATACTAAAATCTATTAGTATAATCTGCCATATAAGAAAATTGAAAGAAGAAAACTACATGATCATCTGATTATATACTGAAAGAGCCTTTGGAAAGTACAATACCACTTCATTATAAGAGTCATGGAGAGATCAGAGATACAAGGCACGTACCTAAACACAATAAAAGCAATATACAGCAAGCCAGTAGCCAAAACTAAACTAAATGGAGAGAAACTTAAATCAATTGTGTTAAAATCAGGGACAAGATAATGCTGCCCACTCTCTCTGAATTTATTTAATATAGTACTTGAAGGTTTAGCTAGTGCGATAAGAACTAAATGAGGTCAAGTACAAATTTGGATAAAATAAGTCAAAATACTGCTATTTTCAGATGATATGATACGAATGTATACATATATGACCACAAAAATTCTACCAGAGAATTCTTACAGCTGATAAACGCCTTCAGCATAGTGGTTGGATATAAAATTAACTAAAAAAAAAAAAAGCCCCTTTTTATACAAATGATAAATGGATGGAGAAATTAATCAGGGAAAGAGTGCTCTTCATCATAGTCACAAATAATACAAGATATCTTGGTGTAACTCTATCCAAGAAAATAAAACACACATATGACAAGAACTTCAAGTCTTTGAAGAAAAAAAAAAAGCTGAAAGAGATATCACAAGGTGGAAAGTACTCCCATGCTCATGGTAGAATTAACAGGAAAGATAGTCATCTTACCAAAGCAATCTACAGTTTGCTCTAGCTGGAACTGCCGGTAGAGAATTCACAAAACTGAAGTCTAAGTGGATCAAAAACCTCAACATAAAACCAACTATACTAAATCTGGTAGAAGAGAAAGTGGAGAATAGCTTTGAAATAGGAGACAAACTCCTGAACAGAATACCATAGCTCAAGCACTAAGATCATCAATTAATGAATGGGACTATGAAATTGAAAAGGTTCTGCAAGGGAAAGGACATGATCAATACGACAAAATAACAACCTAGAAAATAAGAAAAGTTCTTCACTAACCTTATATATGACAGAGAACTAATATCTAAAATATATAAAGAACCCAAGAAACTAAACATCAACAGACCAAATAACACAATTTGAAAATGGGGGACAGATCTAAACAGAGAATTCTTTACAACGGAATCTTTAATGGCCAAGAAGCACTAAAGAGATGGTCAGCATCCTTAATCATCAAGGAAATGCAAACCAAAATGACACTAAGATTCAATCTTACACCTTTCAGTATGGCTAAGATTAAAACATATGTGACAGCTCATGCTGGTGAAGATGTGGAGCCATGGGAATACTCCTCCATTACTGGTTGGAATATAAATGTACACAACCACTTTGGAAATTAATTTGGCAGTTTCTCAGAAAATTAAGAATAGTTCTTCCCCAGGACCCAGTTATACTACTTCTGGGCATACACCCAAAAGATATTCAACCATACTACAAGGACACTTTCTCAACTCTGATTATAGCACATTTATTTGTAATAACAAGAAACTTGAAATAATCTAGATGCCTCTCAACTAAAGAATGATTGAAGAAAATGTAGTATACTTAAAAATGGAATATTGCTCAGCTATCACAAACAACTATATTATGAAAGTTGCAGGCAAATAGATGGAACTTGAAAAGATCGTCCTGAATGAGATAACACTGACAAGAAAAACAAACATGCTGTGTATTCACTGGTAAGTGTATATAATGTAAGGTATATTATAACCGTGTTACAATCCACAGATCCATAGAGGAATATATCTACATAAAACTTTTATGGAAAATTACTAATATAATAGAATTTAGATATAGGCAATTTAATCTACATTCACAATATAAACTGCAGCTACAAATTGGCATAATAATTAAGGGCATGGAAAGACATTAAAAAGGTAATATTAATGCTGGCTAATTTTCTTCTAAATTGTTTTTATACAGTTATAATTGTTTCATAATGTTTTATAAAGATGATATGTTTATAGTTTCTCCATAGTTTGTAAACTCAATAAACATCTGCCTTCATTATGATTTGATATTATATAATTAATATATTACAAATTATATTTTTTCAATGTTTTCTCCCCATGGAGAAATTTTTAAAGTGCTCCTTTGAGGAAGAATAAGTAGAAAGTAAAGACTAGAGAAACCAAACTTATAAATAGTAAAAAGGATAGAGTCATCTAAGTTATGCTCCCATATTCTACATTTATATAAGAGCATAAAAGAGAATTTAATTTTATTGTTATCTAAAACTAGTAATACTTATCAGCCATTATGAATATCTGGAACATACAAGATTTATTTAAGTATAAACTAAGATGCAAAGAAATCAGGATGCCTGAGCTGATAAAAACTCATTCTCAAAAATTCAAGCCATGTACAAAATGCAGTAGAGGTGATTAGAATAGATTTAATTCATCAGGACAAAAAATAAATTGCAATTTTATCTATCGACCTATATCCACTCCTCAGAACAAATTCCAGTACCCAGCCTAGTGCTCATGTGTAGGACAATTGGCACAGAACCTTTGAATTCTTTGAATCTGTACAAGGAAAAGTTCTTACATAAGAAATGACATAACTGTACCCTATTGGTTGTACAATTCAATCTTCTAAAATACCATGTTGTATTATTAAAACCTGTTTTAGCAGCACTTCAGGTGCCAATAAGTAACTCAGGATTTTTTGTAGCTACAAAAGAAAAATGACAACAGAGTTTTTGATCTTAGTCATTATAATTGGTGTGAGGTGGAATCTCAGGGTTGTTTTGATTTGGATTTCCCTTACAACTAAGGAGACTGAGCATTTCTTTAGGTGTTTCTCAGCCATTCAAGATTCCTCAGTTGAGAATTCTGTGTTTAACTCTGCATCTCATTTTTAAAAGGTTTATTTGGTTCTCTGGAGTCTAACTTCTTGAGTTCTTTATATATTTTAGATATTAGACTTCTATCAGATATAGGATTGGTAAAGATCTTTTCGCAATCTGTAGATTACTGTTTTGTCCTATTGACAATGTAATTTGCTTTACAGAAGCTTTGCAATCTCATGAGGTCCCATTTGTCAATTGTTGATATTAGAGCCTCTTCTAAGGTGTTCTGTTCGAGAAATTTTCTCTTGAGCCAATGTGTATGAGGCTCTTTCCCACTTTCTTTTCTACAAAAACTCAGGTGACAACAAATGCTGTTGAGGATATGGAGAGAGAGGAGCATTCTCTCAATGATTGTGGGATTACAAGCTGGTAAAACCACTTTGGAAAACAATCTGACACTTCCTCAGAAAATTGGACATAGTACTACCTGAGGACCCAGCAATACCACTGCTGGGCATATGCCCAAAAGATGCTGCAACATATAACAAGAACACATGCCCAACTATGTTAATAGCAGCCTTATTTATAATATCCAAAAGCTAGAAACAATCTAGATGTCCCTCAACAGAATAATGAATACAGAAAATGTGGTATGTTTACATAATGGAGTACTATTCCGACTTCGAATAACCTTTAAAAAAATCCTGTGGAAGGCCACAGAAGTGGAAGAGCAGCTGGAAAAGGGTCCTTTCTCCCTCCATCTACAACTAGGAGGGACAGCTGATCCACAGCTCTCTGTGCACCTTTACTGCCAGGTCTCCAGAGAGAGCTATGTCCCCAGGACTCAGGCAAGATCACCATTTTCCCTCTGCTGACTTTCTAATGCAGGACCAGCCAGGAGGCACAGGCCACAGAAGCAGCACAACTGGGAAAGGGTCCTTCATTCATCTATCTGCACCCCGGAGGGACAGCTGATCCACAGCCATCTGGGCAAAGGTCTTACCAAGGGAGAGCTGATCACCCAGGAGTTCTGACAAAGGCTTACAGACCCACAGGAGGAACAAGCTCCAGCCAGAGACAGCAAGAACATCTAAGACCAGAGATTAATAGATGGCGAAAGGCAAACACAAGAATCTTACCAACAGAAACCAAGACTACTTGGCATCATTAGAATAGTACAACCACCACAGCAAGTCCTGGATATCCCAAAACACCAGAAAACCAAGATTTGGATCTAAAATCATATCTCAAGATGGTGATAGAGGAATTTAAGAAGAACATGAATAACTCCCTTAAAGAAATACAGGAGAACACAGGTAAACAAGTAGAAGCCCTTAAACAAGAAACAAAAATCCCTAAAAGAACTACAGGAAAGGACAACCAGACAGGTTAAGGAATTGAACAAAACCATCCAGGACCTAAATATGAAGTAGAAACAATTATGAAATCACAAAGAGAGACAACTCTGGATATAGAAATCTTAGGAAAGAAGTCAGGAACAATAGATGCAAGCATCACCAACAGAATACAAGAGACAGAAGAGAGAATCTTAGTTGCAGATGATACTATAGAAAACATTGACACAATAGTCAAAGAAAATGCAAAAAGCTTTTAATGCAAACCATCAGGAAATCCAGGACACAATGAGAAGACCAAATCTAAGGATAATAGTTATAGAAGAGAGTGAAGACTTCCAACTTAAAAGGCCAGTAAAGATCTTCAACCAAATTATAGAAAACTTCCCTAAGTTAAAAAAAGAGATGCCCATGAACATACAAAAAGCCTACAGAACTCCAAATAGTTTGGACCAGAAAAGAAATTCCTTCTGACACATAATAATTGAAACACCAAATGCACAAAACAAAGAAAGAATATTAAAAATAGTGAGGGAAAAAGGTCAAGTAACATATAAAGCCAGACCTATCAGAATTACACCAGACTTCTCACCAGAGACTATGAAAGCCAGAAGGTCCTGGGCTGATGTCATGCAGATCGTAAGAGAACACATATGCCAGCCCAGACTACTATAACCAGCAAAACACTCAATTACCAAAGATGGAGAAACCAAGGTATTCCATGAAACAACCAAATTTATACAATATATTTCTAGGAATCCAGCCCTTCAAAGGATAATAAATGGAAAACTCCAACACAAGGGTGGGGGGAACTACAGCCTAGAAAAAGCAAGAAAATAATCTTCCAAAAAAACTAAAAGAAGACAACCACATGAACAGAATTCCAACTATAACAACAGAAATAACACAAAGCAACAATTACTTTTACTTAATATCTATTAATATCAATGGACTCAATTCCCCAATAAAAAGACATAGACTATCAGTATGTAAACAGGACACAAAATTTTGTTGTATACAGTAAACTCACCTCAGTGTAAAAGACAGACACTATCCCAGAAAAAGGCTGGAAAACTATTTTCCAAGCAAATAGTCCAAAGAAAAAAGCTGGAGTAGCCATTCAAATATGGAATAAAATCGACTTTCAACATAAAGTGATCAAAAAAGGTAAGGAGGGAGACTTCATACTCATCAAAGATAAGATCTACCAAGATGAACTCTACAGTCCAAATGCGAAGGCATCTACATTCATAAAAGAAACTTTACTAAAGCTCAAAATACACATTGCACCCCACACAGGAGACTTTAACACCCCATTCTCAGCAATGGGCAGATCATGGAAACAGAAACTAAACAAAGACACATTGAGACAAACAGAAGTTATGAACCAAATGGATTTAACAGATATCTATAGAACTTTTTAATCCTAAAAGAAAAAGATATAACTTCTTCTCAGCACCTCATGATACCATCTCCAAAATTGACCATATAATCACTCACAAATCAGGCCTCAACAGATAGAAGAATATTGAAATAATTCCTTGCATCCTATCAGATTATCATAGACTAAGGTTGCTCCTCAATAAAAGCATAAACACATAGAAAAACCACATACACCATACACGTGGAAGCTTAACAACACTCTACTCAGTGATAATTTGGTCAAGGAAGAAATAAACAAAAAATTAAAGACTTTTTAGAGTTTAAAGAAAATGAAGCCACAACATATCCAAAGTTATGGCACACAATGAAAGCAGTCCTAAGAGGAAAATTAACAGATCTAAGTGCCTCCAAAAAGAAACTTGAGAGACCATACACCAGCAATATGACAGCACATCTGAAAAATAAAGCATAGAACAAAAAGAAGCAAATTCACCCAAGAGGAGTTGATGGGTTCTGGAAGTGAAAGAAAGCTGTTGACAGGCCCAGAGCTTAGACCACCTGCCTGTGGCGTGAATCACAGGTGGTGGCCCCTGAGATCAAAAGCTGACCTGGCAGCTTGAACATCAAAGGAACTGAAACTATTCGAAACTCAGCTGTTCCTGCCTAGAACTATGTTGAAGGGTGTTGTGTGTGCAGACTGGGGTGCTATTTCCTGTTTTCGCGTCTATGCTAAAAACCAAGAATTGTTTTGGTTTCGATTCTGCCTGTGCCATATAAACCCAGTTCTCGATAGTAAAGGAGAGAAACCTCTCTTGATACAGCTACCTGGTGTCCGTGTCCTTTCCTTCTCTTACCCGCTTGTGTTTGCAGGTAATCAATTATTCTCCGTCTGAGAGCACCCAACAGTAGTGAGGGTCCGCCAGCCAGTCCTACTACAATATCAGGAGCTGGTTCTTTGAGAAAATCAACAAAATAGATAAACCCTTAGCCAGACTAACTAGAGGGTACAGAGACAGTATCCTAATTAACAACATCAGAAATGAAAAGAGAGACATAACAACAGAAACTGGGGATACCTGAAAAATCATGAGATACTACTACAAAAGCCTATACACAACAAAACTGGAAAACCTGGATAAAATGGACAATTTTCTAGATAGATACAAGGTACCAAAGTTAAATCAAGATCAGATAAACGATCTAAAATCCCATATCCCCTAATGAAATTGAAACAGTCATTAATAATCTCCCAAACAAAAAAAAAGCCCAGCATCAGAGGGGTTTAGTGCAGAGTTCTATCAGACCTTCAAAGAAGACCTAATACCAATACTCCTCAAACTATTCCACAAAATAGAAACTGAAGGTACTCTACCCAATTTGTTCCATGAAGCTACAATTACTCTGACACCTAAACCACAGAAAGACCTACAAAGAAAGAAAACTTCAGACCAATTTCCCTTATGAATATTGATACAATATACTCAATAAAATTCTTGCAAACTGAATCCAAGAACACATCAAAGTGATCATCCATCATGATCAAGTAGGCTTCATCCCAGGGATGCAGGGATGATTCAATATACAGAAATCTGTAAACGTAATTCACTATGTAAACAAACTCAAAGAAAAAATCATATGATCATTCATTAGATGCTGAGAAGGCATTTGACAAAATCCAACATCCCTTCATGATAAAAGTGTTGGGAAGATCAGGAATTCAAGGCCCATACCTAAGCACATTAAAAACAATATACAGCAAACCAGTAGCCAACATCAAACAAAATGGAGAAAAACTTGAAGCAATCTCACTAAAATCAGGGACTAAGCAAGGCTGTCCACTCTCTCATTTCCTATTTAATGTTGTAATTGCCAGAGCAATTAGACAACAAAAGGAAATCAAAGGGATATGAATTGGAAAGGAGGAAGTCAAATTATCACCACTTGCTGATGATATGATAGTATACTTAAGTGACCCCAAAAATTCCACCAGAGAACTCCCAAACCTGATTAACAACTTCAGCAAAGTATCTGGATATAAAATTAACTCAAGCAAATCAGTGGCCTTCCTCTCCACAAAGGATAAACAGACTGAGAAAGCAATTAGGGAAACAACACCCTTCACAATTGTTACAAATAATATAAAATACCTTGATGTGACTCTAACTAAACAAGTAAAAGATCTGTATGACAAGAACTTCAAGTCTCTGAAGAAGGACATTGAAGGAGATCTCAGAAGATGGAAAGATCTCCCATGCTCATGGATTGGCAGGATTAATATAGTAAAAATGGCCATCTTGTCAAAAGCAATATACATATTCAATGCAATCCCAATCAAAATTCCAACTCAATTCTTCACAGACTTGGAAAGAACAATTTGCAAATTCACCTGGAATTACAGACAGCCTGATATAGCTGTCTCCTCAGAGGCTCTGCCAGTGCCCAACTAATACAGAAGTAGAGGCTCATGGCCATCCATTGGACTGATCACAGGGTCCCCAATGAAGGAATTTGAGAAAAGATCCAAGTAACTGAAGGGTTTGCTGCCCCATAAGAGGAACAACAATATGAACTAACCAGTACCCTCGGAGCTCCCTGGGACTAAACCACCAACCAAAGAGTACAAATGGTGGGACTCATGGTTCCAGCAGCATATGTAGTAGAGGATGACCTACTACATTAGTCATTAATGGGA
This sequence comes from Mastomys coucha, assembly GCF_008632895.1. Lineage (NCBI taxonomy): Eukaryota > Metazoa > Chordata > Mammalia > Rodentia > Muridae > Mastomys > Mastomys coucha. The sequence continues at coordinate 40,289,528 of NW_022196900.1, read as the reverse complement.
GGAGAGGCCCTTGATCCTGTGAAGGTTCTATGCCCAATATAGGGGAAAGCTAGGGCCAGGATTTGGGAGAGGGTAGGTTGCTGAGCAGGGAAAATGGGGGATGGGACAGTATTTTTTTTTCCAGAGTGGAAACTGGGAAAGGGGATATCATTTGAAATGTAAATAAAGAAAATACCTAATAAAAATTCCTGTGGAAAACTAAAAAAATTTAAAAAATAAAAAAATAAAAATAAAAAATAAAAACAACGATTTCATGAAATTCACAGCCAAACTAGAAAATATCCTCCTGAGTGAGGTAACCCTATCACAAACGAACATACATGATATGTACTCACTGAGAAGTGGATATTAGCCCAAAAATTCAGAATGCACAGGATACAACAAAATGGAGCTTAAGAAGAAAGAAGACCAAAGTGTGAATGTTTCAATCCTACATAGAAGGTGGAACAAAATATTAACTGGAGGTAGGGTGAGGGAGGGACATAGGAGGGAGGGAGGAGGTAGAGAAAAAATAAGAGGGGTCAGAATCAAGTATGGGAAGGGACAGGAAAGAAGTACTGAGTGTTAAGGAAATTGAATAGAAGTATGTAGCAGTGGGGGATGGGGAACTGGGTATAGATACTAGAAAATCCCAGATGACAGGGAAGGGAGAAGCTTCCAGGACTCTTCAGGGATGACTTCAGCCAAAATAACCATCAATGCGGAGATAGAACCTTATAGAGACCACTTCCAGTAGATAGGTATGGCCCCCAGTTGAGGGATAGGGCAACCCACACACCTCAAAATCTTTAACCCAGAATTGTTTATGTTCAAAGGAAAGGCAGGGACAAACGAAAGGCCATCCAGAGACCACCCTACCGAGGGATCTATCCCATCTGCTGCCACCAAACCCTGACACTACTGCTTATACCAAAAAGTGCTTGTTGGCAGGAGCCTGGTATGGCTGTTCCCTGAGAAGTTCTGCCAGCACCTGACTGATACTGATGCAGATATTCAAAGGCTATCATTGATTGAACTGAGTTCGGGGATCCCAGTGGAAGACTTGGGAGAAGGACTGAGGAAGCTAAAGGGGATTTCAACTCATAGGAAAAACAATACCAACTAACCAGACAACACAGAGTCTCCAGGGCCTAAACTACCAACCAAAGAATATTCATGGAGGGGTCAATAGCATCAGATACATATGTAATAGCAGATGGCTTTATTTGGTATCAAAAGGAGGGGAGGCTCTTAGTCCTGTGGAGGCTTGATACCACAGCATAAGAGTATGCCAATGTGGTAAGACTGGAGTGGATGATTGGGTGGAAGAATACCCTTATAAAGGCAAAGGGGAAGGGGACAAAAGGGGAAAGGTGATGGGGGTTAGGTGAAGGGGAAACTGGGAAGGTGGATACCACTAGAAATGTAAATGAATGAAATAACTAATAAAAAGATACACACACACACACACACAAAGAGAGAGAGAGAGAGAGAGAGAGAGAGAGAGAGAGAGAGAGAGAGAGAGAGAGAGGGAGAAATAAGTCATCTACTCAACCCAGCAAGCCCTGCCCATGTGTGGCCCATCTATATTTAAATGACCAATTATTCACAAGGAATAATTTGGGGATGGGTGTAGATGGAATTATTTCTAAAATAAATGCTTTGAGTTTGGTGATAAAATTAATTCAAGATTATACTCTCAATCTTTGGGAATAGTTAAAACAAAAACAATATTTCTGAAAAATATTTTTAAATATTTTTTTAAACAAAGAGTTTGCTCGTTAAAATTAAATTCATACTCTATCATATATACATCTTATTTGGAAATATGTATATGAAAAGATGAAGACAGATTTCTACTATATAAATAATTTTCTACAAAATATATTTTTCCATTTTTTTCAGGAGTCTGAAGACTATAACAACAGAACTAACATCTATTTGATGTCAGTATATTAAACATTAAATAAAATGTTCACAATATAATGGATTGCTATTTTATGAAGTCACATCAAATATATTTTAAGATATTGAAAGCTATTTTAAAGGATTTATAAATTCTGAAATAAGAAAAGTAGCAGATCCTAGATCCATGGAATGGTTTATAAATACGATATGATGGTATGAAAATTCAAATTCCAGATGGTAAATGTGATTCATAAACAGAAGTGAGTTTTCATTCAAATATAGACTGACTAAAATCATCACTCCTTTTAGACTACTTCCTAGGACTCCCATCCTTCAACTGTTCTAAGCCAATCATACCTGGACAATTTTTCTTTATTTTACTCCCTCCACTTTATTTTTATTTTTAATTTTTTTATTTTTCATTCAATTTGTTTATATCTCAAATCATATCCTGCTTTCTGGTGATCCCTCCATAAACCCCCCATCTGACATCTGACATCTTTCCATTCTTCTTTGAGCCTATGAGGGTGTTCCCTTACACACCCACCCATTCCTAATCCACTGCTCCAGCATCTCCCTAAACTGGGGCATCAAACTTCCACAGAACCAAGGGCCTCCCCTCCCACTGATGTCAGACAAGGCTATCCTCTGCTGCATATGTATCTGGAGTCATGGATCACTCCTTGTATACTCCTTGGTTAGTGGTCTAGTCCCTGGGAGCACTGAGTTGTCAGGTCAGTGGATATTGTTCTTCCTATGGGTTTGCAATTACTCTCTGCTCTTCCAGTCCTTCTACCAGCTCCCCAACCATGGTTCCCCACCAGAGTGAGTCTAATGGTTAGCTCTAAGCATCCACATTTGCATTGGTCATTTGCTGGCAGAACACTCCCTGCACTTTAAAGTAGTTACAGCTACTAAACTCAAAACTTCTTTCCTTTATGAGAAAGAGAGGCCATTAAAAAATTGTTTTAGTTTTTATTAAACTCACAGGATCTGCTACTTCCCACACTTATTTTAACTTTGTCCTATTCCCTGAGAAAACAGTGGAGTATCAACTATGCTGCATTATACCAGTCTGCTATAGAATTTGCTCAACTGGTTCCTTGTTATGCGCTTTGTTAATTTCAACTCACTTGTCCTATTTTCTATAAAACTTATATTTATCTGCAGTTACCTTTCTGCCCTAGTTGCTCTCTAATTTGCTGTGATAAAATATTTGGCAGAAAGTAACTCAAGGTAAGAAGAGTTACATCTTCCAGTTGGAGGTGTGCTGCCTACAATCAAGGAGGATGGTTGGCAGACAGCAATATGCTGGCATATCAATGAATGATGAAGCAGAGAAAGGAGAAGTTGGGGTTATTGTCTAGATTTTTCTATTTTCCTTTTTATTCACCCTAGGTATCCAGTCCATAAGGTATTGTCTCTCACTTCAAGGTAAATACCTTCCCTCTGGAATATTCTCTGAAAACAAATTCTTAAACATACCCATATGTATGTTTTATAGGTAATTTATATCAAACCCACATTCCTATAAAAGGAAAACTGTTTTTTTGTTTAATTGTGAAATGCTGGTAACACCAGATCTTTGTGCTTTCTCAAGTTAGTATTGACTTTTTGAAGTGTCTCCTTAGCAATGCTTATATTTGATCATTGTGGTAAGGTGGCTTATGTCCATCACTCTCTTTCTCACCCCATATTTCATGTCTCAGGTTTATATGTCAACTTCTCTGACTTTGTGAAACCTTCCTAGCTGGGCAAAAAGATCCATATGTTATTACTATTAATTCAGTGCTTCAGGCATTTGTCTGATGCCAAACAGTATAGTGTTACCTTGATCATATTCAAGGGGCTGTTTTGCTTTTATCTGTTTCGGTGAGACCATTTTTAGATAGAAGTCCTCTGAGAACTATGTTAACACAGATTTAATTCTTTATTCTTATGATGCGTGGCTTCCTTCTATTTCTCCACTTAGTAGATATCTTCCTGACTTCTTTGTGAGGTTTCTGTGGTTATGTTTCTTTCTTGTCTGGATATTCATTTCATTTTTCTCCACATGATTCTCTACCATTATCCTATTTTATTTCATCCAGTATTTTTCTGAGACAGACCCTCACAAAGTATTTTTCAAAAGAAAGAGTATCTTCTGTGGGTTCTTATTTCCCAAGATTAATTCATCTACCAACAAGAAATGGGCTTAAATGCATCTTACCTTAGAGACATTAAAGCCAGGACAGGGAAATAATTTGATTTCATCCTAGATACCATTGTATAATTCATCCCAGACATACTCAAGCAGTAGCAGGAAAGGCAAAATTAATTTGAGACAGTTAAATTTTCCTGTTTCATCTCCAAGAATAACTTTTTTCATGTAGTTTTGACCCTTCTGCTAATAAAAAAATTTACTGAGCACTTCAGCTTCATCTGTTATAAAAATGTCTGTTCTTTTCTCAGATCACCATCTCCTGTTGACAAAAATCTCCATCTTTTCACTGTCCCTGTCCCTATCCCAGAAAAAAGACAAACACAGCATCCAACCTAGTTCTCCTTAACCTTGTCTACAGTTTCCCCCTTGCAAATATAGATGCTGATTTTATTGTTGTTGGTGATGGTGTTCTTGTTGATCCTGAACCTTTATTAGAAATTTCCAGACTGGGTATGCCATTATGATTTTTAAGACTTGACCAATATAAACTTTTACTTTATTGCAAAGTTATACCAGATTCTCAATTATTGCCTCTCATAACAGTGTGCCCTAGCCTACATAAATGAGTTGACATCCATCAAAAAAGTATGTTTGAGAAAGTTCATGGTTTTATTACCTGAAGAAATGCAGATACTTTAAGGCAACTACTACCAATCAAAATGCAAATGGGCATGTGGTTTCTCAGAGCTGTGGTATTGTCAACAAGCAAGAAATAGTTAAGGCTAAATAACTCATATAGAAGGCCAATTATGTAAGTGTCCTCACCTCACATCTCATAAAGCTGTTCTGATGTGATCCCAGTCTCAAATGATCTTAAATATGTTCTATTAACAACAAATCCATTAACAAAGAACAGAAAATCAGGCCTTAGTAGAAATGTACTATTGATATTAGGCTAATTGTCAAGTAGTCAAGCACCCTTCTAAATAGTTATGTTTATACCTATAGACTTGCAACCTGTGTCAAAGAAACGTCTATGCAGTAGTAAATAGTTAATGCAGAGATATATAAGAGGTCAAAGTGATAAGAGTTAATATCTACTGAATACTCAATAAGTGGAATATTTATATTACCCCTTCCAAGAGACATAAACAAGTTGAGAGAGGGCAACAAGATATTAAAGCCTATTCCCTGCCTTGTGCCTTGGTATCTCTGGCAGGCAGGAATTTATATATTACCCTCTTAGGAGAGCAGTCCCTGTACCTTGCCTGAGATGCACATTAGAGTTGGCCTTGATGGTTTGAGAGTGGGAGAGCTGTACCAGCCCCTCCTCTGCTACAGCACTCTGTTAGTAGATCCTGTACTTCACCTGGGCAGCACAAAAGAGATAGCCATTCTGGCATAGGCTTAGGTGAGCAGGCCCTGAGGACATGAGAGCAGACGAGCTGGCACTACCCCTTGTCATATGTGGCATTGGGTGAGCTAGCTGGGACAGTGCTTGAGAGCTTGCCCTGGTTATGTGGATGCAGAAGAGCTAGTGGGCCCTACAACCAAGGCACAACTTCTATCTATAAACTGTTAAAGCACATGAAGGAATCAGTCCTGCAGATCCAAAGCTGCAGGATATCCATGACACAGAGCAACAGCACAATATCTGAGTAGAGTTCTGGTGAGGACCTAATATTGAAACAGTAACAATTCTGTTACAGTGAAAAGTGTAGCAGAAGACAGATGCCTTGAACCAGACCAATGACTAGTTGCTATGAATCCGTGCAAGTAAAGATGTGTGGATAAAGTTTAAGTGTAAGACATACTACAGCTTACACAAAGAGATTTTGGTTTTTTTTTTTTTTTCTCTATGGGGGAAAGTACAAAGATAGAGGGCAGATATGAAGGGATGGGAAGATGATGTGAAATTCACAATCAATAAAAAAGCTTTAAAAAATTAAGAGCCAGAAGTTGAGAAAAAGTCTATAAAATGCTGTATTAAGAATAGGATAGGGATGTTGGCTCTGGCGATCTGCCCAAGACTTACAGACAGGAAGGCATTCAGACAGACAGACAGACAGACAAATGAAAAGACCTGAAAATAGGAGGAAGATTTGGTAAGAAGACAGGCAGCAGGGGTTGAAAATCGATAAGAGAATGTAGTATAGAGTTTGTAAATACAATCAGAATTTTAAAATTTAAAACATAATTTTAAAATAGAAATGAAACAATTTTAGTATATTTCCAAGAGAAAGGGTCGTCAACATGAAATCCACTTGAAAATAAATTGGTGTCATCCTAGATGTACTCTGGGATTTGATTTTTTCAACCAATTCTAACCTCTGAAGTTTGAAAGATAACTGGATATGAAAGGAAGAAACTCAATCCATTTTGTGTCACTGTAGTTGGGAACATCTTATTTCTGTGTGAAACAAAAGTTATCTTCTTGTAACTTTCAAAACCAAAACTGAAATATGGTTGTAACTGAGAAGCATACAATAGCCCCACAAATACAAGTTCAGAAGTCTTAGAAATGAAGCAAAAGTCATCCTTTCATATTTCTTCAATTCATAGGCATTGGTTAGTGCTTATTGACTAAATAGCACATGTCATCTACGATTCATTACCACAGGTACATAGACAATTTTCAGAAAGCCTACCAAGGGGCTTTCTTTAATTGTCTCTCTCTTATCATGACATTGCCTGCTTAAAGAGACATTCTTGTGAAAGCAGAAAGTTATTATATGTTTCTTCCTATATATATGCTTGCATTAAAAACATTGATACTATAAACTCTAAAGCTCACTTTATTTCTACTATTGTCCTTTGTTTTTAATAACACTTCTAGTGTACTGAAGTCTTCACAGACTCCATTTAAATCTCAATTTTTGCTAACTCCTGTTTTTTTCTTTTTATTTACTTATTTCTATTTGTTTATTTATAATTTTATTACATTTCAAGTGTTAGAACCTTACCCAGTTTCTTGCCCTGCTCCCAGAAACACCCTATCACATCCTCCCTCCTCCTGCTTCTATGAGGGTGTTACTCCACCCACCCACTCACTCACACTGGGGCATCTATCAAGCCTTAATAGGACCAAGGAACTCTCCTCTTATTGATGCCTGACAAGGCAGTCCTCTGCTACATATGCAGCTGGTGCCATGTGTACTCCTTGGTAGGTGGGTCAGTTCCTGGGAGCTCTAGGGAGAGGTAGTTGGTTGATATTGTTGTTCTTTCTATGGGGTTGCAAGCCTCTTCAGCTCCTTCAGTCCCTTCTCCAACTTCTCCATTGGAGACCCCACACTCAGTGCAATGGTTGGCTGCAGGCATCCAACTCTGTATCTTTAAGGCTCTGGCAGGGCCTCTCAGGAGACAGCTATATCAGGCTCCTTTCAACAAGCATTTCTGAAAATCCACAGTAGTGTTGGAGTTTGGAGACTGCATCTGGGATGAATTCCCAGATGGGACAGTCTCTGGATGGCCTTTCATTCAGTCTTTGTTCTGGACTTTGTCTCCATATTTGCTCCTGTGACTAATTTGTTCCCGTTTCTAAGAAGGACTGAAGCACCCACACTTTGGTCTTCCATCTTCTTGAGCTTCATGCAGTCTGTGAATTGTATCTTGGGTATTCCGAGCTTTGGGGATAATATCTACTTATCAGTGAGTACGTACCATGTGTGTTCTTTTGTGATTGGGTTACCTCACTCAGGATTATATTTTTGCCTAAGAACTTCATGAATTCATCATTTTTAATAGCAGAATATACCCCATTGTGCAAATGTACCACATTTTCTCTATCCATTCCTCTGTTGAAGGACATCTGGGTTGTTTCCAGCTTCTCACTGTTAAAATAAGGCTGCTATGAACACAGTGGAGCATGTCTACTTGTTATATGTTGGAGAGTCTTTTGGTTATATGTCCAGGAATGGTATAGCTGGGTCCTCAGATAATACCATGTCAAATTTTACCAGAAACCACCAGACTGATGTCCAGAGTGGTTGTACCAGCTTGCAATCTCACCATCAATGGAGGAGTGTCCCTCTTTCTCCATGTCCTCATCAGCATCTGCTGTCTCCTGAGATTTTAGTCTTAGCAATTCTGACTGGTGTGACATAAAATCTCAGGGTTGTTTTGGTTTGCATTTCCCTGATTTCTAAGGATGTTTAATAGTTCTTTACTTGCTTCTCAGCCCTTTTAGTTTCCTCAGTTGAGAATTCTCTGTTTAGGACTGTTTCCCCATTTTTTAATAGGGTTACTTGGTTCTTTGGAGTCTAACTTCTTGAGTTATTTGTATATTTTGGATATTAATCATCTATCTGATGTAGGGTTGCTAAACATCTTTTCCCAGTCTGTTGGTTGTTGTTTTGCCTATTGACAATGTCATTTGCCTTACAGAAGCTTTGCAATTTTATGAGGTTCCATTTATCAGTTCTTGATCTTAGAGCATAAGCTGTTGGTGTTCTGTTCAGGAACTTTTCCCATGTGACTATGTCTTTGAGACATTCCCCTGGTTTCTATTCTATTAAATTCAGTGTATCTGACTATATGTGGAGGTCCTTGATCCACCTATACTTGAGCTTTGTACAGGGATATAAGAATGGATAAATTTGCATTCATCTACAGGTTGACCTCAAGTTGAACCAGCACCATTTGTTGAAAACACTGTCTTTTTTCTACTGGATGTTTTTAGTTCCTTTGTCAAAGATCAAGTGACCATAGTTGTGTAGATTCATTTCTAGGTCTTCAATTCTATTCCATTGATCTATCTGCCTGTCACTGTATCTATACCATGCAGTTTTTAACACAATTGCTCTGTAATACAGCTTGAGATTAGGGATGCTGCTTCTCTCAGAAGTTCTTTCATTGTTGAGAAATATTTTTCAAAATCCTGAGTTATTTGTTTTTCCAAATGAGTTTGAGAATGGCTCTTTCTAACTCTATGAAAAATTGATCCAGAATTTTTGTGGGAATTTCATTGAATTTGTACATTGTTTTTGTCAAGATGGCCATTTTTACCATATTAATTCTGCCTATCCATGAGCATGGGAGATGATTCTATCTTCTGAGGCCTTCTTTGATTTATTTCTTCAGGCACTTGAAGTTCTTGTCACACAAGTTCTTTCACTTGTTTGGTTAGAGTGACACCAAGATACTTCATATTGTTTGCAAGAAATTCAAAAAGTCAGCAGATCCCACTACCAAAGTGTCTTAGTGAGGGTTTCTATTCCTGCACAAACATCATGACCAAGAATCAAGTTGGGGAGGAAAGGGTTTATTTAGCTTACTTCCACATTGCTGTTGATCACCATAGGAAGTCAGGACTGGAACTCAAGCAGGTCAAGAAGCAGGAGCTGATGCAGAGGCCATGGAGAGATGGTTCTTACTGGCTTGCTTCTCCTGGCTTGCTCAGCTTGCTCTCTTATAGAACCCAAGACTTCTAGCCCAGGAATGGCACCATCCCCTTGATCCCTAATTGAGAAAAGGTCCCACAGCTGGATCTCATGGAGGCACTTCCCCAACTGAAGCTCCCTTCTCTGTGATAACTCCAGCCTGTGTCAAGTTGACACACAAAACCAGCCAGTACGAAAAACCTATACTCAACACAACTGGAAAATCCGCATGAAGTGGACAATTTTTCTAGACAGATACCAAATACTAAAGTTAAATCAAGATCAGATAAATTACCTAAACAGTCCCATAGCCCCTCAAGATATTGAGGCAGTCATTAAAAGTTTCCCCCCCCCAAAAAAAATAGCAAGCCCAGGACCAGATGAGTTTAGTGCAGAATTCTACAAGACCTTCAAAGAACACCAAATACCAATATTCTTCAAACTATTCCACAAAATAGAAACAAAATGAACACTACCTTATTTTCTCTATGAAGCCACAGTTAAACTAATAAGAAAACCTCACCAAAACCCACAACATAAGCACACTTCAGACAATTTCCCTTATGAATATCAATGTAAAAACACTCATTAAATTCTTGCAAATTGAATCGAGAGCATCAAAATGATCATTCATCATGATCAACTATGTTTCATCCCAGGGATTCAGGGATGGTTCAATATCCCAAAATCCATCAATGTAATTTACTACATTAACAAACTCAAAAAAAAAAAATCACATGATCATTTCATTAGGTGCTGTAAAAGAATTAGACAAAATTCAACATCCATTCATGTTAAAAGTCTTGGAAAGATCAAGAATTCAAGACACATACCTTAATATAGTAAAAGCAATATACAGCATAGTAGTAGACAACATCAAACTAAATGGAGAGAAATTTGAAGCAATTCCTCTAAAATCAGAGACTAGATAAGGTTACCTTACCTCTCCCTATCTATTCAATATAGTATTTGTGGTTCTACCTAGGGCAATTAGATAACAAAAGGAGATCAAAGGGATACAAATTGGAAAGGAAGAAGTCAAAATATCGCTCTTTGTAGATGATATGATAGTATACTTAAGTGACTCCAAAAACTGCACCAGAGAACTCCTACAGGTGATAAACAACTTCAGCAAATTGTCCAGATATAAAATTAACTGCAACAAATTAGTAACCTTCCTATACTCAAAAGATAAACAGATTGAGAAAGAAATCAGGGAAACTACCCCTTTCATGATAACTCCTGTTTTCAATAGTTAAAATTTCTGAGGGTATTAGTTAGTTCATATTGTTGTTCGTCCTAGGGGACTGCAAACCCTTCAGCTCCATTGGTCCTTTCTCTAACTCTTTTATTGGGGACCCTGTACTCAGTTCAATGGATGGCTGTGAGCCTCTTCATTTGTATTATTCAGGTACTGTCAGAGCCTCTCAGGAGATAGCTATATCAGGCTGGCTTGTTCTTCCTTCAGTCTCTACTCCATATTTAGTCTCTGCAACTCAGGGACTCAACCATCAACCAAGGATTTTACACGATAGGACTGATTGTTCTGGCAGCATGTGTATAGTAGAGGATTGCAAAATCAGTCATCAATGGGAGGAGAGGTCTTTGATCCTGTGAAGGTTCTGTGCCCCAGTGTAGGGGAATGCCAGGGCCAATAAGTGGGAGAGGGTAGAGTGGCAAGCATGGGGAGGGGGGAGCCAACAGGGGGTTGTTCTTATTGTTTTTGTTTGTTTGTTTGTTTGTTTGTTCCTGGGAGGGGAAACTGGGAAAAGAAAAATCATATGACATGTAAATAAAGAAAATATCTAATAAAAAACTAAAAGAAAAAAGTAGTTAAAAGTTACTGCCATTTTATTCTTATACATCAGTTAATGCTGAACTCCAAGACCCTTTGACATTTCATTCCCCTCCAGTTATATAGTAAGTCATTCAAGACCACCAATAACAAACATGAAAGCTAGCACCCTTCAGAAAAGTATGTTGATAGCTTCATCCCAGAACAAACAGTACATCCTGAGAATTAGTTAAACCCCTGAAGCGCATTTCCATCCAGAACACTCTCATGATTCTGTTTGCCCATTCCTTCAGGCTTGTCAGTTTCTCTAACTTTCTATTAATTCTGGTCACCCAGTTCCATGAAACGTCTACCTGCTTCATTTTTAGAATCAATCACATTTCTAAGATTAGGAATGCTTTTCTAGGCTTCTTGTAGAATTTGTATTTGTTATTATGTGCCACTTCTGAATCCACTTGGCTATGTCTTAGTATGGGTTTGATGTCTGTAGGTTTAATTTTATACTTAACACATGGCAGATTTTATTTGCTTGTTTCTTTTTTTATTTCTGAACACATGGCTGATTTTAAATTAGCCTTTATTGCTTAATAGTTTCTTAATTTCTGTCTTGTATTATTTGGTTTTGAAGTATGTGTTCATTTTCAAAAACACACAAGGCTCTAAAATTACAGATATCACTTCTCTCTGTTTGTGTTTGCAATCTTATATTACTTACATGTGTCCTCCCATTAAAATACATTATCAAAGCTACCATACAAAAAACCTTCCCACATTTACCATTGCTTTACGACCACATTCCTCTGAGGCTTTCTCTTTGATTATTATATTGCCTAACTTTAGGCAACCCAGTTTTACCAAAATTTGATGGTGGCATGAAACAAGTCTCCATCTAGTATCCTGTAATAGATGAATTATCATACACTGCCTATTCTGAAGACCTTAATTGATTCTCAACCTCAAGGGAACATTCATGCTTACACTGGATAAAAAACTTCAATTGTTTACTTTTAGTTATTATTACAATGCGTAAGCCACAACCATGTTCATACCAACACAGTTCTTGGATTGCATTTAAACTGACTAAATAAGGCATAGTGTCTGTGTTTAAGGAACATGTAAAGGTAACATCTACTAATGACCTAGATGTAGATTAAAGCCAGAAAATTGCTGCAAAAAAATTAATTGCATTAATGATGAATACAACTTTCATCCAAATATTTATAACTCCAATGAGTTCTATCTGTCCTTCTATAAATTACTCAGTTTCATATACTCTTATCAATTTCCTTAAACATAAAAATATTCCTGTATAATATTATACCTCCAAACACACCACAATCAACTAGAATATCTTAGAAAATACTTTGCTTTTTAAAAAGTATAACACACAAAAAGAACTCCTAAGGGTTATGCCCCATATTTTTCTCTCTTGAAGAATGGGTTCAGATTTATGTTAGACATCTAAAACCGCACTACAGTAAGCTTGGGCCCATAGGACTCTTGTGGTGAGACATGCAGAATAATTGAATTATTCATTCTCATAGGTCAGTGACTGCTGCATCAATCCTGAGCCTGTTTATATACAGGGATCTCAAATGACATCACACAAAATATTTTAATCCATTCTTAATATGCATTTACTTAGTTAAAATGTATTATAGCAACACTACTTCACTGCATTTTCATCAAAGAGCAAATAATAATAGAGATATAAATATTAGTTTTCAATACATTTGCAGTCACACACTGTAGGAAAAGAGCTTTACTTACAGTAGCACAAATTTTAGGGTTTTATTTGTCTTATACTATGAACCCAATAAGATAGAAACAGGCTTTCTTTTATATTTTATTCAATCATTGATTTTCATATTATCCACAGAAAGGCAACAGCCATTTATTAAAGCATAACTCTCTACCAAATTCCAGTTAAGTGGGAAGATCTGCTGAGCTGGGGAACCTACTTTGGCCTGGTCACACTTCTAACTACTATCGCATAAGTGGCAAAATATTTTCTGTAAGAAAGTGCTTGCTCAGGTCTTCAGGTATTCCTTCATTTTATTTAGCCAATTAGGTGGGTTTTTTTCTTTTTCCTTAATTTATGTACTCAGTAATCCAGAAGCCAAGGTCGTTGCCATCTTCTGCACATTTTCAGCTGACATTGCTCTGCACAGAAGATGTTTCACTCCTCTTTGTTAGGACAGGCTGTATCATTATACACTTCTCATTTGAGAGTGAATTGCCCATCTATCCTGAAATAGACACCTCCGCACTAATTTGTTTGCACTATATTTCAGCTCTACTTTCCTGTGCGTCATCATGGAAAGTGTGATTACAATTCTTTCACCTATTGGAGTTCAAGCAAAATTCATTTCTATCTTTTATATACACCAATACAGGGGCCTAATTTAGAGTCTAACAACATTCTCTCATAAAACTCTTTAAATGTAACTTATTTCATTTTAAATAGGAATATTAAAATATACTTACTATCCTGGATTCTATGAAGCTTATTATGAAAAAGTTCAACTTTAAAAACTGTAAATAATAAGTTATTCACTATAAAGAATAAGTTATTTAAGAAGCATGTTATATATTATATATGCAAAGTTCTATACATGTGTTTTCAAGATAAGTATTGCCAATTATGAACAACTTACCTTAAAGAACTGTCAATTCTTTCATTTCAGAAATTTCACAGAGATACAACTTTTATTCAGTTTCTCCATTTCAATGTAACCCTGTTGTAGTTGAATGGAAAAGTGGTAAGTACATTTGGCATACTCTCACATTATTATAACAGGTGTGGGGTATCACTGCATTACTTGTTGTCAGTTCTCTCTATCGAAACCATACAGTTCTCAAAATCTTTCCTAATATATTTGTTAGTACATATTGAGAAATGACTTTATTGTACTTCTTTCATGTGTGTTTAAAGAATTTTTTATTAAAAGGACAGTAGACTTTATCTTTCTTCATAACCTCATTTGAGAATAAGTGATATATCTGAACACTAGCAGTGTAAACCAGTGTTCAGGTACGTAAAGATATAGAACAATGAAAATATATGCAAATTGCATTGTACAGTCTTCTTACCTTTGCTACCAACTACATCTCTATTGACCACTCTGAATTTTTAGCTCCTTCCTCTCTTTCAACTCCTTTGCCCTCACAAAGTGAAGCGAGAACCATTACAAGGAGCATGCTGTTGTAAAAGGAGTCTTCAGTTTTTGTTTGCCTCCTTGGTTGGTTGTTGGTTTTTGTCCTCTCCCTCCCCACACAGGTTGCTGCTTGCAATCTTTCATTCCCCATCCCATAAGCATCAGCAAGAACTCTCATATATAAACATCATATTTTCAGATTGTGAAATAATATCACAGGTGTAATAGCAGTGTGAAGCAGGAGCATAATTGCTAATAGCTTTTCATATATGAGCATGTGGGACTTTCATGTAAGAAGCATCACTAAATATATCAAATGACTGAGAATAAGAGATAAGCTTTACTACACTGAGCATATACTCCAACAAATATGTTTTATTATTTAAGTCAAATATTTTTTGAAGTCCTGAAATTAACTGCCTTAACCAGTATAACCAAAGGTATAAACACGGATGCTGGAAGTTATCAAGTCACTCAGATGTTAGAAACAGGAGGAAAAAAATGAGTTCAAGGTGAAGCCTAGATCCCAGAGAGTAGTTAAAGCTATTAGTACAACTTCTGGTGTACAAGCTACTGAAACTACAGGAAAGGAAAAAGCTTCTTTCTCACCAATCATTTATTGAAATAGAGTGTTCATTTGTGTGAAAGCTTGATCCTGTTGGGTGGAACACGATGCTATGTGAGCTTGCATGCCCTAGTTTTTAGGTTCTTCAAATGCATGACTCATACTTTGCTTTTTTTGGTGAACATCACTTCTGCAACTGTTGTTTGTTGTGTCAAGTGAAGTGAAACCTACGTAATTCACAACATTTTATGACACTGAGTTTATTTGGAAGGGAAGAAATGAGAAAATGAGAGTATCAATTAATTATACGCTCATAGAGCAGGTTTCTTTTATTTTTAAAATGGAATATTCTAATATTTTTACACTGAAGTAGAATGATTACCCAAACTCATCTAGAACTTTCATCAAAACAAGCAAACAAACAAAAACAATTGTTTCTTCATATGATTAATTACAAGTATGTAATCCTGTGAATCATGAGATAAGTAATTCCATTGTTCATAATTTAGTTACAAGGGAAGTAAATCCTGGAAGTATTCATGAGTTTTCTTACAGTGATACACTCCAAAGGGAAGGAAGTTGGGTCTGAATCCAAATATTCTTAAGCATGAGAATAAGTTCTAGTAGTTTCTAATGTATGGTCACATGAATCTTTCTTTTAAGAAGTATCATCAAATACATTAATGCTTCATAATAGGAAACAATGTCTAATACACCAAGAATATCTAGTTTAAGAAGCCTTCTTTATTATTTCAGTCAAATAATTTCCTGGAAATTCTGCAGTTAGTTGTCTTATGAATGAGTAGCACCAGCAGCATGGCATATTCACTAAGGGGAAGCTTATTACTCATTATTGACAGGAGAAAAAGAATAAGGTGATTTCTTCCTCAAGTAGAAACAAAAGTTTGTATTTTTTAAATGTAAAGTAAAACAGTGAAGTGGGATAAAGTGATTGTGAGAGGTATGGGCAGGCAGGGACTCAAATTGGGGGCAAGTTTGTCAAGTGCAATTGAGGCAAAAACAGAATAAGGAAGAAAATTAAAGGATGATTAGTAACAAATAGTGTTTCAAAGGGAAGAACAAGTACAAGATACTGGAGAACAGAAAAAGGACAGAGTTGCTTGTTGAAGTTTGTGGAACTTATGTGAAGCCAGTAGGGAATAAGGTAGAGAAAGATTGATACAAGACCACCCAGTGTGTGGTTGGATTTACAATATTTAGGTTTATCCTGATTTGAGTGGGAAGATGTGGTACAGTTATACCACACCCCCCCCAAAATGAAATTAGGATAGTTTCAGGAAAGTGGACAGAAGTTGACAACACACAACATAAATATTATGCTATATATAATGTCATATGCTATACAATGATAATTATATGTATATATATATAACTATATAATGCATATGTTATAGACCAACTCTCATTCAAAGCAAAAGAAAACCAAATTTAATTTAAAAATAATGATTAATGGCTGTAGATATAGTAAAAACTGACAAATTTAAGATTTTTTTTAATTTTCCTTGGTTATTTATTAGGTTTTGTCAAAATGGTTTACCATAGGTAGAAAAATATGACAGGAACGAAAATCTATGGGGATTGCTTTGTTTATTTGTTTTTTTTCTAGAGAAAACAGTAGAATGGTGAATCTAGTGACTTCAATTAAAAATGCAAAGGAAGAATGCTTATTGATACTATTTTCCTGTTTTGAAATAGAGTAACGAAGACCTATGTTAGTCAGTACGAGTGAATACTTCGTAGTCTGACTATCAAAAGAGAGAAAGACTTAATAGATCCATAAAGGCATGTAAAGTTACAGCCCACCAAGATTCCAAGTTATAGTTAAACAGTAAAATGAGAATGTTTAGTGATAATTATTGACTTTTAATCTGTATTTAGAATTGTATTTAAATAACTTTTGGGAAATAATATTGAAATGTGTGCATTTTATGATCCTAAGATGTTTTTCAAATCCTGTGGCAGAGTGACAGAATTCAGCCTTAACTTTCAATTGGAAAAATAAGATGCTAGGTAGCATGGCAGAATCCTAGTTTCTTTCTGTCAGTTTTCTCACAGAACCATGATGGTCTTTATCAGTGCTGGAGACATGGCTCAGCTCTTAGAGACATGGCTCAGCTCTTAAGATTTCTTGCACTCTTGTAGGCACAAGTTCTGTTCCCAGACATACTGACAAGTGGTTCAGAACTGCACAGTTATCCCATGCTTGTGGCCTTCACAGACACCACAGTATTGTGCACAAGCCTAAACACAAACACATGCAAATTAAAATTAAAAATACCTTTAAAAATCCTTAAAATAAAAAAAAAACAGTCAGAGATGATATTCATTAAAAATGAATCAAGAGCTTATTTCAGAGCCTTACAAGCTTTTGAAATTAATTTTCTTGTTTATGAAAATACTGGTATGTGGTTATACTATTGTAATGGGGACCACCTTTCGATATACATCCAACGATATACATGTTCCAACAAAATTTTGCAGGTATTAGAAAAATCAAAACAAATAAATACTATCAAAATGTGAAAGTACAAGCAAACACATATAACATCAGTTATTTAGTCTGAGTTGTTGGTAAGTAAAAATATGATGACTAGATTATCTTTAGATATTGTGAAAATAAACATGAAATATATTTACAAAAGTATTAGTAGAATTACAAATCTTAATCTTGGATTTCAGTGTGTTTGTGTTAGCTTGGGTATTACACACAAGCTAGTGCAGCAGATTTGCTTTTGTGAATGTTGACATTTATACTGTACTTACAGACAATAATTGTATCAAAGTGTTGAAGGCAAGTTCTAATACAAGAAATATATTTAAGACAATACTTTTGGGGACATAAAGTGATGACTTGATGTTTAAAGGAACATAATGTTCCTTTAGAGGATGGAATTTGATTTTCAGTATTCACATCAGAGAGTTCACAACTGCCTTTAATACCAGCTTGAGGAGATTCTAGATGCCCTCCTCTGGCTCCATGGGCACTGAACTCATGTGCCCATACACAAAAAACTATAATTAAAAAAATAAATCTTGAAAAGAAAAAATCTTTTATTGAGACACACACACATTTACAAAAGCTGTAAATAGTGTATTGCAATCTTCAATCATAGCAAGTACGGAGCATATTGTATTTATTAGAAGTTCTAAATAATTTTTGTCATATTACAAAACTTAGTTCTAGTATAAATCATCCGTGAAGTGAAAAGAGAGCAATTTTGAGTTCAGGGTCAGCCTGGGCTACACAGTGAGACATCATTTAAAACATATGCATATGCACACAAATCTATATACACACATATTTGTATGTGTGTGTATGTATATGTATATGAAATCTTTAAATGACAGAAATGAGTAGAGTAAACAAGGCAACTATCATCGAAACTGGTATGGGGTTTTATGCAAATTTAGAATGGTCACAAAAGGACAGTCATGGCCTGACCAAGTCTCTTTGTTAAAAAAAAAAAAGAAATGTTTTGTGTGTGTGTGTGTGTGTATGTGTATATGTGGGTATACTTTTTTGCACTTTTTATGTATATTCAAACTATACCTCAAAAAACAGTTACCATGATTACAAAAATTTGAGAACTTATTATTTCATGCATGCACACACTCACTCATGCTCATGCAGATGCATCTGTGCATGTACATGTGTGCATGTATGACATAGTACCTGTGTGAAGTTTAGAGAACAAATTTCTAACCTCAGTTTGTTTGTTTTTTTAAACCACTTTCAGGAAGACACAGTAAAGACTTCCAGATCTTTCCCCGACTGTGCCTGCTGACCTTTGTGGCCCTGTTCAAATCTCAGCCTCCTTTGTCTAAAATGGTGCCATCAAAGTCTCCTTCTTCTTGTATATAGTGTTCAGTAATTTTACTAAATCCTATAAAGTTGTCCCAAAACCATATTTATGAACATGTCATGAACATTTGTTGGATTAAGAGGCATCTTTCTCACTTTGCCAGCTGGTCTAAAGTCTGACTTGTAAATTAATCTGAGAAAATTAAGAATTGATTTTAAAACCTCATCACGCACTGTCTGTGTGTCTGGCCAGATGTGGTGTTTTGTGTACAGAGGCAAGCCTCAAGTCAGATGCTCTAAGTATGAGTGATATGGAGAGTGTAGGAGTGATTGAGAAGCCCAGGCCTAAAGGGATGCCATTAGATGGCAAAGTCTAGAATGTGGAAATATGTGGCTTTGGACTTAAGGAAGGTAATGGGCAGTGTGTTCAATCAGGACAGTCCATCTATATCTGAGGATTGGAGTCTGGCTGGCAGTCTCCAAAATGACTCGGCCAGAGTGCATCACAAAGGGATAGACCTGAACTTTATGGCACAGTGTAAAGTGAAGCTTTTTGAAAGGTGGAAACCTCTGCCAAGTCCTTACACTTAATCTGTGGTAGATTGACCAGAGTGACCAGGGATTTAAGGGTAACTGAAATTTCCAGGTGGACACACTTCTACAAAGAACTTGGGGTCATTGTGTACACACTAAAGAGGATTTTATTTATTTATTTATTTTATTAACCTACTGTTTTGTTGGTATATTACTTTAAGTTAAATCATGAATGAACATTATACTGGGAGAGATGATTCTCAAGCAGTGTATATTTATGTTATTTTTAAATATTCTGTTGGCAATGAGGAGCTACCTCTCTGAATATTATTGGCAGAATTCATTCAGAGAGTGCTATTGTCACAGTATCTTCATCTATAGTTCCAGTGATCTCAGTAGTGTGTGCAGTCACACAGGGTGTGATTACTGGTTTCTATAATTATGCCCTATTTATCCAACCTTTGACATAATTTAACTGGAGGAAAACATGATCTATCATATCCATTCATAGATAAATCATGAAGTTTTTATATGACATTGGCAAATACATGCTAAAAGTATAACTCTTTTTGTGACCATAAGTGTAAATAACTAAACAAGAACAAATAAAATTTTATTTTAAATCTATATATGCTTCTTAAAAGTGAGTTGTTGAAATCTACATATGAGATAAAAATTATGGAAAACTTACTTATCAAACCCAAAACTTTGGGGTATACTTCTTTGCACTTTTTATGTATATTCAAACTATACCTCAAAAAAAAGCTACCATGATTACTTAAAGATAGTTTTACAAAAATTTGAGAACTTATCATTTCTTGAAAGGAATTTAAGGACATTATTAGATTATCCCAAGGTAGGTGAAGCAAGCAAATAGATATTTCCATATAGATAATAATAATGATTGTAAAGAGAAATAGAATTGAACATAGAATATTAAAATTTATTTCATAAAAAATATTTGTAATTTAAACTTATCAAAGAAAGAACTTTAAGTTTAAATAAATAAAATTTCCAAGATAATGTTATATGTGAACAAACACCTCTTGTACGAGACAAAATATATTCAAGAACTCTGTAATTATTAACTATTATGTTATATAACCAAATTTAATCCCAGTGACTCAATGCAAATATTAACTAAAAATTCTAGTATGGTAAAAAAATAAATAAACAGTGTTCATAAATTGTAAAAAGAGAAAGAGAAAGATCTGAGGAAAATTTAATCAAGAAAAATAATTAAAGTAGAATAGATTGTGCTTGAAAATTAATATAATCATGAAATTTTATATTTTCACATTAAAATAAAAATTAACTTTCTACCCATTTTATCTATGATTGTATCTGATGAAAACAGTAATTTTAGGACAGCTGAGAGTTAAAGTTTGCACATTTCTTTAAGTTTATTTCCAATATAAAAATGAGTACAAAATTCAGTGTTCAGCACTATAATCCAAAAGGCCAAAAGGCCAAGATGCAAGATGTGGAGGCAGAGGGATGTTCCAATTCAAAGTCAGCCTTGTCTACATAGGGGATTTGAGGTTTTGTGGTGATGTATACCATGGTGGTTTGAATAAGAATGGCCCCCCATTGGCTCAGACATTTGAATTCTGCTTCACCAGGTGTGGCATTATTCAAATGGATTTAAAGGATTAGGAAATTGTCCTTATTGAAGAAGTCTGTCAGTAGGGGTAGGCTTTGAGCTTTCAAAAGAACCTGTCAATCCAGGAGTCTTTCTTGGCCCTTAGATCTGGCTGTAGTTCTCAGCTACTGCTCCAGTGCCATGCTTGCCACCATGCTCCCCTGAAGATGGCCTAAAACTCAGAAATTGTTAGAACATTCAACTTAAATGTCTTCATTTATGAAGGTTGTCTTGGTCATGGTGTCTATTCATAGCAATAGACATTCACTAGGACATATACAAAGACTGTCTCAAATTTATTTTTATTAAAAAATAAGATGCTCAATATTTTCAACAACAATTCAATTTTAATTTTAGGAACTTTGTCAATAAAATAAGTTATAAGTGTACAATCAGAAGTAGATATATTTTATATATCCTTACTGAGTTTGTGCATATTGCTGTATATGATAGTAACCATGCATATTAACATACCTGTGTCTGTGTTGTGGCTAGAGTCCAACTTCCTTTTACGTTCGTTCTTCATTAGACATCCATCTTGTGTTGTTGTGATAGGTTCTCTGATTAGTCTAAAATTCCCTGAATAAGTATGTCTGGCTGAGCAAGCTCTAGGGATCTACCGGGATCTGCCTCTTTTGCAATAGGATTGCAGAAATATATTAGAATTGGTTTGTCCTGTGTGAGTTCTGTGGATAGAACTAAGAGCCATATGGTTGTGACTTTTTTGGTTAGCCTATTATTCTACACCTTAAATAAGTCACATGGTTGTGATTTTTCCATGTGGACTATTACATTAGATCTTAAATAAGTTTTGTTTTTTTACTTTTTCTTTTATCTTCTTGAGACAGGATTTCATGGAGTTCAGACTGTCATTCACTCACTATGTAGCAGCGGATGATCTTGAACTTGCTATTTTTTACATGAGTTTTTGTAATATGGAAGAGTAGTTTTTTTTAAAGATTTATTATTTATTTATGTTTGTGTGTACACCTTTCTCAGTGTATGCTATGTGTGTGCAAGTACACTCTGAAGTAAAAAGAAGGTATTATACTTCCTGGAACAAGAGTTACAAATAGTGGGCTGTCTGATGTAGGTTTTGGGAACTGAACACAAATCCTCTAGAGAAGCAAATGTTTTTAACTGCTGATTTATCTTTCTACATCCTCTAACAGTTTTACATCAGAATGGGAAAAACGAGCTTTTCAATTTAATGAAAGTAGAGTAGAAGACTAGAGACTTATAAATCTAAATGAAAATGATGTCTTGGAAAATTGTGATAAAGTTAATTCCCTTAGGTTTTGTAATGATTTTGTAGAATGATTATGTAGAAGACATTATATACAAAAGTTATCATTTCAAAATATTAGATGCTGCTAGAAACTTTCTTGGCTGATTTTTATTTTCTTCCATTCTTGACTGTGTTCATAATAAAGCCTTCTATTTTATATCTTGATGGATCTACTATAAAGCAGGAAATATTACAAGCCTTTATATCTCCTGTATGAATACATAGAGACATTAAGCTGAGTTATCTTTTCTCTAACAAACAAGCATATATATACATATATATGTATATATACACACATATGTATGTATGTATATATTAAATGTATATATATATAAAAAGAGAGAGAGAGAGAGAGAAAACACTACTTATGCTTAAGTGCATAGTACCTGGAGCATAATACAGGTATCATGGGCCTTGGGTGTAAATAATGACCATTTGTATTCAAGTTGTTTCAGTTCATTTGAAAGTCCTTCTCAATTGCATAAACAAAAGTTTATTATCAAATAATGTCATTTCCACCAGTTTACACAGATTGAATGAGTAATTGATCCTTGAGAAAATCTTGCAGAATTATGGGCCTTAATGCTAATAGTATACACCTTGGTGGTAGGTATCTTATATGTTACTACAATATCTGCTAATTAGAGGCAGATGACAGCCATGCTAATCATAGTTAACAGTGGCCATCTATAGGGTGGAGTTGATAATAGAGGGTACCATCAGTGTAGCCCTAGGTCTACAGTACATCTGGCCACTTCTCCCCTCCCCCAACAAGCCAAGCATCTCCCCATACTTACTTGGTAGAAAACATATTGTTTGTCCACCTTCACTCTTTTTTTCCTGTTCTCCTTTTAGGCCATCATGTTTGGGATACATGAAAAGAAACATCATTGTAGTTATAGAGGTATGAGTACAACCAACATTGGAGCTAATGGCAGCTATGTTTGACAACCTCAAATTCCTAGGTATGGACATAGACTTTGCCCAACCCCAGCACCTGGAATAGGGAATGATGACAAGGTAGAGAGAAGGTTCTTCTGTCATTCTTGATCTACTTTCCTTGCTTATTTTCCAATAATGTAGCAGTGATGAAACTTCATCCCAGATTTTTTTGGCTCTTACTTTCATTTATCATGGACAGACTCCTGCCAAATTTGTCCTTATTCTTTACATAACTCACATAAATACACACAAACACATACATACACCCACACATACACACACATACAAACATACACACACATACAAACACACACACACAAACACACACACACACTTACAAACACACACACTCACTCACACTCACACGCGCGCACGCGCTTGGGCACTTATGCTACTTCATCAAGTAACTCTTTGGTCTATATAAACCTGTTTACAGAGCCCTTTCTGGATCTTGGCTGCTTCTTAACATTGGTTTCAGCACAGCTCCAAGTTCTTAGAATTACTCATTAGAACATAAAGACGACTGTGTCTGCCTTTGAGAGTCACTAGAAATAGATCACTCGTACAAAGGAACACCAAGTCCTGAGTTCAGGGTTGACCCGGGAGAGAACAAGGTTAGGCCCAAGTGTGGTAGAAATTGTAATTTCAGGACAGGTCCCACACAGCTGGCTTATTGTTTATTCTTACAAGTGGTAGGCAGATCTCTAAATCCTTTTGCAATTTTAAAAGAAAATGTGTGCTTTCTGCCGTCTAAGAATTATGGGGCTGGAGACAAGGGATGCTAATTTATAGGATAATCTAAAGGAAACCAAAAGTAAATCACTAGATTGATACATTAAATAAAAGACTGAGATTATGATCTACAAGAGATGAGTCATCCAGAGAATTTTTTAGAATAGAGCTTGGAGAACTCTCTCACACAGAACATGGAAAGAGAGCTGTCAAGAGTTCTCCACAGAAAGCAGACCAGAGAGAGAAAAAGCAGACTACAGAGAGAGCCCGAAGTCTGGAAAGCTGTCTCCATCAGAACATAGGCCACCAGCTTGGACTTACAATTTGACTTCAAGTTGTTTGTTTTGCCTTTGCCAGGTACACCTTCCTCAGAACCTCTCTTCAAGCTGAGGTTAGTCCTTGGCAGATACTGATTATATAGATTGTAATATACATTTTCAGGAAAATAGATTAAAAAAAATTAAAAGGAGGGACCTTTGATGAAATGTCCAACAGTGGAGAGAGGGAACTTGTAGAGTCTACTCCAGTAGAAAGACAGGGCATCAAGTGAGGGATGGAGTTGCCATCCAACATTCAAATATGGGTCTCTGATCCATAATTGTTCCTGTCTAAAAGAACTGCAGGGACAAAAATGGAGAAAATACGGAGGAAAAGGAGGTCCAGTGACAGGCCCAAAGTGGGATCCAGCTCAAGAGGAGGCCCCAATGCCTGACACTATTACTGAGGTTATGGAGTGCTCACATAAAAGAGCCTATCATGACTGCCCTCTGAAAGACCCAACAAGCAGCTAAAGGAGTCAGATGCAGATATTTACACCCAACCAATGGACAGAAGCTGCTGTCCACTGTGACTGAATTAACGAAAAGCAGGAAGAAGCTGAGGAGGAGGGTGACCCTGTAGGAAAACCAGCAGGATCAACTAATCTGGACTTCTGAGATCTCTCAGACACTGGACCACCAATCAGGCAGTATACACCAGCTGACATAAAGTCCCCAACACATACAGCAGAGGACTGCTGGTCTGAGCTCAGTCAGAGAAGATGCACCTAACCCTCAAGAGACTGAAGATCCTAAGGAATGGGGAGGTCTAGTTGGATGGGGGTCAGGAGGAATTGGAGACATCCTCAAGGAGAAAAGGGGGATATGGAACAGTCAGAGGGTGAACCAAGGTGGGAATAAAATGGAGTGTAAAAAAAGATTAAATATTCCTGCTGTTCCTATTTTATGAAATAGTTTGAGAAGTATTGGTATTAGGTCTTATTTGAAGGTCAGATAGAATTCTGCAGTAGAAACAACTGGCCCTGAGGATTTTTTGTTGTTGTTGTTGTTGTTGGGAGACTTTTAATGACTGCTTATATTTCTCTAGGGGTTATCAGACTATTTAGATGGTTTACCTGATCCTGATTTAACTTTGGTACTTGGTATCTTTCTGGAAAACTGCCCATTTCATCCAGATTTTCCAGTTTTGTTGAGTAAACTCTTTTGTAGTGTGATCTGATGATTTTTTTAATTTCCTGAGTTTCTGTTGTTGTATCTCCCCTTTCATTTCTGATTTTGTTAATTTGGATGCTGCCTCTGTGCCCTCTGGTTAGTCTGGGTAAGTGTTTATCTATCTTGTTGATTTGCTCAAAGAATCAGCTCCTAGTTTTGTTGATTCTTTGTATAGTTCGCTTTGTTTCTACTTGGTTGATTTCAGTCTTGAGTTTGATTATTTCCTGCTGTCTACTCCTCTTGAGTGCATTTGCTTCTTTTCTTCTAGAGCTTTCAGGAGTGCTGTTAAGTTGCAGGTGTATGCCCTCTCCAATTTCTTTATGGAGGCACTCAGAGCTATGAGTTTTTCTCTTAGTACTGCTTAAAGTGTTTCCCATAATTTTGGATATATTGTGCATTCATTTTCATTAAATTCTAAAAAGTCTTTAATTTCTTTCTTTATTTCTTTCCTGATCAAGTTATCATTAAGTAGATAGTTAGCTGTTCAGCTTCCATGTGTATGTGGGCTTCCTGTTGTTTTTGCTGTTGTTGAGGACCAGCCTTAGTCCCTGGTGATCTGATAAGATTTATGGGATTATTTCAATTACCTTGTATTGCCTGAGGCTTTTTTTGTGACTGATTATGTTGTCAGTATTGGAGAAGGTACTTTGAGGTACTGAAAAGAATGTATATTCTTTTGTTGTAGGGTGAAATGTTCTGTAGATATCTGTTAAGTCCATTGGTTTATAACTTCTGTTAGTTTCACTGTGTCTCTGTTTAGGTTTTGTTTCCATGATCTGTCAATTGATGATGGCTCCATTTGGATATGCAACAGAGGATTGCCTAATTAGGCATCACTGGGAGAGGGGCCCCTTGGTCCTGTATAGGCTTAATGATCCAGGGTAGGGGAATGCTAAGGCACTGAGGCATGAGTGGGTGTGCAGATGGAGAAGCACTCTCATAGACGTAGGGGGATGGGGAAAGGGATAGAGGAGTTGTGGAGGGGAAACTGGGAAGAGGGATAACATTTGAAATGTAAGTAAATAAAATAGCCAATGAAGAATGAAAAAAGAAGTTAACTAAATAATTTTATTTCACATTCTAACATACTTGGTTCTAACAAAAATAGAGGATTTAAAAAATTTTTGTTAGTAAAAATATCTTTAAGTAGTATACATTAAAATTTCTTCAACATAATTTATTGCTATCTGTTTTTTCTGGAAATACTCAATATAAAATTAGTAATATAATTTTACTAAAGTTTACATATATACATATATATGTTTATGCTTGCTTGTCAAAGCTATTTATGTTAAATTTCCCTTTATTAATAGGAATTCAAAGAGATACAATCAAGCAAGCAATAACATTATTCAGGACCTTGGTAAAATTATTATGAATGTAACAGAAAGTTATATCATTGTCTTATTCATTAAGAAAGCTCTGTATTATCTTACATCTTTAGGACAGATTTTAATATTATTACACTGAGGTTTGAGAACTATTGCTTGTCTGCCCCTAGTACAATGGGATTTTCAATGTTCTTATCTAATTTTCTCTGATTTATAATGACAGAAGAAAAATTGTTCATTTAAAAGCCAAACTGTTGCTCCCTTTTCAGCCAGCTTAAAGTCATTACGGGTGAGAGTTTAGAGTTTGAGATAATAGCTTTCACATTTTCACACTTTTATTGATAATTGCTTTTTGGAAGTACAAATTTTGAAATAAGAATTTCCAAATATGATATGAGAAATAACCAGATAAACTGTTTAACATAAAAATTGACAAGTGGTGTCATCTAAATGATAGCTCTAAATATAAGCTACAAAGTCTTTTTATTAAATCTATTTTTATATATGACTATGAGCTCACTACTGTCTGTGTGTTTATGCATTTATAATGCCTATATAACATTCTGTTGGCTTATAAGTGAGTGATTAAGTAAATTAAATCAACTAGAATTCATTTAAGTCCATATAGTAAAAGTGTTCAGAAATAAAAGTATCCCAGTTTCAGTAGCCCCAACAGACTAAGTAAGTTTAGCTGTTTGTTGCAAATGTCAATTAAACATACAAAGTAATGGTAACAGTCAAAGATCTTTAATCTATATGTTGTGTGTCATGGTTATATGTTTCAGAAGAGGAAAGCTTGGCAGGGAGCTGACTCCATGCCTACTATTCTTAATTGTGAGATTCCCTTGGGGTTGAGCCTACTCAACTGTACCAATTCTTCTGTCTAGTGGTACTTGGCCCACATTTATGAAAACAGCTTATTGGAACAAATAAAGAATTTGATGACTTCAGGTCTGTCTTTGTGCTACTGCTATGCTATAGCTTTTAGTTAAAGAGAATGAAGATCAAAATAAAACAGAGGTGTTGTATGCAATTTGTCAGTTTCAAAGATGCTATCTGGCTGATCACTGTCTCTATTCTTGTCTTATTAGACGGTCCAATTCAGTCCCTATTTGTTGAAGGTATAAATGGGTTTTCAATAGGTGATTGCTCCTACATAAGGTAGAAGCTGCCCCCATGAACACTTGCTCTTATCTAAAGTGATCATGCTAGACTTGACAATGTTGGAGTCCAAGGACAGAGGTGATAATTTATCATGTTGCTTTCAGCTTTCTCGAGGAAAGAGATAGAGAAAACAGACTTGTTAGAACTTTTTCTTGATTTGATAGCCTTGTGAGCCAAATGAGAAATAAACTTTTTGAACAACAACAACATAATGATTCAAAATGTCTGGTACAATAGGACTTATACCTTGAACATATTGGTTAATCCCATAGATTGATGAAATATTTTTTTAAAAAATATATCATGAAAATAACTCCAGTGTTGTTAAATATACTTTCTGTATTTAGTTATAGCTTACTATGTTTTTATTGTCATATACTAATTCTTAAAGGAATATAATTTTTTTGAAACCATACAAAAACACATCATTAATAGAAGGCAATAGAACATAGGGTGGCATATAGTTTAGGTAAGGAAGGTTAAAATGATAGGAAAAACACAACTGAGAAAAGATTTTTGATAGGGTTCCTGTAGTAAAGCATTGTTTCAAAATTGGACAAAGACTTGACAAAGAAGCAGTAATTAAGGGGAAATTAAGGACCAGAAGTGATCCTGCTAGACTTGACAATGTTGGAATCCAAGGACAGAGGGGATAATTTATCATGTTGCTTTCAGCTTTCTGGAGGAAAGAGATAGATAGAGAAAACAGACTTGTTAGAACTTTATCTTTTCCTTCAAGTCCAAAACTTAAACTCTCTGGCCTGGGTGAATATCTAACATTTCAGTTGGGCTGATTTATCTCTTAGTCAACAGATCATCCATAGGAAGGTGGTTCACATTAAGTAATGCAAAAAACTAAGAAGACTAATTTTCCCTTTAATGTGATAATTCCTTCCTGAATCATGAATCTGAATATCTTATGGAAGAAAATAATTTTTTTCCTTCTTTCTGCCTCAGTTTC
The DNA here is from genome assembly GCF_008632895.1 of Mastomys coucha. Classification (NCBI taxonomy): domain Eukaryota; kingdom Metazoa; phylum Chordata; class Mammalia; order Rodentia; family Muridae; genus Mastomys; species Mastomys coucha. The sequence continues at coordinate 40,260,695 of NW_022196900.1, read as the reverse complement.
TAGCAGGCTTCTTTGACACTTTAGGCTTTACTTATTTGCTAAATTTTCCTTCTCACCACACGAGTGTTTGTTGCTATGTGGGTGTCATACATGCATGCTTAAATAAGTGCCGTGGCTTTTCTCCCCTTCTGCACTCTCCTATTCTATAACCATTAAGGTTTCTTATCCTGGATTGATTTTTCTTAAACTCTAACAAAATTATCCTTGAGGTCTCATTTAATTTCAATAGTTTTAAAATATTTATTTGGTCTTATAATATAAATGTATCATTTATCCCTTCTCTTTTCCTCATTCAAACCTTCTCATGGACCTTCCACTTATTCTCATTTAAATCTATGAGCTTTATTCCTTAATTTTTGTTTTATACACACACACTCACACATGCACACACATACACACATGTGCCTGTGCATATGTGTATGTGTATAATCTTAAATATATTAACAAAACCTGTTCTGTTATAATGTTACTTGTATGTATATGTTTTCAGGACTGACCATTTGGCTTTGGACAGTTCATTGATGTTGTCTTCTATGGGGAAGATGATTTCCCCCACTTTTAGCAATCTTTATTTACTTGGAATTCTCTTTATTTATTTATTTATTTTAATTTTTTGGTTTTTTGAGACAGGGTTTCTCTGTGTAGCCCTGGCTATCCTGGAACTCACTCTGTAGACCAGGCTGGCCTTGAACTCAGAAATCCACCTGCCTCTGCTTCTCAAGTGCTGGGATTGAAGGCATGTGCCACCACTGCCTGGCTGTAATTCTCTTTATAGGACTGACGCCTCTTGAGTGTTCCCTTGTCCATGTTATCAGCAGTATTGCTATTGTATTTGTATTTGTATTTGTATTTGTATTTGTGTTTGTGTTTGTGTTTGTGTTTGTGTTTGTGTTTGTGTTTGTACTTGTGTTTGTTGGGTCATATTTATGCAGTCACACTGTTGAAATTTTTTTGGTGTAGATCCTGAAACTTTCCCGAAGACTTTAATCTAAGTTGATTTTATGTGTGTGTGTTTAATGAGTGTATATTTCTGTTTCACATGTGTGCATAAGACTATGGAGGTCAAAAGAGGTTGTCAAATTCTCTAGAACTTGAATTACTAAGATGGTGCTGAGTGCCAAACCCAGGCCCTCGGCAAGAACAGTGATTACTCACATGGTTGAAGAAAAAATGTCTTTTAAAAAGAATCAATGATTTACGCACCATGATTAAAAGTTTAGAGATCATTAATTATAAAAGTTTTAATACTTCTCCATAAAAGACCATTATGAGGATAAAAAATTTCAATCAAATCTTTGTACCTATTCATATATCTATGAAACTGCCTGCAGTTTCAAGCACTGGGTTATCCTCAGCCAGGTGGGAATAAAGGACCAGAAATAAAGGGTTTGAAATGCAAAGAGAAAACATGAAGCCAAGTTGTGTCTCAATCAAAGCTCCACTTTACTGAGAATAAACCAGGGTTTTTATAGTCACAGGAGAAACTGAAAACAAGTCTCTAGTTTACACTACAAAGAAAGTTCAGTTGCCAAAGTCCCCAGGTTCAGAAGATCTTCAGGCGGCTGGCTTATTCAGGCAGTGGGCGTGCTCAGGCGATGGGCATACTCAAGTGGTGGGCATACTCAGGCTACTCAGGCGGCTTCTTCAAAGACGAACCAACAGTCAACAGAGAGCATCTGTCTTAGCTCTCAGGTGTTAGCCCCCAAGCAGAAGCTGCCAGAAGTCCCATGGATGAATGAAGTGAAGAGGGAATGTAACATATGTGGTGTGTGTGTGTGTGTGTGTGTGTGTGTGTGTGTGTGTGTATTTGGGTATGGTGGGTAGGGGTGCATGTTGTAGCCCATATGTAAAGTCAGAGAGGAACTTACAAGAATTGTTCTAACTCTCCAGATTGAACTCATATATTAGATCACTGGCAACTGCCTTTATCCACTGAACATCTTACTGCTCCAAATATATTGAAGATTTGATTGACAGTGAACTAAACTGAATAGGTATCATCACAGTACTCCTTTAAAGCCAATAAGTACAATAACAGCCAAAGGCAACATATCTAACAACCATTGAATTTGAGCAATGTTTTATATTTTAGCTGTTGTTTTGTTCTCTCTCTTTTTTTTTTCTGAAAGCATGGTTAATTGAAAATACGATGATAATGAATTAGTTTATATCTATTAAGTGAGTTGTATTTTTATTGATTTTATCTTAATAAAAATTTCCAGGATTAAAAGATATTGCTGATGATACTTATAAAACATGAAGAAAGGACGGTATCAAATTCATTAAATTAATTGTACAAAGACAGAAGGAATTATTTATTTTTCCAAATCATTTTTAAGGCTATCATAACCTAAGGACCTAGCTATACCACTCCTAGTGATATACACAGAAGATGCTCCAATCTATTAAAAAGACACATGCTATATATGTTCATAGCAGCCTTATTTATAATAAGGAACAACTCAAATGTCCCTCGACAGAGGAATAGATACAGAAAATATGGACATTTACATAATGGAATACTACACACCTATTAAAAAGAATGATTTCCTGAAATTCCCTGGCAATTGGATGGGGCTAGAAAATATTCTGAGTGAGGTAACCAAGTCACAAAAGAACACACATGGTATGTACTCACTGATAAGTGGATATTAGGGATAAAGCTCTGAATACATACATAGTCTGTAATAAAACTCAGAGATTATATGAAGATCAAGAAGAAGGAAGACCAAAGTATAGATGCTTGAGTCCTACTCAGAAGTGGAACAAAATAATCATGAGAGAAAAAGGATGGGAGGGACTAGGTAGGAAAAGAGTAGGGGGTGGGGAGAAGGGGAGCAGGATCAGGTATGTGAGGAGAAAGGGGAGATGTACAGTGGGTCAGGAATTTGAACAGTGGTGTGTAGCAATTGGGGATGGGGAACTGGGGGTAGCCACCAGAAACTCCTTTAGGTCAGGAAAGCAAGAGGATCCCAGGACCCAACTGGGATGGCATTAGCTGAAATACCCAACAAAAGGGAGAGAGAACCTGTAGAGACCATATCTAGAAGTTAGGCATGGTCTCCAGTTAAAGGATGAGGCCAAACCCCCATCTCAAAAATTTTATCCCAGAATTGCTCCTGTCTAAAGGAAACACAGGGACAAAGAGTAGCACAGAGACTGAAGACAAGGCCATCCAGAGACTGCCCCTCCTGGGGGTCCATCCCATATGCAGACACCAACCCCAGACACTCTTGCTGATGCCAAGAAGTACTTGCTGAGAGGGCCTAATATAGCTGTCTCCTGAGAGGCTCTGCCAGATCCTGACCAATACAGATGTGGATCCTCACAGCCTACCATTGGACTGAGCATGAGGACTCCAATGGAGGAGTTAGCGAAAGGACTGAAGGAGCTGAAAGGGTTGCAATCCCAAAGGAAGAATATCAACCAACTAGATCCCCTACAGCTCACAGGAACTAAACCACCAACCAAAGAGTACACATGGAGGGACCCATGGCTCCAGCTTCATTTGTGGCAGAGGATGGCCTTGTCTGGCAGAGGGAAGGCTCTTGGTCCAGTTGAGGGGAAGGCTCAATGCCCCAGCATAGGGGAATGCTAGGTTAGTGAGGTGGGAGTGAGGGGGTAGGTGGGGGAATATCCTTATAGAAGCAGGAGAAGGGGGAGGGGGAGGGGATAGGGTCTTTGTGGAGGGGAAACTGGGAAAGGGGATAACATTTGAAATGTAATAAATAAGATAAATATTATTGTTGTACGTCCTAAAGGGCTGCAAGCCCTTCAGCTTCTTGGATCCTTTCTCTAGCTCCTTCGTTGGGTACCCTGCACTCAGTCCAATGGATGACTGTGAGCCTCTACTTCTGTATTTGTTGGGTACTGTCTGAGCCTCTCAGGGGACAGCTATATCAGGCTCCTGTCATCTAGCACTTGCTGGCATCCACATTAGTGTCTAAATTTGATGACTGAATATGGGAAGGATTCCCAGTGGGGTGGTGAGCAGGGGGAGGGGTGAGGGAACAGGGGTTTGTTTTAGTTTTTCTTTTATTTTATTTTAACTTTTTTCTTTTTTTTTGAAGGGGAACCTGGGAAAGGAGATATTGTATGACATGGAAATAAAGAAAACATCTAATACATAAATAAATAAAAAATAAAAATAAATAAAAAATAGGGGGTATGGTTTTACTTACCCACTTTCCACCATGACAAGAAATGTTTTAAAACCATGGACTGACTCTTTTCATTGGGGTCTGCCATAGGGAGCCATGGAGAAGGTGTACCTCAGACTGTGCTTCCTCACTCCAGGTGTGTTGTCCCAGGGGTTTCCTACAGCCTGACACCAGACAATGTGGAGTAAGATCAATCAACCCACTTAAGTGGCTATGCCCTGTGACACAGGACCCCATAACCCTACAACTGGTGCTACCAAGTGGGGGAAATCCAGCTGAAGGTTACCCCCAGCTGGGGACCCACAAAGACCCACATCAGAACTCCACACTGTTCAAGAACTGTGAGTAACCCCTGGACCTTCCTCCTCCATCCCCCCTCCCTCTTTCTCTTTCTTTCTCCAAGTGTTCCTGACCAGTTTCACCCACCCCCTTTTTTAACTATTAGCTACACTCTCCAAATCTTATTTTAGACTTAACTAGCTCTAATTCCATGGTGACTAGCCCCTACTCTCTGCCCCTCCCTCAGGCCCGCAGCTAGATCTACACAGTTAATTGTGCTGCCTTTCAGATAGCAACACCTGCCCAGACAGCTCTGCTTCTCCTGCTTGCCAGCCAGAGCCTGCTGGGGACAGCATTCAAGGGACTGCCTGTAATAGGCAAGTATGGAGAAATCTCAGAAGCCCACAGCAGCTCCTTTAAAAAAACAAAAACAAAAACAAACAAACAAACAAACAAAAAACAGTTGTTCCCATTTCTCTTAACCTTACCCCTGGATAAGGGCTGTATAGATTTTATTTGTTGCATGACTGTTTTTAGTTGGCCTTGGTGTGTATAATTATTTTATTATATCTGTCTTTCTTACTTTTTTCTCCTTCTGCTCTGGTGAATTCTGTGGAACTAGATGTTCTTTGATGTAATGATTCTTAAACAGTTAAAAATTGAGGCATGGAGGCATAGCACAGCATAGCACAGCACTGTTCTAATGGCCCAGGTGTATGCTGTGTGTTCTCATCTTGGAAACAATGTAATAACTGTACAGTGGTAGTTCTAGATTAATATTTGACTTGTAAAGAAAGTTTGAAGAAATTATTAGATTATGGATTAGAGTCAACACTGGAACACCATGAAAGTTAAAAGTTATTGACATCATGAAATAAGGTTTACACAACATGTAAGAGTGGTTTCTGGATAAGCAAGTATAGAGTATATAATGTCTTATACTAGTAAAGCTGAGTCAGAACACTGGGACTCTTAGAAGAGTCATTGTTTATAATGTACAGAAGCAGAAAGCTAGCGGAACTACTGAGTCAAGAGTTAACTTGATCCTTTCTGGCAGCTTTGCCCATGTCATTTATCATTAGAGCTTCACAGGAAAATGCAAGTAGCTGGCCTTGGAGCTCTGAGCTCTGAAGTAAAGTAAGTCAAAAGTTAAAGTTTAAATAACTTTAAGTTTGTAATTATTATTATTTTGACTACAGGCCTGGGAATAAGGAAGCTTGAAACTTTGGGGAACAACTGTAATTTTTGATTCTTTGTGGGATGTGGTTATTTTTTTTAATTTAATTTGACAATGATCATATGTCATCTTTTTTTAACCTGTTTTTGGAGTAATAATAAAAGACTTGGACTAAAAAAAAGTGAGAGAACATGAGAAGATCATGTGAAGAGTGAGTAAAGAGAGAATGAAGAGTGAGTGAGGAGAGAATGTGAGGTATGTATGGAGAGTGTATGTGTGAGTAAAAAGACAATGTATGTGGTGTGTGTGAGACGAGTGTGTGAAGAGTACTTGAGAAAGTGAAAGGGGAACCCACAGAAACGTATATGAGTGTGAGAGTTCAAGAAAAGTGCTCAGGAAAAAAAACAGAGTGCAGAGGAGAATGCAGAGTGTGTGCAGCCTCAAGCTGAGAGCGAACAAGAGAGAAAGAAAGAGAACAGAGAGAAACTTTAAGCCTTGAAAAATTGCCTCAGTTTGTACCCCAAAATTAGTCTGTATATATTTATAATGCACCTTCCAGATATCCCTGCTTCCAGTTGAGAACTCCTATCTTGTACTGAGGCTGCATCTTAGCAGAAGCCCGACCTGAGGTACACTGCAGGCTGAAAAGCTAGATCTGCCCTGGCCCTCTTGCACTGGCCAGAGGACTGCTGCCCCTGTGGCTAGAAACACAATTTAGGGTGTTGCCTCTCACTCCCTGTGGCCCTGGTGCTAACTGAGCTATCAAAACTCTATGCTTCTTCCTTTGAACTTTTCTTCAAAGTTGGCCTTTCATCTCCTTGTGCTCTACATTTAGGATATAACAGCCTAGAAGAAACAAACAGGAAAACGAAGGGACCTGTCTGCTAGAGCACACAGCCACAGAGCAGACACTCCCACCCTGCAACCAGGACTGCCAAAGACAGTGGAAAAACATGCCTGAAACCCAACATATTCAGGCTTTCTTTAAATGATGTGTGTTTTCCCTAACAGGAACAACTGAGACAGAGTTCATGCTTTTCAACCCCCAGTTTTTCATGCTTCTTTATTTAAAGGTTTATTTTCCTCGCTAGCATTTGTGACTTATGTCCAAAAAATTTTCAATTTGTCTAAAATTTCATTTAAGGTTCAAAAGTCATCTTATCTACTCCCACAGGTCAAACCAACTATGCTGATCTGCCATTATTTAATAATCAATTAACAACCAGTTTTCTTTCACAGATAATTTGGCACAGCCTATCCCAGATCCTTCCAGAACTAAATTCCTCAAACACCCTTGCTTTTTCTAGGATCATAACAACAAACCATGATGTGCTCCCAAGCAAACCATCACAGACTTAACAAGCTACCCACCCTATGTAGACAACCCCCTGCTGGAGTTCTGCTCCTCTTTTGTGATTACCCTACAGTGCTGCTCCTACAGGTCCTTCAGAGACAACACCATCTCCTCATACTTGTCTGGAACAATAAAGCTGCCTTCCTCCAGACACCTCATGTGACTGAACATTCCTGAGACACATGCTGAGACCCACAGAGGACAGACTTGGGACCTCCCAGCTACAGATGAACTGTCTTGCCAAACTCAAATGGCTACTGAACTTAGGGAAAGTTACATGATAGTAAGGAAAACATGATGTCTATCTAGATTAATCAAATACTATTTAAAACTGATGTTAATAGCCTCAAACTGTACAACCCACAGAATATTTAATTGATTCAATAATCCATTGCTTTCCCAACCAAAGTCTTCACCCCTCCTTACCTCTCTGGCTTAGTTGTGCTAACCTTCTGGCCTGTGTAGTGTTTTATTTTGATACTTCTGTCCCACCCAAAATTTTTACTACAAATGATGCAGTCACTCCAGTGATGCCTCTCCTTTAGAAAATTAAAAGAGGGAGATGTGGGAACCTGAAAGGTAGCCTGGTTCCCGGTTGAACTAAGGCTCAAAACCCTGGAAACCCTGAAGGGACAATAAGCATTTCTCCTGTTCCCCAACACCAGGCCCCTTTCACTAGCCATAGCCCTCCAAAAATTTGTGGCCATCTGTCACATATGGGCAATGCCCCAAGCCCCTCCATAGGTAGAGGATATGACCTGTAGCTCAAGACAGATCTTTATTTTAATGGTGTACCTAAAGGCCTGAAGGGCTTAGCCAATAAGCTTTCCTTCCCTGACAATCCTCCCTGCAAAAGGTATTTAATCTCAGGCCCACCCTGAGAAGTAGAGTATGGTTTCACTCATCTACTTTCTGCCATGACAATAAATGTCTTAAAACCATAGATAAAGAAAGAGAGAGAGAGAGAGAGAGAGAGAGAGAGAGAGAGAGAGAGAGAG